>NW_020664456.1:1442879-1624615 GCF_002925995.2 Terrapene triunguis | reverse complement strand
GCGGTAGACCGTGTACACCTTCTGGTTGTCGAAGTCGAGGCGGGACGTGGGGCTGAAGTCCCGCACGCACGAGACGGGCAGCGCATAGCAGACGTTGTCCTCCAGGAACCGCACAAAGGCGTACATGGCGCGGGGGGGGGGCGGGGGGCGGCGGCGGCTCCGGGCCCCTCGCCGCCTGCACTGTTATTGTTCCTGAAAGCGCGCCTCGGCGCTCGGCTGAGCGCGCCTGGCCGCCCCGCCGCTGGGGCAGAGCGAGCGGGTCCGGGCTCCAGGCAGACCGGAGCAATCCAACGCCGAGCGGAGGCAAGCCCGGCTGGCGCGCGGCGCTCGCTCCCTGCGAAGGGCTGCGGAGCGGGGCGCGAGCCAAGCCCGTGCGCTCCAGCCTCCCCCGTAGCCGCTCCGCGGCTCGCCTGGCTCCGCGCATGGCCCCCGCTCCCACCTCCTGCGGGGACAGCGGGGCATGCAACCCCCGTCCACACTGCAGCGCAGCAGCCACACGCCCTAGTGCGGGCTGGCCCATCGCACGGCAGCCTGGAATCGCACCCTAGCCCGCGGACCTGCACAAGAGCTCGGGGGGCTCCAAAGCTTGGCTCTCGCCCCCCCAGAAGAGGGTCCCATAAACATGTGACCTCCTGCAGCTGGTCTCCGTTATGAACGATTTATAGTACACTCCAGCTTAGGGCTTATTTAGGCCCCTGAAAAGGATTCCCCCCAAAGTCAGTGGATGCTCCCCAGGAGTAAGAACAATCCAGCACAACCCTTGAGCAGGGCCTTAATTTGGACTCACTGGAAAAACTGAGTTTACATTTAAGGTCTGTTTTTCTCAGAGCTGAGCGTACTTAATTCCCTATCTTCAGCTGGAATCAGGAACAGTCAAGTCTGTTTGAATATCAAGCCTTTACACCTAAGATCTGTGACCTAGCTTAAGGAATTTGCTTCTGCTATTTATCTCCACTTTGGGGAGTCACCTGGCCCAGAGAAGGGGGCTAGTGGGAGAGGGTCTTCTCTTCCCCTCTCCTGGCAGAGTAGGGCTCGGCTGACTACAGCTCAAAATCATCCTGCTGCCTGGACCAAGATGATACAACTGTGCCCCGGGCAGGAACTAGGAGCAGTGGCCCCCCTGCCCATAGTAACAAATAGTGGAGATAAATTCCTAGAAGCCAGATAGGTAGAACATATCCTGCCATAATCATAATCACAGGGCAAACCTATTGACACTGTTGTATTTACTAAAAGAAAAGTCCTTTTTTAAAAAAATTTGGTTCTCAAGTTCCTACAAGATGGAGACAACTTCCTATCCTACAGCATTGCCCATTGGTTATGGGTAGAAAAACCCATGGCCCCCGCTGACTCCTTATCAAAGGTGAAATGAGCTACTCACAGAAAATACAGTAGGATTACTGGGTCTCATCCTCCAAAGAGAACAGCAAGATGCAGAGGGATTGTATGGGATCAAAGGGCTGAGAAACTCACTGGAGTCTACCATAGGTTT
Organism: Terrapene triunguis; assembly: GCF_002925995.2. NCBI lineage: Eukaryota > Metazoa > Chordata > Testudines > Emydidae > Terrapene > Terrapene triunguis. The sequence continues at coordinate 1,623,123 of NW_020664456.1, read as the reverse complement.
GGAAAAGATCTGAGCTTCTGGATACTTATTCAAAGTGAACTGTGAATGTTTTGGAGTTTATGCCAGGTGCATGCGTTCACTTGCGTGCTCTCTAGGTGGTACTCCCCTGTGTCTTAGAAGCTCAGTGGTTTGAGTATTGGCCTGCTAAACCCAGGGTTGAGAGTTCAATCCCTGAGGGGGCCACTTAGGGATCTGGGGCAAAATCAGTACTTGGTCCTGCTAGTGAAGGCAGGGGGCTGGACTCAATGACCTTTCAAGGTCCCTTTCAGTTCTAGGAGCTAGGATATCTCCATTAATTTATTTGTATTTTATTATTTAAGCAGAGCAAGAATTATTTCCAGGGGATTATATTCAGTTCTGAGAGTCATTTGTGAATAGGAATAACTTGAGAAGTTTAACATACAGCACATGAATCCTAAAAACAAGGAGCACTAGGTTTTAGTCTTACAAAATGCAACACAAATATGAAGTACCAAAACAAACAAAGCCAACCATGGTAGAAATTTTGTCCATATCTCTATAAAGTACATAAAACAACCAGGAATAAACTAAACGTACAATGAAGACATATCAAATGGATATAAAAATAAAATGCATGTAGCTAACAGCTGTAAACTTCCCATATGCTAATGGGAGATTTATTACTTGAACGTGGACAAAGTCTTCCGTATCCTCCATTTAAGGTTTGGGATTTCAAATGCCACTAATTTATATTAACAAGCAGTGGAGCATCACCAGGTTGGTGTGTAATTTAATGTCAAATAAAGTCTGCTAAAAGGCATAGATGAGAAATACAATCTAGCATTTGGGCTGCAAGGGAAATGAAATCTCAACAAAGATTGTGTTGCTGATCAAACAATAACAGCTGCTATAGTGATTGTATCTCGTTACAATAGAAGTAGGAAGAGCTGCAGAAAGAAACAACAGGACAAATTGATGCCTGGTGTTATTCCACTGGCTCCATTAGAGGTACACCAAGGACAAATTTGTCCCACACAGTTCAGTGGCTAGTGAAGGATTCGGTACACTGAACCTTATTGGGATTGTATTTCCATTGCACCTGAAATCTATTTGAAATATCGAGTACTGCTGGACAGCAAAAGAAAAGAGGAGGAAAATGGAGAGGTAGCAGATAACAGGAGGAAAGACGACAAATTGGAGATATGGGAAAGGGGATAATAGGGTTGAGTATTGGGAATAAAATTACTCAGATGTCAGGAAGGCCTGGACAATTTGTCCTTAGGTAGGAAAACTAAAAGAAACGATGAAAATAGAAAGGTAAAAAGGATAACTCCTCAAATTTCCACTACCATTAGAGCAATTTTTAGAGTCCATTGGTCTTAGAAACATTTTAAAGAGACTATAAACTGCAACATTTTACAAGGTCCAATTATGGCACCAGCTGCACAAATATGTCCAAGAGAAATCCTCTGGTTGGCAGTAGAAATGGTTTCAAACCCTTTGGAGAGGCTGCTCCACAATCCTCTGTAGACAGAGGGGCATTCCAAGTGACAGAATCAAGATGATGGGCTGCATGTTTACACCCCCACCTGGTCCCAACCATATACATTATACCAGTAGAAGAAATTATAATACTAAATAATTATTTTCCTAAAGGAAATGGACACTTTGTATTTCTGTTCCTCCTAGAAGGAAGATTGTTATTGGGCTTGATGCAGGAATTATTGGGTGAAATGCTATTGTCTGTGTTATGCAGAAGATCATCTATGGATTATCTAAACTATGGTAGATCATCATAATGGCCTTAAAAGCCTATCAACAATCTGCATTAGGTAAAGTGAAGAATTAGCTGAACAGGGGAACCACTTAGAGACAATCCAGAAGTGCATCAGTCCTCCTTTTATTGTGCCTCTGTGCACCAGTTTCATACTGGGTATAAATCTCCCTAGAGATCAGAGTTTGGCCACTGCTATTTTAGAAGGATAAAATCTCAGCATAAAGCTTACAGATGTTGCATTGCCCTTAACAGGGCATGGTTTCTAAACTCTTAGAAGGGAACAACTGGTTTCTCACTATAATTGAGATTTTCAACTTCCTACAAACTCATCCCTTGTCTTACCCATTCTAAAGTTGTAAATAATTATCTGTGAAAAACATTGTTGCATTGTTAAAATATGAACCCACAGATCAAAAAGTCTTACTCCAAGAGTAAGGAAACCACAAAGTCAAGTCCCAGCCCTTCCGGAACTTGTATAAAGAGAGTTCCAGGAAATAACAGTTCACCTGTATTTTACTGCTGTTAATTCTGTTGAAGCATTAAAGCCAAAGATAAAGTCTGCAGTTCTGATGTGCATACCATGTGTTTCACTTAAGGATTCACAATAAAAAGTCGGTAGTACTAAGCAAACAGTAGTAACCCTAGCACCCAAATCTCTTTTTGCCAACAAAGCAGTAAAATCAGGCTCACCAGTAAGGTGACCTCCATGTTCAGTGCTAAACCACACATCGAGGGAGGCTATATTGATCTCTTGTCACTTGGTGAGGAAATCCACATTTACCTTCAGCATCCAAGAGAAACCTGACTTATCATTGATAACCAATAGACCTGGAATACCCTTTTAAGGCCTTCAAAATGATAGCTGGAGACCCTGGATTGCCCAGGGTACATTACAAATTTAAAATGTGTTTTGGAGTGCTATATTTTTGTGTTGCCTTCTTGTAAATTTTGTAATTTACTTATATTCCAAGCATTGTATTTCATGCAATCAAACTTTCAAACACTGAATGAACCTTAAACAGCAAGTATACCCACAATTTTGCAAACAGTGTGACTGTCTATAAAATGTGTAGCCTGGGTCTTGCCTTCCATATTGAAAGCTAATTCTGCAATTCCAGAGAGAAGAGCATAAAAGAGACCAAATATTACATCCTAGATTTAAAAAAAAGTGTTATATTTTTCTCTACACCAACAGTATGGCTGAACATACTTTAGCTATCACCATATTTTAATGACATTTCACATTTAGAAGAACTCAGAAATAAATTATACACAAGAACTAGACAATCCCAAGTTGTGTGTGCATGCACACACATACAATTCACTGATGTGCTGGTTAACTTTTATTATTAAAGGTATGATTGCTAAATCATTCTGGTCTTAAGTTATCCTGCCTTTCGGCACATATAGAATCAGAATATCAGGGTTGGAAGGGACCTCAGGAGGTCATCTAGTCCAACCCCCTGCTCAAAGCAGGACCAATTCCCAACTAAATCATCACAGCATCTCTTTTTAAATCTAGGAATGTAACAATAAAACCTGCTTAATTCCACATGTAAATGAATCCTCCTCCTGTAAAGGTCACACACATTGTTAGCTCAAGGGAGCGGAAGTAAGGTTTCCTGAGAGCTATTCACACTTCAAACACTTAAATAGTTTGGGGCATTTTTGATCACACAATAGCTGGATAGGTGGTCACCATAATACCAGATAAAAAAAATACAAAAGACCTGAAATCCAGTCCCCATGGACCAGAGAAAAGAGACGTATCTCTGTGTGTACACTTATGTTTTCAAGGCACTTCAGATACCATGGTAATGGGTGCTATATAAAAGACCTAGATTAGATAGGTAAATCCCTGAGATTTAGGTCTTCAAAATCCACTATCCCCAGATCCTTCCCACCAGAGGAGGCAGTGCACTGCTGCAGGGAGACTCAGCAACCAACACCTCCTGAAAAAGAGTGATCTAACCTTAAGTGAGGTTTAGGGTAATACCCATCATTCAGCTTTTAAATTAAATCCTTTGGCAGTTGAAGGTCTGTGCTTGCATCTTGGCAGTAATTTTGACAGAATATCCATTCAAATTAATGAAAGTTTAAAAAAAACCAACACTCTTGATCCATCCGCACAGGAGATATTTATGTCCTGGAGGCAGCTGGTATACTCTGTAGCATTAAAAGGGAATGATTAAGCAATAATGCCCAGTGCAGAGGGCACTTCCTGGCTGTTAATGACCATCTGGATGAGTTGAGGGTCGGAGGTGAAAGCAGCTAGTCATTAATTGCCAAGAAATGCCCGACCTGGAGGTCATCATTTCTATCAGAAGTCATGAAAATATAAAACATCAAGAAAACGTTTACTTGTGTGTTGGAAAATTAAGTCTCTTACAGAGAGAGCGCAATATCCATGGCAACATAGTTGAACTCCTAATTTTTCAATCCTTCACAGAGTAGGAGATGGTCTAGGTGACCCCAAAGGCCTTTTCCATGCTACAAACATCCTAGCAACTAATGGTGTAGTAACCAACAGGCAAGAAGAACTTGTTCTTCAAGGTGCCCTGTGCATAGTCTCCCACTTGCAGGATCTCTCTCTCTGGTATCACAGAGCTTAAGGAACCTTCTTGAAAGCAATGCCTTGATTTGTTTTTTCTAAACCAGACTTCCCTGTGTTAATTTTACTAGTACTTGGATAGTTTTAAGGAATTTTAAGTACTTAGACTTTTCACCATTGCAGAAACTAGATTCCTCCAGACCTTCAATATCAAGAGGTCTTTTTAGTTTTTATTTGGCTAGAACTAAGGCCTTTTATAGTCTTTGGGCATTAGTGTAAAGGGAATGTCATTTCCACTCAATGCTTGTGATTATGCACTGCGTCCTGCTCTGCTTTAGCTAGGGTGACAATACCTGAGGGCTTTAGGGCTAAGGCAGTACTAATATCTAAAATGGAAACACTATGAAGATAGCAACAGAGGGTCCTGTGGCACCTTTAAGACTAACAGAAGTATAGTCTTAAAGGTGCCACAGGACCCTCTGTTGCTTTTTACAGATTCAGACTAACACGGCTACCCCTCTGATACTATGAAGATAGCCTATCTGGATGGCTGCTACTTGGAGTTCTCCTCACACATCAACACAGCTCTGTTATCTCTTGACTTGGCATCTAAATCTGATTTGAAAATTTCCATTCTGCAATCCTTTTTTTAAACCACAGAAACCTTAACCACCCTCTTGAGGGTTGCATTACTTGCTGGATTCACACAAGTGGGAATACCATAGATGAAAGAGAGGTTATGAACTATCTGCAATTCTTCCAGCACGATACCTCTGAATAGTCACATTACCTGCCTGCCTTTCAGTCTTCTTGGAGTTCTGATCTCAGTCATAGGACTCTTGGGTTTAGATGGGCACCATGCAAACTCTTAGTCCCAGCTCTGAACAGCCAGTGCTGCAAAGCAGTGCTCATACAGTTCCATTAAGCACTACTTTTCTATAAGATTCTTGAAGCTCAACAATATCAGGGAGAGTATTTCTCAAATGTGAATAGAGAAACTCAAAACTCTTTTCATATATCAATACTATAACAGGTTGAGAACTGGCTGTATTTCAAAATAAGCCAGTTCCTACTCAATATTTCATTAACAACAACTAGTATCAGCATCTTCACAGTTAAAGAATTCACTGTTTTCTACCTGGTATAAGGATCATTATCACAATAGGCCTAATGATATCTTTGCAGGGTCTTTAATATATGAACGTGTGTGTGTGCTACATTTCTTTGGAAGGCCTAAGGGAAGTAACATGAAATAGGGATAAGTCTCTGGAATATTTTAGGAAAATGCATTTTCCTGTAGTCTATTACTTAATAGAATTTAATCATAAAAATGTCTTTACACTCCTAACACCATCCATCCAAGCTTCTGAATATCTGAAAGCACTTTACAAACATTAAATGAATTTAGTTTCAACAACCTTGTGAGGCATTCCTTACAGATTTAGGAAACTGCAACATGAAGCTATTAAATGTCAATGGCACATACATTAGGAAGGCACCACAAATAGTTCACAAGTTCACTCACCCCTAGGCACCCCCTCATGGCCAGGTGTGACATAGCAGCTGGTCACTCTGCTCCAATGGTTCCTCTTTCAGTGACTTGGCCCTCTGGCTGGACACCATCTTGAGTCCACCCCTTCTGGGATTATAACTGTTCAAACTGAAAGTCCTCCAAATGTCTTCAAAAATCCTTCTTCCTCTCTGGGGCTCATCCCCAAACTGTCTTTGGCTCAGCGTGTAGTCCCCTTTCTAAATACTTTCGTGGGCTACAACCCACTTCAAGGCTGAATCCCCACTTTGAACCTTAGGGTACAAATGTAGGGGCCTGCATAAAAACTTCTAAGCTTATCTACCAGCTTAGCTTTGGTCCGCTGCCACCATCACAAGAATTTCCTCCCTGGGAAGCCTTGAGAAACCTTTCACCAATTCCCTGGTGAACACAGATCCAAACCCCCTTGGATCTTAAAACAAGGAGAAATTAACCATCCCCCCTCCTTCCTCCCACCCTCCTTTCACCAACTCCTGGTGAATACAGATCCAAACAGCTTATGCTCTAATAAATTTGTTAGTCTCTAAGGTGCCACAAGTACTCCTGTTCTTTTTGCGGATACAGACTAACACGGCTGCTACTCTGAAACCTTTCTAAATACTGTAAAACTTGTGGTGGGCTTCTATGCCCCTTCATTGGGGCCAATATGAGAACCCAATCCCATCATCTACTCCAGGGCACTGTACTGAACAGCTAGGACTCCTCCGTTACATACACAACAGTTTTCCCTGGACCACTTCCTACCCTGCCTTTTAAGTTATCCTCTAACTCTCTTTCCTTACACTCTGAGCTTTCTATCAGCCATCTTTCCAAACCTTTCCCCAGCTGGGCTTTATCACCACTTAAGCCTAGTTCTTGTTCCCATTACTGCTACCACCTTCTGCTCTTTATGGGGAATTGCCTGATTCCCTGTAGGTAGGGCTCATTTTGTAACCAGGTTGGCTTAGCCCCAGGCTCCCCCACTCAGGGGGCAAGCCACCTTATTAGGCTATGCCTCCCACTCTGTAGCTTAACCACATGACCTCCTCCTTTACAGGCTTCTGCCTGACTTGACTAGGTAGGTGATTCAAAAGCACAGCTCCTTTCTCTCAGGCCAGACAAACTGGAAAGAGTAACTCTCACCCATCACTGCCACAGAACCTGTAGCAGTGCACAACAAGGCCCCCTTAGCTCCTGTCTCTGCAAGGTCCACAAAGTCACTCTGAGACCCTGGGGTTAGTAACCACAGATGCAGTTTATTTACAGGCTTGGTCCCACCACCCTTTCACCATGTACAGTTGGCCCTTCACCAGCTGCAGGCAGAGTTGGGCAAGGAACTGCTTCTGCTCCCTACCTTTCTTTCTGCTCCCCCTTCACTGCCTTTCCCTGAGGCTTTTATACAGCCCCAGGCTAATTAGGCGACAGCTGTCTCTGCTTCCCCAATTAGGGCCAGGTTCTCTCCAGCCAGCTCTAATTTATTCCCCTAAATGGGAGCTGGCATGACAAAGATTAATCAGCAACCCTTTGCCCAGCACCCTGTCACAGAACCCCTAAGATTTGTCTACAGTAGGATCCAAATTGAAATTTGAAAACAATCCCTAGGAGGCCTTTGGGGAGCAGCAGGTGGCTTTCTAAATGATAAAGGAAGGCCTCAACTATCCCTGCTCCATTTATACAGCAGGGGGTTTCTCCCAGCAGAGAAACTGGGATCTGGAGCTGCCAGCCCAAAAGGATTCTGAGGGCCAAAGGGGAGTGACACTTTATCACACCTTCAAATAAAAGCCCAAACAACCTCTACTGTGGCATTTAACATTCTGAGGAGACTGTGAATAATTTTGGGGTAAAGAGGAATCATATGGAGAAGCTCCTCGTGTCAAAATAGTTCACAAAGTATGGAGCATCTTCCTCATGTTCAAGACTGTTAACATCCCATGGGGACTGTTGCATCTGGAAGATTGCCAGCTCAAATGGACCCATTCCTGCCATGTCATCAATATATTTAAGGGCATATTTGTGTAAAACAAAATGCTCAGCATTTCATAACTAAAAGTGCTAGAGTTGTGCAAAACTGTCATACTGGTAAAGTCAATAGGACTCCCTGCAAGAGTAATATTCACTGACAAGAGTTGGACTTCCACCACTGGGCCCTTTATAGGCCCCCGTGTATTTCTCCATAATAAAAAGTCCTGGTTTTATTTTTACTTTTAAGAAACAGATAAACTAAAAACACCTTTGAGGAAGTGTAGAATTTTTTTTTTTTACAAAGGCAAAATTTTCAGTTTGAGATTTCCTTTAAGTACTTTTTTAGCATTAATATGGTTAATGATGCTTTATCTGGTTCACGCATGGAATGTCAGAGAGAGTTTAGTATATTTTTATGCAAATACAGCTGTGCAAACTAATAACTGAAATCTGCATTTTTTTCACATTGGCAGCATATTATACACATTTGTAATCTTTACTGTTTGTAACTTACATTAGCTTCTCTTATCCATAAAACAAAGCTCAGGTTACATTGCCTGCTGCTTAAATTTTTCTGCAAACATCAAAGCTGGACATTTAAATAAGCAACTTAATGTATACATTTTTATTCAGTTCAATATTCTGAGCTCTTGGTTGGAATAAGTATTCTGCAAGATGATTGCATAGAAACATACCATTCAGAATATGAATTGGAATATTCTTTCAATACTCTTTTCAGGGGGGATGATGTGATATTGAGATTAGGTTCTGCATATAATCAAATTTGATGTCTGTACTCATATACTTGTATAACTATTCCTTTATAAAATTTGTATGCAAAAACCCAGCAATCAAATATTTTTGAACATACATGGTGGGCAGCTACGACATACTCTAATCCGGTGGAAAAATGGTGTCAGTGAAAATAAAGGACTGTCAGGTGGACTGCAAGCCACTGAGATTGTTAAATTCATCATAACTATTGTCATTATTTTGAGGACAGAAAATACTGTAGAACCAGTCTTTCCACAACTGCTAAAAGTGTAAGCAGAAGTTGTATCCAGGACTTACATTCAATCTAGGTTTACAGGTTGATTCCTCCTGAGCTGTAAAGATTTGCATAATCCTTAAAATGGTCTGATATATAGATATCTTACTGATCACCTACATTTTATAAATTTCCTCACTATACATTTAAGATGTAGATAGCTGGTAATAATATAGAGGAATGGGTGAGATGATGTGAGATTGTGCCCATTAAATAAAGGAAGATGTTACAACTGGTGGGCGTGACGGTGTTTAAGGAGTGCAAACATGTATTATGCAAACACTGCAGGATAGGGTACTTTGTTTTATATAGAACTATTTTGAATACTTTTGTTCACTTACTTGTATCTATTTGGAGTTTTGCTTGAGGAATAGAAGCAGAGTACTATGGGAGCTCTGCAGGACTTCGCTTATAATAGCTAGCTGCTTAGAAGATGAGCTAGTAAGGTTTGTAAGTGTTATGTTTTAAGTGAATTTCTCACTGATGAAAGGTGTGGATTGGTATACCTCTTACCCATAGATAGGGCCCTTCCAAATTCACGGTCCATTATGGGCAATTTCACGGCCAGAGGATTTGAAAATTGGTCAATTTCTCGTTTTCAGATGTTTAAACCTGAAATTTCACAGTGTTGTAACTGTGGGGATCCCGACCCAAAAGGGGCTTGGGGCGGGTTACAAACCTGTTGAAGGGTGGTCATGGTATTGCCACCCTCACTCCTGTGCTGCCTTCAGAGCTGGACAGTGGGAAGGAGGGGTTGCGGAGCTATCTGCAGCAGAAGAGATACCCAAAAGCAGCCCTGCAGGGAAAGAGCAAGTCCTGTCCTGCCCCAGCCCTGCCCATCCTAGCAGCTAGGAACCCCCTTTGCTGAGGCGCTCCCAGAAGCACAGGGAAGATTGGATCCAACTCCACAAGCCTCCTCCAGCTGCGCAGTCCCAGAGCATCCTGCAGCAGGGGGAGGCACCCAGGGGTGGGTCTGGTTCCCCCATCCCCCACCCGAAGCAGTTGTGCAGGAGATGAACAATTCCTGTCCTTCCGGAGCCCAGCCGGAGCTACGGACCCCCTTTTGCTGGGGCACTCCTAGGAATAAAGGGACATGGGATTTCAGGATTTGACGTTGAAGGGCTTATTTCATGGTGCCTGGTGCATTTTTCACAGCCGTGAAATTGGTAGGGCCCTACCCATTGACCACAGTAGGAAGTGTATAGTTCCCTGCACTGTCACCATCGACCTGTCTTATCCCTGATCTGCAGGAACCACATCTACAGGTGAAATCTTAGTTCAGTCCAATGAACAATTCAGTCCCTGTCCTGTGTAGTGTCACTACTGACAAGGGTGCCAATAACTACCAATGAGGTATGTTTCAATTATGCTATGGCCGGGTCTACAAAAAGGACTGGACTAATTCCACAAACGCATTTCACACAGACCACCAAAAGAAAGTGTCTGGATAACAATATGTTAGTAAACCACTTAAAATATTAATATCTTGCTCTTTTAAGGCCTGATCCAAATCCCACTGAAATCAGTCCTGCAGACTTGAAAGGCTTTTGATCAGGCCCATATAGCATTTTTATCAGTAGATCTCAAAATACTTTACAAAGTGAGGTAAACATTCTCAGCTTAACTTTACACATGATGAAATAGAGTCAGACAGAGGTTAAGTGAATTGCCCAAGGTCAAAGAACAGTGAGTTGTACAACGAGGAAAGGAACCCAGGTCTCTCCAAATCTCACGCTTCAATCTATTACACCACGGCTGCCCCTTTATTGGTTTCTGACAAAGGTAATGCTAAAAATAGAGAAGGCTAAAAGGAGAAGTGAGAAATATGAGTCATACACAAATCAATTGATTCCATCTCAAATGCAGTTGAAACACTTCCGAGTTCATGTTTTCTCTGTCAAATATGTTCTGAATGGACATTCTTATCGTTCTCTTACTTGTAGAGTACGATATACAATACTTCTTACATATTTGTGCAAGTTTGAAGAGGACTTAAGGTAGAAAGGAATAAAGGCTTGTTTACACACAAAAGATATTAACTATACAAGTATATTTAAAGTGGTACAACCCCCTCAAATGTGGCGGTAGTTATGCCAGTATAAAGGTGTTTATACCAGTATAGCTTATTCCCATATGGCACCTTTGTAATGGAATGCCTGCATCCATGATAGGGGTTGCACCTGTGTAACTATTTTGGTTAAAGACTAAAACAAAATAAAACCACACTTCTAACCCAAATAGGTAAATTAGTACAAAAGATGTGTGTCAACCAGACCTAAGAACTAGAAAATATTGTGCGAATTTCCTCTGCCTTAAAATTCCTGTAATGTGGTTGAAATAGGGTGACCAGATGTCCTGATTTTATAGGGACAGTCCCGATATTTGGGGCTTTGTCTTATATAGGTGCCTATTACCTCCCACCTCCTGTCTGGATTTTTCACGCTTGCTGTCTGGTCACCCTAGGTTGAAATACATTTGGGATACATATTTCTAATATTTCACTGACTGCACATATACTGACCCTAGTGAAGTCAGCACAATTCTATGATTTATTTTTCATATTTATAGGAACAAATGTATTTATTTATAGAAGGGTACTCATCAGTGTAGTGCAAGTTCACTTTGTATCCATAAGTGGCCTGACTTTTCTGAAATGCTGAGTTTCCAGTGACTTCAATGGAAAATCATTCATAATCAGCATTTTTGAAACATCAGACCTTTCCTTTAGCATCCAGATTTGAAGATTTTGGCCCTAGTGATTTATTATGCCAAATTATCTCTAGGCAATAAAAAAAAGTTCCATAGTTTAACCTTTCGGATGATATATAAATACACACAGAGACATCCCTAGAAGGCATTTGTCTGACAATCTGGAAAGTGCCAACATTATAAATGGTCAATAATTCAACAGTCTACTAAACTATACAATCAGAAAGAAAACAATTAATATTCCATTTGGACTGAAAGAGCAGCAGAATTAATTTTCTGAATGGGACAAGGAGTTCCAAATCAGATGCTAATTGACTCCAGTAACCACCACCTATGGAGCACATTCAGGCATTATTGTGGGAATTAGACTACACAGATCAGCATCAGATGATCACAAGCAATTGTAAGTCAACAAGACAAGCTGAAGACATTTTGGCAATATTCTTAAACTGATGCAATGTAGATTTAATGACAGTAAAGACCTGGGATTAATATGTTAGACCAAAATCTAACAAAAAAAAATGAACGAGTGTCCAGATCTCACAAGCAATTGTTCTCTTTCAGCTGTGTAGTTGTAGTGTGCATATGATTGTGGCATTTAAAAAATATTTAAAGCAGAAATTAGCCCTCCAAACTGTATTCTCTGCCCCTCTCAGATTTTGACATTTGAGTGTGTGGGTTTGGTTTTTTGTTTTTGTTTTAATCCTTCTGATTACCTCTGTGGAAGAGCTTTGGATCATTCATCCAGCATTAGTAGAGCTGGTGGACATTTGGCCAAAAAAAATTATCCTCCCTGTAACGGGCAGAGTGGCCTCGCACTGGTACTGCAGGGGTTAACCCTTCTTTCTTAGCAGAGGAAGCCACGCTGCGGAAGCTCTGCTGGGCATGCTCCAACTGGAGAACAGGTATAAAAGCCTGCAGAACAGCTCAGTCTGGGCTGACTACTGGAGGGGAAAGAGGCATGCTGCTAGCTCCTGAGAAAAGAGAGTCTATATGCCAGGATGTGGAAGCCAGCACTCTCCCTGATGGAGGATGTCACAGTAGGAGGATAGACTGGAGGACCTCCTTCTGCAGCAGAGAACCTGGCATTTATGGTAGGAAGTGACCCAGGGGAACTTTGGAGGCAAATGGTGTTAGAGCTGTATAAGTGCTTGGTGTGTTGTGGGTGGATCCCTGCTGAGTGGGGGGCAAGGGAAGCTTATCACTATCAGGGCCCTGGGTCAGGGCCTGGTGGAGAGGGTGGGCCTGGGTCCCCCTACCACCTCACCCCTGAACTGTGAAGGGATTGTAAGGACTCTAGCTGCTAGGCTGCACTACCCTGCTTGTGAGGGGGGTTTGCATGGACTCTAGCCATTAGACTGCACTGCTCCCATGTGGGGGAGTGAGTTGTATGGACTCTGACTGCTAGGCCACACTACCCTGCTGGTGAGGGAGATTCTATAGACTGGCCGTTAGGCTGCACTGCTCCCATGCAGGGAGTGATTTATGTGGATTCTGGCTATTGGGCCACACCCCTGGGTACTTGGGGCAAGGTACATGGACTCCGGCTGATAGGCTGCACTACCTCGCCGTTAGGCTGCGACTGGCTGTCCACCGAGAGACTGGTGTGGGAACTTGAGTGGTGAGGTGCTGACACCACATCCCACCCCTGCCACAAAAGGATGCTGCGGTGCCAGGCCTGCCACACTCCCAAAAAGTGAGCTTGTCATGTGTGTAAAATGTTGTTTTACTGAACTTCGACACAATATTTTGAACCAGTCATTTTCATTGTCAATTTTAATTTGAAACAAAATTAAAATTGTTGTTGGTTTCAAATCACATATTTTGGTTTGTTCTTTGTTTTGTTTTTGAGTTTCAATTTGCCCCACCAGCACCACATTCTCATTTTTTACTTCATCCTCTACTGGAAAAAAGTCTGAAAAAGAGAGTAAAAGAACCTTCCCACATTTTTTACCTTTTTCACCTGGACACATGTGGGGGTGGGAGAAAGTTACTTCTCTCTCCTCAAACTTTCTACACATTTCCAGTTGAAAAAAGTAGAAGTGTTTTTAATCTACTTTCTCAAACTTTTTTCTACAACTTTTCCCAGACGGAAAAGTATTTATAAAAAAAAAAAAAAAAGCATTTCCCCCAACTTCTTCCAGTGGGGCAGAGAGTCAGCAGAGGAGGAGGTGGTGAGGGGTGACAGGAAGATTCAAAAATCTAAAACCTGAAAACCAAAATAAACGAAAATTTCTAGTAGGATTGTTGTTTTGAAATTTCCTGTAAAAATGGGGAAAGAAATAGTCAAAAAAATGTTTTGTGGGGGAAAATAATTGACGAGCTCTAGTTATTAGTGCGGCTCTGTCAGGACTATGTGTTCACTTTACTAAATAATGGCACAGATTAAAAATTTAGCATTTTATAAAGAGAAAGTCACAAGGCTCTGCTTTTGGGGTGTGATGTGGTGTGTTGTGCCACTCCAGACCAGACCACACTAGACTGCTGGTGGAATCTGGGCATAAAGCCAGCGTATCTGGCCCTGGGAAGATTAATGAAGTGAAAGGGCAGTAATCTGGTGGCATGAAGCTCACGTAGTGGCTAACTAAGGACTTCCCTGCTGTTGTCAGAGGGTAGCTGAGTCCTACACCTACTGATCAAAGGCTTTCATATCCATTGTTTGGCGCCATTGCTAGCCAGAATAAACAGCAGCCTTCAGACTGCTCTAATCTACAACTGAAGAGTAGCCCATCAGATAGGCAGTTTATGATTGCACGAACACAAAGGCCCCTATACATCCCATTTTTCTGAGCTGTCAGTTTCTCCTCAGCCATGGCTGAGGATCTGGGCCAGAGTGCTGGTAAATAAGATCAATCAAGAGTAAAATGGTTATACAGTAAAATATTGTTCGCATTAATCTGAACTATCATTGTTAGAAGAACTGCTAAGGAACAAAAGAGAGAACCAAACAAAGCAAACAGCAGTGACGCTACTGGTCAGCCAATGAAATTATCCTGAACTGTTGACCTGTTGTGGTTTATACACAATTTAATTTAGGTATAAACTCATTTGCACTCTGGGATCCAAGTCTCCATGAAGATTACCAATAGTATTTCTCCTCAGACCAATGCCACGCCATCTTTTTATTTATTTATTTATTTCTGAGGGAGCTTCTGATCAGGTCACCTCATTAATGCAGGTCTCGATTGTTGAGCAGGCAGTTAGTAGTTTCATTTCACAGTGAAATAGTTAAATATCTATATGAGAGAAGCCTTCCATTTTTTTTATCCTTAATAGATCATTTCAACATGTATAACATCAAATCCCAGGGGATGCAGCTAAATCCCTGATTGTTTCTGAATGACCCAGAGCATGGTCTCTCAACCTTTTTTCTTTCTGAGACGCCCCCCAGCATGCTATTAAAAACTCCAGGGCCCACCTGTGCCCCAATAACTTTCTCTGCATATCCAGTAGATTAAAAGCCAGGGCTGGCATTAGGGGGTAGCAAGCAGAGAAATTGCCTGGGGGCCTACGCCACAGGGCCCACAAAGCTAAGTTATTCGAGCTTCGGCTTCAGCCCAGGGCAGTGGGGCGCGGGCTTCAGCGAGTCTAACACTTGTCCTACTCTCTGGTTTATTTTGGTGGCCCCCTGAAACCTGCTCGCAGCCCCCCAGTGGGACCCAGACATCTGGTTGAGAACCACTGACCTAGAGACGTAACCCAAGAAACTGGTGCTCTCCGCTACACAGTGCTTGACAGTTTCCTCTTGACTACATCATTTCTAGAGAACATAATAATGTCTTTCACTTTTATAGTCCCCTATATCAGAAGCTCTCAAAACACCTTATTTATAACTGAACCTCACAACAACTTTAAGTTGGCTGCTATTATAGCCAGAAGGGGAAACCGAGGCACCAGAAGGTTAATAGTTTTTACTCAAGGTCACAAAGCAAGTCAGTGACAGATCTGGGATCAGAATCCAGGCACTGTGACTTTTGGTTTCCTGCTTTGACCACTAAATACTTTCCCCTGCTGTTTACAGTTTTTACTATAAACCAACTCGTGCCCAACCCAAGAGTGCATCTCCCATACTATGAGATGAAGGAAAAAAGGTAGAATTTCTTATCTTCTAGATACATTTTTTTTTCTTGCCTCTGTTGCTTTGTTTAACTTTAAGTGCTTTTGACCTATAAGCTTCATCTTGCTTTTGTTACCTTTTTCTTTTTTTGAAAAGCACATAGTCCTTTAATGGCTCACTATGAAAATAAACAATGTCTGGATTACAAAAGATTCTGCAACTCTGGCAATTGTAAATTAACTGGCCGGCAAAATTACAAATGCCAGTAGCTGATGTAATATTTTATATTACATTTCCTAGGTTTTATGAGAGAAGGTTATAGCCCTCTGTGCTGTTTCCTGTATGTTTGCAGCTTGTCAATCAATCCATTAATTAAATATTAAATTAGCAGAAAGGTCCTTGAAGGAATTTAAATATACATTTAGTTTCTTTTCATAAATCTCCAACACCACAAAATGTACAAACAGAGGACCGTTTCAAAGGCAATTGGGCGCCTCTGCAGTTTCTTACTAGAAAACTTTCTGTTGCTGGGATTGTTAGAAATCAAATTGTTTTGATATGCAAATTTACACATATATGGCTCAAGGACCCTCTGACGCCACAACTGTGCTAACTTTAATAATTGTGAGGAACTCAATATAGTTTTATTTCTCTTCGGTCTTCATATATGATAAATCATTAAGCTCTGAACATACACAATATATTTTGTTACTGTATGATCTATACTATTTTACATTGCAAGTCTGACCCAATGATGTTGATTGAGATGACCAGTTATATAACAGCATAAACAAATGCATCACTGTGTAAACCCTTCTGGATAAGGGAGGTTTGCATTATAATCTAAACAATCATGCCAACACTTGCTACTAGATATCGCATTCACTACCGTGAGTAGCCCTATTGAAGCGATATGCAGTTTTCAGGACTACAATATTAGGCTTTGATTCTCAGTCTTAAGCCCATGTGTAATTTTGATATAAATGGGACTACCCCATGCACAAAGTTACTCTGCTTGGTTTTTTTCCCCACCCCCAGAATTAGGGCCTTAGATTGTAGACACTTTGGGCTTTAACGAAGACAAGACATAGGACAATAGTTCACATGTGAGAGAACACGGGGAAACAAGTACGAGTAAAGGTTCCTTGTAGAAGTGGGTTTTAAGAAAGGATTTAGAGCAAAGGGCATTTGGAGGACAAAAATTTAGAGACTAATCAAGGGTAGGTGTCTGCATAATTACAAGGCATGGAACACAGCGAGGGAGGAGTATATGGAGCAGAAGGGAGAGGAGATAATTGCAGAGATGTTACATTGGCTAAGATAATATTATGTAGGATTTTGACATGAGGACAAAGAGCTTGACATTAATGCAGCAAAAGACAGGAAGGCAATGAAGGGATTCAAAGAGACCACTGTGTAGGTATAAGCAGCACTTTTAGGTGGCACTTTAGTTAAGTCAGAACAGGAAATAGTGAGAGATAGGAAGGCCAGAAAGAAGTCTGCAATAATCATGATGAAAGTTCACTAATACACGAATAAAGAATTTAATAGTGTCGATAGAGAGGAAAGGATGTCTGACTAATAAGCATTAGGGGTGTCAGTTTATTATTAAATATTTGTATTTGTTGTACAGTTACTGCTGGATCACCTTTCCCGCCCTGAAAGTAGCTTCTATATTCTCAAAAATGCCAACAGAAAAAAAAATTAAGGGAAAAAAAGCAATAATTTCCATATTTCTGACCCAATGCATTCCACATCAGCGTTTCTTGACTTGCATCATTACACACACAGTGCACATGGCTCATGTTTTCTTTTTGGAATATACTGCAGGTAGAAAAAGCAAGTTGCAATGTACAGGTTCTCTAAGAAAAAATTACAATAATTTTAAAATAGTTCTGAAGCAATCCTTGCAAATATCATATACCAATGACTAACGTTCAACATTCTGTGATAGAACAAGCGGTAATTGAAGTAATGTACTTTCCTTAGTACAATATATAACGCTGTCTTTCTTTGATCCCATTTAAAGGATAATTTTTATGCTGCTGGAGGGGTCAGGATTACATGATCGAGGTATTTTGCCTAAATTATGTTATTTCATGAATTGACAGTTATTTAACCAAATCTCTCGGCGCCAACAGAGCTGAGTAAAACAGCTTATTTACAAGGTACTATTGATGTACTCCTAGGATCCACTGAGATCATCAGTTACTATGTACCATAGCTATGGATTGCATATTTATTATCTTTTATTTATATTATGTCTGTCATATCTCTTGGTGCCCTCAGAAAAATTGTAAAACACATAAAAAAATCAATTCCATTGACAAAAATGTCTGCAATACTAAAACAAATCTTTCTTCATCCCCCAAAGAATCCTCTCCACTTAACTCATTGCATTAGAAAAGGCCTGAGTAGATAAAAATGCCTTGCAATATTCTAGCTGAAGGTCATTAAACTAAGGTTCTGCCTAGAGCAAGTAAAATTCTATACTGGCTAACAGGTCAGTCCTGCATAAAATCCCTGATAATATTATAATATATATGACAACAAATGGAGAAATCAAAATAATCAAAAATAGTTGGCTTTACTGTAGGGGACTGTAAGGCCAGGTATAATATTACTTTACTAGTATGAAAGTAAGGGCAGGTCTACACCACGGCAGGGATTGATGCTCTGAGATCGATCCACCGGTGGTCAATTTAGTGGGTCTAGTAAAGACCCACCAAATCAACTGCAGATCGCTCTCCAGTTGATCCCTGTACTCTACCCCCGACAAGAAGATTTTCTCCCGTCAACACCCCACAGTGTAGATACCACAGTAACTTGACCTAAGGTAAGTCAACTCCAGCTACGTTATTCATGTAGCTGGAGTTGCGTAGCATAGGTCGACTTACCTAGACATAGCCTAATTATTTTTATACCATTATGTAATCTAGTATGTGACTGACTATTCTAAGGCTTGTGTTAAGGCTCTTGGCATGTTGAGTGTGAACTTGAGGTTTCCAGGGACCTGAGTAGACTCACTTTGAGTTGAGGGCTCATGCAATTAAGCCTTTCCCAAAAAAACCCCTGCTTTCTGCTAAACACTACAGGATGGTTTTTTGTTGGGTTTTTTGTTTGTATTTGGTTGGTTGGGTATCTTGGCCATTTGTTTGTATTTGGTTGGTTGGTTTTTGGCACATATATACTGTGTAAATAATATCCCTGTAATTCATTTTGGGAAACAGTCACCTGTTTTACACAGTTATGGACAGAATTGATTGATTAATTTTTTTAATGGTATCTCTGGATGCCATTAGAGAGTACAAAGTTTCTTAGAGATGGAATAATGAAGTAATACTTTAAAAGTCTGGATAGAATGATTCCCGTATGAAAGGCCCAGCAAAAGTATGGACAGAGGGACCAAAACCAAAGGAGAAAGTTGTATTCTGAAAGCAGCAATAATGCAAACAACTATCCTTGTAAACTATTGCATTGAGAAGGAGAAGATACCTCAAATTAAGTGAGGGGAAGTGTGTATGGGTGGCAGTTACTCAAACTATAATCTAAATAAGAGGAAGGATTTAAGGTGAGATCCGAGGTGAAGGAGTTCAAGATAGATACAGAAAATAATGCTAAAGAGCTTTGACACCCCTTAGCCCAACACCCAGCACCAAGTGTGGAGAGTCAAACAGAATGGTCAGCGGAGTGGCTGGATATACGATCAGAGGGAGATGGAGCAACAAGCTAGTGGAGAGAGTTCCACCAACAGAGAAATTTTGAATTGGAAAGTCAGCCATATCACTCCGCATCCTCAGTTCTCTTCACTGGCTTAGCTTCTGGTTCTTATGAAAAGAAAATTAAAGCATTTTGTTGCATTTACATCATTTAAAATATGCACACAATATATTAGGTGAGATCCAGGCCCCATAGACATAATTAGGAGTTTCTCTATTGACTTCAAGGATTTAACACATTGTTCATTTAGTATTTAGCTCTAAAGGTTTTGGGACACAATTACAAAATAAAGTTGAATTAGATTGTATCAGTCCACAAAACCCACCTGAATTACAAGTAACTTCCTTCATTACGGTAATAACTACCATACACTGAAGGAAATTAGTTTAAAACCAATAAAATAGTGAGGGATTAAACTCTTTGGACCCCCTTTCCTTTAAATAAAGGCCTGCTCTACAATAGAAAATTAGGTTGGTTTAACTACTGTGACAGATCCAGACCAGTGGGGTACAGGAGTCTGGTAGAGGGCAAATATACTGGTCAGTGGATGAGTAGTTTTCTGTTCCCTAAGTGACCAGAGCAGGGGCTGCACTAGAGAAATCAGGAACCTGCTAGAACCAGTTAAGGCAGGCAGGCTAATTAGGACACCTGGAGTCAATTAAGAAGTTGCTAGAATCAATTAAGGCCAGCTAATCAGGGCACCTGGGCTTTAAACAGGAGGTCACTTCAGTTTGTGGTACAAGTGTGAGGAGCTGGAAGCAAGAGGCGCAAGGAGCTGAGAGAGAGGATGAGGGTGTGCTGTGCTGCTGGAGGACTGAGGAGCACAAGCGTTATCAGACACCAGGAGGAAGGTCCTGTGGTGAGAATAAGGAAGGTGTTTGGAGGAGGCCATGGGGAAGTAGCCCAGGGAGTTGTAGTTGTCATGCAGCTGTTACAGGAGGCACTATAGACAGCTGCAGTCCACAGGGCCCTGGGCTGGAACCTGGAGTAGAGGGCGGGCCCGGCTTCCTCCCCAAACCTCCCAATTGACCTAGACTGTGGGTTCTTCCAGAGGGGAAGGTTTCTGGGCTGTTCCCTACCCACATGGTGAACCTCTGAGGCAAGAAAATCCACCAATAAGCACAGGACCCACCAAGATAGAGGAGGAACTTTGTGTCACTACATTGATCATGGAGGTGAAAAATCCACACCATGGAGCAGCATAGTTAAACTGACCTAAGTCCCCATGTAGACAGTGCTAGGTAGTGTCTACACTGAAGTGTTAGAGGCACAGCTGTGCCTCTGTAGTGTTTTAGTGTAGACAAGCCCTAAAACTAGTACGTTTCTATTCAGTCAGACCATGCATGAGTAATTGACAGGTGTTAAGTGGCAACAATCATATACCGTAGCGTGCACATGCTACTGGATTTTTATTAATCTGAAGTGTTTGCTTTTTTTAATTGGAATGAAAATGGATATTGCAAACTGATGGAGATTAATTAGGTGAGACTTGTAATGGGGAGACAAAAAGAAGAATGAATCACTGTAGTTCCTGGTGCATTTATTTTCAGATCATTAGATCATTTTTCATCAGGCAGTTTGCAGAGCTGATGAACAGAAGCTATAACCAGCAAAAATGGCTCCCTTTTCATCCAGACACCAGTGACTAAGCCAAACTAAATCATACAACACCTAACACTTAGCACTAACAGCAGGTTTATATGAAACAAACAAAAAAATAAAGATCCTGAAATTTAATCAGCAATGAAGTCTTCCAGAAACCTAGGCAGGTCTGTCACCACTCTTACTCTAATAAAAGCATAAAAATAGGATGTTATCCTATTCAAGTTGCCTAATTAAAATACATCAAGCAGTTCATTTTGTAAAAAATGGTATTGTCAACACTCGCCATTTTTTCAAGAGTCTCGTGATATTTGATGTTTTACTGGAGTTGTGTGATTATGAGAAACTTTTCTTCCCTTAAAAGAAGGGGAAGTTTCTAGCCCTGGTTGTAGCAGAGTGACAGTGTGAGCTGAGTGCACCATAAAGGCTCAAAAGCAAATGAGAACCCAAAAGGTATCGTTTGGCTTAAAAATTGAGGGATTTTTTTAATCTCATGATTTTTGAACATTTGGAGGTGGCAGTACTGAAAAGTAAAAATGGGAGGAAAGGTTTATAACCTATTTCAGAAAAGGTGCCCATCCCTGAGGTATTTCAGTGCCATCCCCTAAGTTGTGTGTCAATTCTGGAACAGAACTTTTAGTATGATTTACCTTTTTACTACAATGAAAAAATTCCACGTTAGAAATTTAAACAGAATGGGCCTGATCTGCAGCTGCTTCAAGGCAGCTGAGTTCACTTAATTTCAATAAAAAGATGGGGAGTCCTTGTGGCACCTTAGAGAGTAACAAATTTATTTGGGCATAAGCTTTCGTGGGCTAAAACCCACTTCATCAGATGCATGGAGTGGAAAATATAGAGACAGGTATAAATACACAGCACATGAAAAGATGGGAGTTGCCTTACTAAATTGGGGGTCAGTGCTAATGAGCCAATTCAGTTAAGGTGGAAGTGGGCTAGTCTCAACAGTTGACAAGAAGGGGTGAATACCAAGGGAGGAAAAATCACTTTTGTAGTGCTAATGAGGCCAATGTAATCAAGGTAGCCATTTCAAACAGTTGACAAAAAGGTGTGAGTATCAGCAGGGGGACATTAGTTTTTGTAGCGACCCATCCTCTCCCAGTCTTTATTCAGGCCTAATTTGATGGTGTCTAGTTTGCAAATTAATTCCAGTTCTGCAGTTTCTTGTTGGAGTCTGTTTGAGGTCTTTTTGTTGAATTGCCACTTTTAATTTTAATTTAATTTTAATTTCGACAAAGCCATGCTGATTTACAGCAGCTGAGGATCTGGACCACACCATTATGTTGGTTTATGGAAGACAAAGTGACACTAGAGATCAGACATAAGTGAAACTGACCATTTCAGTTTTATTGTGTAAGTTGAGATAAAGCCAAAACTAGGCTATTAATACAAATAGCTAAAATTGTAATCATCCAAGGTGTAACTAGTAACATGGGAAAGGAATTTTCTTTTCAAGTATCATTTTATTGAGCATCCCTTTAAGTATTTACTAGATGGTTTAAAGAACTTGTGATTATGCACCCTTCCCAAACTGCTCTAAACATGCAGTTCACCCACCATTCAGTGGCCAAACTCACTCTCTTCTCAACAACCCAGAGAGTGAGAAGTTAAATAAATCTGTAGTATAGATCAGGGCTTTGTCAATATAACTACATTGGTCCAGGGTGTGGACAATCTACATCCCTGAGCAATGTCTTTATACTGACCTAACCCCTGCTTTAGACAGTGCTAGTGTAACCACACACCTTCTGGGTGGGGTGTTCTGTCCCATCCAGTGGCACAGAGACCACTTAAAGAGATAAAATGAGTCTGCTCCACAGTCTTAGCTAATAGCCAGTTGGCTTTTAGCTCATGTGGGAGAGGCTCATACACTAAGCTCCAGAGTTCCCCTGTTCAATCCTGCCCGCGGACAACCACGGTTTGTCAGCGTTACAATTGGGGGGGCTCATCTGGGATTTCAACTGGGAAGTCTCTGAAGCTCAGGACGTGCTTTCTTAGCTAGGGGAAGTATGTAACCCACACACCTCCTGGGTGTGGTGTTCTGTCCCATCTACTGGCACTGAGACCACTTAAAGAGAGCAATTAATGAGTCTGCTCTACATAGGGTGACCAGATAGCAAGTGTGAAAAATTGGGACAGAGGGTGGAGGGGGTAATAGGAGCCTATATAAGAAAAAGCCCCAAATATCAGGACTGTCCCTATAAAATTGGGACATCTGGTCACCCTAGCTCTACAGCCTTAGCGAACAGCCAGTTGGCTTTTATCTCATGCTGTAGAGGCTCATACACTAAGCTCCAAAGGTCCCCAGTTCGATCCCGCCTGCTGGTGACCGGGGTCTGTCAGCGTTATACTATTTTTGATGGGAAGGCTTCTCCTGTCTATATAGCTACTGCCTCTCAGGGAGGTGGCATAGCTATGCTGAAGAGAGAAGCTTTCCTGTCAGCATAGGCAGCATCTTCACTAAGGGCATGACTACACTATCATTTATGGCAGCAAAACGTATGTCACTTGGGGGTGTGAAAAAACACACCCCGAGTGGCATAAGTTTTGCCAGCATAAGTGGTGGTGCGCACAGAGCTATGTCAGTGGGAGAGCTTCTCCCACTGACAGCCACTGCTGCTCGCTGGTGGATTAATTAAAATCGATGGGAGAACTCTCTCCCATCAGCACAGAGCAGCTATACAAGAAATCTTAGAGGCACAGCTGCATTGGTACAGGTCTCTACTGTAGACAAGAGCTACAGTTGCTCTGCTGCAATGCTGTTAAGTGTAGACAAGCCCCAAGTTCCACTCAAACCCCTTCCTCAGGCTTGTTTACTCTTAGGATTGTTCCCTCAGAAGTGCTCGACCCACACCCAAGGTTCTTCTTCATGCAGAGAAAGAAACTCTCACCACCCTTATAACTAGGGGAAGTAAAGCCTGCATGAGTCAGTAGAAACCACTTAACCCTTCCATCAGGATCAATACCTGCTACAGTGCCAGCCTGTATGTTAGCATTTGAAAATGTATATTTTCTGGCAAGATACCTACTCTCTCGCCAGACTTTGCATTTCTCTCTCTGGCAGCATCAGGGCCTGAGTTAAATCAGCCCCACTCTAGACAGTGTTTGCCTTCTCTCTCTGTATTCTCTTATTTCTTTCAAGGTAGGTCTCCGGATAGGCCCAGGGAGGGTTCCTCCAGCAAACAAAAAGAAACCAATTCACAAACACACAGAAAAATAATACCTTTCCCCATCCCCTTGCAGGGGTGGCATTGTTCTATTGTTGGCCCCAGGGTGTCAATCCTTCCTCATAACAGGCACTCCGCTTTGGTGGTTAGCCACTGTAGGGAGGAGAGCAACCTCTCACCCTGGGGAAGCCTATCTTCCTGCTACCACTAGCCTTGCAGATGCTTGTCTTTTCCCCCACCTCTCTAACCAGAGAAGGGGCTTTTAAAGGTCTCAGGCAGCCCTTAATTGGACTGAGGTGTCCTTAATTTCCCCTTCTCAGCTTGTAGGAAAAAGGACCTTTATCATTTTAGGGCTAATATACTTGTTTTCCACCACACTCTTGCATCGGAGCAGTGGGCACTGTCCAGGGTTCTCTGTTCAGTGTCTCCTTCATGTTTCCTACTTTTGACCCTTTGACCCTCACACCTGTCTGTTTTTCTTCTGTTGTCCCCCATATTTATGAGGGGGTTCAGTGGCTCCTCCCCTTAGGAAGAGTGTGCCCGCCCACTTCCTGGAACCCAAGGACCACTCTCTTGCAGCTGCCCAGTCTGACTGTGTCACAATTTGTTGTTGAAAAGATCACACAGAGCAACACAACTGCAACAAATTACGGTCCCAACAACAGAACAAAAAGCTCTGAATAATTCCCACTTCTCCCTGATCCGGAGCCAAGTGTCAAAAAAATGCTGTCATTCTCATCTTCATCTATTTGCATTTCCCAATCCTGTGAACAATTTTCTTCCAGCAAGTCCAATACTTGCATCAAAACAGGTTTACTACAGCTACAACAATATTTTAAGCAGAGGAAAACTAACAACGGCATCTTTCTCTCTCCAGTCGAACTGCTGAGTGTTCCCCTGTTGCGATTCTTGTAAGAGAAAAATGATCTACTTTCAAGTACACACAAAGTAGTAGTGAAAATAAACCAAACTGCTGGCTGCAGTTCATCAGATATTATAGAAACCCCATCACCTGCAGAAAATGTGATCCCACATATGTGTGACAGATCATAACTGAGTGCCAGAGGCTCAACGGGCATAAATTAACAGTCAGAACCAGTAAGGATATATACACATGTTTCCCATTGAGTTTTAGCCAGCAATCGCTGAACTGTACTGCAAAGCAGCTAAACTACTGAGCCGATGTAGTTTAAATGAAACCTAGAACAAATTTAGTATTTTCAAACTGGATATTAGATACTGAGAGGATCTGGATTCCTTTAATTCTCCCTTTTAAGGGCCAGATCCAACTCCCATTAAAGTCAATGGAAAGACTCCCCTTCACTTCAGTGAGAACTGGATCAGAGAACAAACCAAGCCTCCTTGAGCATTCTCTGTGATAGGGCGTGCAGCTGTGTGGTCCTGCCATTTGTGTTAATTTAAGAGATCCCATTGTGTTTTTCACAACAGTAGGGTGTGCTAACTCGGGCGTCCTGGCCTGCAGGCTGTTTTACTGGTGCCGCTCAAGCAGCTGCACACGTGATTGCTTGGCTAGAAATCTCCATAGTTCTCTGAGGCCCACTTGTTTCCCTCCTTTGTCAGGCCATCCAACCGGGTGTTGAGGATACTGATGCTGATCTGCAGGGATTCGTTCTGGCTGGGTCCCATTCTGTTCAATATTTTCATCTGTGATTTAGATAATGGCAGAGAGTTCACTGATAAAGTGCATTGGAGGATAGGATTAAAATTCAAAATGATCTGGACAAACTGGAGTAATGATCTGAAGTAAATAGGATGAAATTCAATAAGGACAAATGCAAAATACTCCACTTAGGAAGGAACAATCAACTGCACACGTACAAAATGGGAAATGACTCCCTAGGAAGGAGTACTGCGGAAAGGGATCTGGGGGTCATAGTGGGTCACAAACTAAATATGAGTCAACAGTGTAACACTGTTGCGAAAAAAAGCAAACATCATTCTGGGATGTGTTAGCAGGGGTATTGTTAGGGTGACCAGATGTCCTGATTTTATAGGGACAGACCTGATTTTTGGGTCTTTTTCTTGTATAGGCTCCTATTACCTCCACCCCCTGTCCCGATTTTTCACACTTGCTGTCTGGTCACCCTAGGTATTGTAAGCAAGACACAAGAAGTAATTCTGCTCTATTCCACGCTGATTAGGCCTTAACTGGAGTATTGTCTCCAGTTCTGGGCACCATATTTCAGGAAAGATGTGGACAAATTGGAGAGAGTCCAGAAAAGAGCAACAAAAATGATTAAAGATCTAGAAAACATGACCTATGAGAGAGAGAGTTGGAAAAAATGGGTTTTCTTAGTCTGGAAAAGAGAAGACTGAGAGGGGACAACAGTTTTCAAGTACATAAAAGGTTGTTACAAGGAGGAGGGAGAAATTGTTCTCTTTAGACTCTGGGGCTAGGACAAGAAGCAGTGGGCTTAAATTGCAGCAAGGGAGGTTTAGGTTGGACATTAGGAAAAACTTCCTAACTGTCAGGGAGGTTAAGCACTGGAATAAATTGCCTAGGGAGGTTGTGGAATGTCCATCATTGGAGATATTTAAGAGCAGGTTAGACAAAAACATGTCAGGGATGGTCTAGATCAGTGGTTCTCAACCAGGAGTCTGGGGGCCCATGAGCAGGTTTCAGGGGGTCTGTCAAGCAGGACCAGCATCAGACTCACTGGGACCCAGGGCAGAAAGTCAAAGCCCCACCACCTGGGGGTGAAGCCAAAGCCTGAGCAGCTTAGCTTCATGGGGCTCCCTGTGGCATGGGGCCCCAAGCAATTTCCCTGTTTGCTACCCCCTAACGCCAGCCCTGGCTTTTATATGCAGAAAGTCAGTTGTTGTGACACAGGTGAGCCGTGGAGGTATTATAGCATGCTGGGGGGGCCTCAGAAAGAAAAAGATTGAGAACCCCTGGTGTAGATAATATTTAGCCCTGCCTTGAATGCAGGGGACTAGACTAGAAGACCTCTCGAGGTCCCTTCCAGTCCTATGATTCTATACCCCACCTGCCGGAGAAATAACTGGGGGAGAATATCATCAAAAGTTGTAATCTAACACTTTCAAATGTAGGCACAATGTTAAGCACCCAAAAAGGGGGATTCGTACTTTGGGATTGCGGGAGCTTGGCATCACCAATGAATTTAATGGGAACTGCAGATGCTCAGCATCTTTGAATTAAGTATCTAGATATGGATTCAGGCCTTAGAACAGCTAGGGCCAAAATTAAATCCAAGCTATCTCCATCAATTGGCTAGTTTTTGTCCTCACGGTATAGGCTGGCAGCCACTTGCAATGACTTTGACCACTCAGGTATGTCTACACTACCACTTATGTTGGTATAACTTATGTTGCTCAGGGGTGCGAATAAGCCATCCCGCTGAGCGACATAAGTTACGCTGACCTAAGCACTGGTGTGGACAGCGCTGTGTCAGTGGCAAAGCTTCTCCTGCCGACATAGCTACTGCTGCTCATTGGGGATGGATTAATTAAGTCGATGGGAGAGCTCTCTCCTGTCGGCTTAGTTACTAAACTAGAGGGCTTACAGAGGCACAGCTGCATCAGTGCAGCTGCGCCATTGTAAGCTCTCTAGTGTAGCCATAGCCTTAGCCTTGGACTACTTACTTGGCAAACAGTAAAGGAAGTGTTACTTGATTACGGTTTGCCGGTTTATCTGTACAGAAGAATGGACTCGCTGATGGTGCACCCCCTCTTAACTGGCATGGTGTAGCAGGCACTTTTTCCATCTGGCACCCCCTGCTGACAGCCAGTGTGGCTCTGCTGTGGTCTCTCTTCGCATAACCCAGCCCTCCAGGCAAGTTACAATGTACCCTTTTGGGGTAACAGAAGTCCAGCAAATAAAAATCCCCAAGTCCTTACAATAAAGTCTTCTGCCCTAACTTGTGCCCCCATAGTCTTCACACCCTTCTCTCAGGGCTCTGTCATTGTTGTCTCCTACTCTGGGCCTCTCACTGCACTGAGCTCCAGTCCAGGGATCCTAAGATGTCTCCCTATTCAGCCTCTCTCAGGTCTTCTCCCTCACAACCTCTCTAGGTTCACTCTTCTTTCAGGGCTAGGACTTGCAGGGCTCTCCCCTGGAATACCTTAACAAACACCCAAACCATAAAATATAAACATAAACCTGCTTCTTCCCTCCTTGGGCTTTAGTTTAGTCCCTCTCAACTTTTCCCTACTCTATTCACCAACTGAATACCTCCCAGGGATCTCCCTCTGAAGGTCCAGTTCCTCCCCTTTGGTCAGGGCTTCCCACCAGAGCCTGCCCCACTCTGATGCCAGTCGAGTCTCCCCAAGCCCCCTGCCAGACGTCTCTGTTCAGAACAATAACTCTCCTTCTGTGCTTCCTGCTTGACCCTGCCAGTCTCTTGACTCTCTAGTCCCAGAAAGTGAGTGCAGGGTTCCTTTCTCTCCTCCCTGCAGCCCCATTCTGCTTCACACTTCCTCTGTCTAAAGGAACCACCCAAGTATTATCCCAGCTGGAATGCATCATTAATTAAGCCTGGCCCACCTTCCAGGTGCAGCCAGGTACCATAACGGGCCTCTCAGGCCCCCATTAACTGTTCGAGCCTGTGTGAGGTACACACTCCATCATAATCACCCTGTTGTACCTTGTCATAATCATATACTGTAAGTAGGGAATGTCTTTGTTTTACTCATTTGTATGGTGCCTAATACAATGGCTTCCTAATTTAATACTGGGTCTTCTGGACACTGTTAAGTGCTGCTGTAAAAGCTACACAGAGGAAGACATTTGGAGCATGCAACACACATTACTGATCCTCCAATCCCAGGAATTATGCTACATATTTTTGAGCTCCATCTACTGGTTTCTTACCTATTAACATACATGAGTGCTCTATGTCTGTATGTAACAGGTGCTACCACATTATGAATAAATAAAAATCTGTTGGTCAGGAGGAACTATATCCAACCATCTGAACTGGTATAAAAAGTTTGAGAGAAATGTCAAATATTCTTGTGATTTAGCCAACAGTGCTCCATGCCTCTGACTACACTAGTTCTGTGCACAAAAAATCACATAAAAACACTATTTTTGCTGGCCTTTGTGACCCCATATTTTTAAATATTTATTCACATCCACTTTTTAAGGGAGAGAAATGCATGTAATTTGCACTTTGGAATAAGTTGGAGGTGTCCGTGAGCTGCATGCAATTTCATGGATGGCAGAATAACAATTTTACTTAAATGACAGAGCCCCCTAATGTGTCTTATTTAAATGACCTGAAAATAAGATATGAAGGCATAAGAAGGAGCAAAAAATGAACCTATATATTTTAAACCCAGTGCAATTCAATGATATTTTAGTGTGTATTTCCCTGTATGCACCAGACTCTCTCTCTGAGGTAGCAATCTTTTTTGCATTATGCCTCTTCAGAGTGAGCATTTCCATCATAAGCAAGGCAAAACTCTTGTGGATATATACAGCATGCCCAATCCCTTAGGGTGAAATTCATGACACCTCTACAAAGCCCAGTAAGTTTTGTGCAGGGGGACTACTCAGTGGTTAGCTGAGTGTGTCAGAGCTCCCTTCTATCTCCAGCCTCTAACCTGCAGTAAGGCTGTGACTTGAGCTAGTCAGACCCTGAAATTCCTGTTCTGTAGAAAATTCAGAAATTTTATTTTTTTCCATTCAAAAGAAGAATGAAAAATCAAAATTTCCCACATGAAATTCTGAAATTTCATTTTGGGAAAAATGAGACATTGTGTTTCAACTTTATTGAAACATTTTGTTTTGATAAGATTGAAATTGTTTCACTTCAATAAGGTCAAAATGTTTCATTTTGACTTCACTGAGTCAACTTTTATGCTATGCACAATTATAATATAGTCAAAACATTTTGACTATAATACTATATTATGTCACGTTTAAACATTTTGAATTTTATATAATTAGTAAAGCAATATAATCAGAACAAAATGTTTCAATAAGATCGAAACAAAATATACTGATTATAACAAAATGAATTGTTTCAATCATTTTATAATCAGAAATTTGGACAAAATTAATACATTTTCATGGAATGTTTCAGTTTCTTCAAATCAGCATTTTCTGATGGAAAAATGTTCCACTGGAAAAATTTTGACCAGTTCTAGTTGTGACACATGCATGC
Organism: Terrapene triunguis; assembly: GCF_002925995.2. Classification (NCBI taxonomy): domain Eukaryota; kingdom Metazoa; phylum Chordata; order Testudines; family Emydidae; genus Terrapene; species Terrapene triunguis. The sequence continues at coordinate 1,592,874 of NW_020664456.1, read as the reverse complement.
CCTTTATGATGGGATTTTTAGTTACTGGATCCATGTAATCATGAACCAGTGACCACAAGCTGTCCAGCCCCCAGCCTCCACCCCACCCAGCCTCCATGCACTGGCCTATTCAAAGCCATCAGAGAGCACAGCTGCATTCCATGCAGGGGGAAAATCCTATTTTAATTTCATCACAGCAGTGTTTAGATTCCACAGGAAATAGGCACCTGCAGCAATTATTGTTAGCTTTAGCTCCCTGTACTACCCAAAGTAATTTCTATCCCTCCTTGCTGTTTACACTTTTCAAATACTTGTGGACTCTTATGTTTCCCTTTAGTCATCTCTTAGCCAAGTAAAATATATTTAACTCCTTAAATATTTCTTAATAAGTCCATCCTCTCCTGTTCCTTAATCATTTTGTTTTTCCTTAATGAGGTGCCCAGAAAGGAACAAAATATTCCAGATGCAGTCCCACTATACTGTCCACCAGAGACCATTTTATGGCTGTTTTGCTTCTTCTCCTACTTCCCTCTGAGTTTTGGTGGTCTTTTGCTTTGCCCATTCCATTTGCCCACATCTCTGACAGAGTTCCTCCCAGGCACTGTTATCCAGTTCCCTAATTAGCCTTCCCACCTTGCCCAGCCTCCATCTCCTCAGGGCTCCTGTTGCTGTCACTACATTTTTCTTAAGGCTTTGCCCTTCTCCCCGCAAATGTCCAAGGGTAACTGCCATGGAACTTTCCAATACCAGCTGTCGCTCCCAAATGCCACGGAACCTCAGGTTCCAATATTCTGTCCTTTGCCTTAGAACTCTTTCCTCCTCTTTGCTAGCCTACTTCTCTATTTGCCCCATCCATCAAAATAATATGCCTCACGCACTGCTTTCTCAACACTCTCTTTGAATTATTTCATTGGCTGGCCATTACCACCATATTAAAGCTTCTCATCTCCAACTACAAAGCTCTATATTCTGCTCCTGACCATGTCTCGGCTCTTATTTCCTCCTACTCCACCTCCTACTTCCTACACTCCTTCCAAGCTTCCCACTAAACTGCCCTTTTAAATCTGTCTATTCTTTGCCCGTTCTTCTGTGCCAAGCCTTAGGCGTGAAACTCCGGCTACACCCTCTTAATTCAGATCTCTTCTAAAAGGTACTTTTCAACTATGTACCTCACTGCAAATCCATGGAAGTAAGTCATGAAGAAATATGTAACGTAAACTTTTTTAAATTTATACACCCCTGAGATTTAACCACGATCACTAAATCACATGAACCACCCTTTCTTCATCATGATGATTGTTCTGGTTTCATAGATTCTAAGGCCAGAAGGGCTCACCTAATCTGACTTCCTACATAACAGATTATAGAAATTTCTTGAAACAGTTCCCGATTGAACTAGAGCATATATCAAGAAAAACATCCAATCTTGATTTTAAAATTGCAAGTGATGGAATGGGGGGGTTGGATAAGTGTGGGAGTCCTGGGGGGCCTGTCAGGGGGCGGGGGTGTGGATAGGGGTCGGGGCAGTCAGGGGACTGGGAGCAGGGGGATTGGATAGGGGGTGGGGTCCCAGGGGGTCCTAGGAGGGGGTGGTTAGGGGACAAGGAGTGGGGGGGTTGGATGGGCTGGGGGTTCTGAGGGGGACAGTCAGGGGGCAGGAAGTGGGAGGGGGCAGATAGGAAGTGGGGGCCAGGCTGTTTGGGGAGGCACAGCCTTCCCTACCCGGCCCTCCATACAGTTTTGCAACCCCAATGTGGCCCTCAGGCCAAAAAGTTTGACCACCCCTGCTCTATAACAATACTATTTCTTATAGCACTTTACATGTTCAAAGTACTGTACAGACATGAACAAGTTAATCCTTACAACATCCCATAAAGTAAAAGGGTAATCGGAAATCTGAGGCAGGGAGCTAGAACATGTTCTTCAAGACCACACTATAAGTAGGTGGCAGAGGCAGAACTAGAACTCAAGCCTCCTGCAGACTACGCTGCCTCCATACTGGCATCTTCTACGTTAGGGGTAAAATCTGTGCTTGGCGAGAGAACATGCTCATAACCCCAGTTAGCTAAATTCCTTATATCTCAATCCCATTTCTCTTTATGACTTTTCCTTACTTAAATTTGAAAAGATCAATATGCATCAGCTTAGCTCCTGTTGCTAAATTTCTTTAATTCTTGTTCTTGCACATATCTATGATTTAGAATAATAATTGTACCTTATATTGGTAATTCCATTCTCCACGCCATCCCACCTCTTTAAAAAGAAAAAAAGCCTGTGATTCTACCCAAAGATTTAGCAATTTTACAAACCACACTACAGCAACATTTATCAGATGCATTAATATCCAATACCTGCCTCAGATAGTGAACTTATGTGATGTGTCCTATCTATCTCATAGACTAGATCCCATTGAATTGTCAAACAAAATACATGGGGAAAGCACATGACTTGGTGCAGGGCTGGCCTTACCATGAGGCAAACTGAGGCGGCCGCCTCAGGTGCCAGGCTGGGTGGAGGGGGGCACCACTAGGACCCAGAGTGTAGAAAAATGTGTCTGCTGCTGGTGCATATGTATTCTCTTTGCTCTAGATGCACAGAGATGATGGAGTGCTATGCTGGAGGAAGTAGGACACAAGAGACATAACAGGCAGGCAGGAGAAAAGGTGAGGGAATAACAGAAAGCAGCAGGAGCTGCAGAAAGAGCGAAGAGGAGGAGCTTCTTATGTACCTCTCTAGCATCCCCAGGATCCTGGACTGATTAACACCTGCTTCTCAGGGAGCTTCCTGTTTCCTGCTGCTTCCCTGAACCCACTTGAGGAGAACAGGCAGTCTACTGAAGTAGTAGGAGTCAGTTACACCCTTAAGATGCTGATATCTTCCCTCACTCAGGCCCCGCTACCAGCCTGCTTATTTGTCCCTTTCAATTGAGTGTTCAGAGCCACTATAGTTGGCACAGAACAGCAGTCATGAGTGAAAGAAGAAAACGCCCCTCAGGGGCAGCATTCAGAAAAAAAGAAAGCAAAGGAAGCGCTTCTATCTAAGCAGGAAGGAGCTCTCCTGAGATACAGACACAAATGTTCATGGTGAGCCTTCCGACCCCAGTGAGGATGTGAGTGGTGAGGAGATGCCTGATCTTCCAGGTAGTCAGAGTACAGGTGACCTGGCAGCTACTGCAGCTTCCATAGCTCCATCTCAAATGGATATAACCATGCACATTTCTGGAGAAAGTGTAGATCAGAGAAGAGTGTGGTGGAGGTGCAAGAAACTGCTGCTGCTGAGTTTAGTTTCTTAAGTCTAGATGATCCAGGATTGTGGACCCACTTGAGCAGTAGCCTGAGGGACTTCCTTGTACTGCATGGGCCACAGCAAGTGAAAATCTTCATGTTCCCCAAAGACAATGAAAATAGAAGTTTCCATCCAACACATTACTGGCATGAAATCCCCAATGGTGAGAAAGTGGAGGGGTCATGGCTTATGTACTCAAACTCAGAATGCTGCATACTGTTTTTGTTGAAAACTCTTCCAGTCTAATGTTCCAGCCACATTAGGTTCTACAGGAACAAAGGACTGGAAAAATCTGGCTAGAAATCTGGCATGCCATGAGAAGGCAGCAAATCACCAGAGAGCATTGTGATAGGTGGAAAGAGCTTGAGATGAGACTAAGGTTAAAGGCCACCATAGATGATCAGCATCCATAGAAAAATGCATCAGAGTCTCTTTACTGGCAAAATGAAAAGGCTCATTGCCATTGTGAGAATGCTTGCTACCTAAAACCTACCACTGTGTGGCACTTCAGATCAGCTGTATGTGCCAAACAATGGAAACTTCCTTAAAATTGTGGAGCTGATGGCTGAGTTTGATGCTGTACTCCAGGAGCATCTAAGAAGTCACCACCCAAGAAATGTGTACACACCACTACCTTGGAAAAACAATTCAAAATGAGATCATACAGTTACTGGCAACAAAAGTCAAACAGAAGATTGTGGCAGATCTGAAGTCAGCAAGATATTACTCTGTTATTCTGGACTGCACACCTGACATCAGCCATATGGAACAAATGACTTTAATGGTGCGTTTTGTAACAACAACAGAACCTAGTGAAAATATCTCTGCAATGGTGACTGTCAGAGCATTTTCTAGAATTTATTGACATTGATGATATTACAGGAGCTGGTATGACAAATGTGCTTCTTAAAAAGCTGGAAGATACGGGAATTGCGATTGCTGATATGAGAGGTCAGGGCTACAATAATGGTGCCAACATGAGAGGAAAGAACAGAAGAGTGCAGACACGGATCCGAGAGTTAAACCCTCAAGCTTTTTTCGTCCCATGCAGTTCTCATTAATTGAACTTGGTGGTCAGTGATGCAGCATCGGCTTCTAGTGAGGCTGCTGAATTTTTTAATGTAATTCAAAGCATCTATGTATTTTTCTCTGCATCAATCATCAATGGCAAATTTTGAAGCAACATCTGGGAACACCCTCTCTGACACTGAAACCACTGAGTGCCACATGATGGGAAAGTCAAGTGGAGGTGATAAATCCTATCAAACACCAAATTGGGAAGATAGATGATGCCATAGTTGCCATTATGGAGGAGAATGCTATGACAGGAACGGTTTGTGGGAGAATTTCTGTGTGGCTTAGTGTTGTGGCATGACATACTGTTGTAAGCAAGAGACTCCAAGGTGTTGACCTTGATATATCTGGAGCAATGGAACAACTGGACAAAGCAAAGTCATACCTACAGTCTTACCAGTCAGATGAAGGATTTCAAAATGTTCTGAGGAGTGCACAGAAGTTGGCAGAGGAACTTCACACTGAAGCTATTTTCCCACCCTTTCAAGAATACAAGAGTCACCGAAGAAGACCTCATTTTAATTATGAGGCACGGGATAATCCCATAAAAGACCCCAAACAACAATTCAAAGTTGAATTCTTTAACCAGATGCTAGATTGTGCAATACAGTCAGTCGAAGAACGTTTCATGCAGCTCAAGGAACACAGCAGTATATTTGGGATGTTGTATATTCCAAAACTCCTCACTATACCTGAAGAAGACCTACACCAGCAATGCAGGGCACTAGAGACAGTGACACATGACATGCGCGATATTGATGCGAGTGATTTAGGTGATGAACTGAAAACCCTTTCAAGATATATTTCAGCTAGATCAACTCCAAAGGCTGTTCTGGAATACATGTGCACAAATAAGATGACCACCCTCTTTCCAAATGCTTTTGTTGCTCTGCGCATACTTCTAACACTTCCTGTAACAGTTGCCAGTGGAAAAGGCAGCTTCTCCAAGCTGAAGTTAATAAAAACACATCTACGCTCCACAATGACACAGGAGAGGCTGGTTGGCCTTGCAACCATCTCAATAGAGCACGAGCTGGCCCAGACTATGGACCTTCAGGAAGCAGTTCAAATCTTTGCAACCAAGAAGGCATGGAAAGCACCACTGATTATTCAAACAGATAAAAATGCCAGTGTTTACTATGCAGACAAGAAAAGTTACATTTGTTGTTCAGGCGTTTGAAAGTTGTGTTACTTAAAATTTTTGAACTAGGCATTTTAAGTTAGTTCTCCTTTATTGGGGTAGGTAGCAGAGCAGTGCCATGAGAGGAGTAGAATAGGAAGAAGTCAGAATTGAGACCTTTCAAAGCTTTGGCCCAAGGGAGGGGGCATGGGGGTGTCATTTGAGCTCCTTCTCAGGTGCCAATATGTTGTGGGCCGGCCCTGGCTTGGTGTCACAATCTCAGAACAATGTAGGCAAAATGATGAACATTAGGTCACATGCATAACCACCCTCACATGGAACAGAGCATCCAGGGGTAAAAAAAGGGGTGTGGCCCACCACACATCTCAAGGGAGGTCTACACTTAAAACACTGCATCAGCACAGCTGCAGTGCAGAGCTTAATGAAGACACTCCTAAGCGGATGGGAGAGCTTCTCACATTGGAGTAGTTAATTCACCTCCCCAAGAGGCAGTAGCTATGTCAATGGGAGAGACAATACTGTCTACATGGGGGGTTAGGTCGGTATAACTACATCGCTCAGGGGTGTAGATTTTTCACACTCCTGAGAGAGGTAGTTATACTGATATAGGTCTGTAGTGTAGACCTGGCCTCAGTTCCTTTCTACCTCCCTTGGCAGCAGGTCTTGTGGAAAAAACAGATCATCCTCCTCTTATGACTCAGCTTTCATTTCTTAAGATAAGAACTCAAGGATGTGGGCTAAAGAATAATGCCAATTGAACAATGATTTTTACACAATGTTTTCCCAAAATGAGACTCAGATCTTGGCCATGCTTCCTGCCGCTAAGACTCGGCTCTCACCCACTCACACAACCATCGAGCTACAGAGACTGTCACATAAAATGATTAAAAGAACTCTAACAGCTGCAACTAGAATGTCACCTGAAGAAGCCACAGAGGCTGTTTTTTGACCTTGATAGTGAACAGTCAAGAACATAAAATTCAAAATTAATAAAGACAGTCAGACCTGATTAATCCATTCGTCTAAGTAGTTGGGAGACTTAAAATCAGTTTTGTATGCATGCACAAATGACTTGGTGGAAGAATGGCAGCTGCAAGTTGGTAGGCAAAAGCTATACAAAGTGTGCTCAGGGCTAGTTTATAACACCCAGCAAAGATCATACTTTATCTGACTCAAACATGGCATGCAAAGCCTTACCTTGTCTTATCTGAGGAACTTCCACAGCAATACTTGTTTATCTATTTATCCTTTGTAACTCAAAAATGAAAATGGGGCTTCATCGACTGGCTCAAGATTAGGCAGGTTTGACTGGCATGCAGCCATGAGTCTGTGCTTCATGTTTGTATCAAAATACAAACAAGCTTCAGATTGAGGTGGGATTCCATTGCTTTTTGGAAAAATTTAATATGGGACTTTGTCTACCGAGCCTCAGTTAGTCTTGTGAGTCTGAGCTAGATATTTTTTTTTTTTTAAAGAGTTGGTCTGATGCTTAGAGTTAATTATTCACAAGCAGCCAAACAGCCTTTCAACCTTAGAAAACCTTTACACTTAGAAATGGGAAGTAGTTGAATCCTGCCCCACGTTAAATTGTAGTAAGTGCAACACAGACATCTGTGGGCCTGACTGTAATTTCACATCATAGTAAATCAGTAGTAACTCCACTGCACACTGATGCAAAACTGGTGAGATCGGAATCAGGCCCTTAATATTGGTCATATAAATGTCACTTTTCTATACCTGTGCCAAATATCTACAGATGTGTGAGCTGATAAGAAATAAAGGTGTATGTGCTCAAGAATATTTTGTACATTTCCAAAATATAATATATTAATTTATATTTTCAGAAGAAACAGCACAAAAAATAGATATTGCAGGTGCAAAGGTTAGAACCTGCTTACACAGTCCACATTTTCAATTCATTACCCCATACTGTGTACTCAACCAAGCAGACCACATATAAGATGTGTTCCTCTTTCCCCTCCAAAAATTGCTCACAGATTCAGAAGAACATTGAGACACAAAACTAGTATTAATATCAAGCATTTCAGTATCAATTATGTAGATCAAGGGTGTTTTTTGATGGAACTTGGTTATGAGTTTGACAGGTATTTAGGGTACAAGTTAAATGAGACAGCCCAGGTGTTTACTGACTGACAGCAAGGCGGAACACTGCAGTTGGCAAAAAACCTTTACAATGATTTAAAAAAGAAAATCGAGCATTAGGGACTTTGTTAGGATAAAAATAGGTTTTTAAAAAATAGGTTCTGAATCCCACCCTCCCTATGTCTTAAACTGGACATTTAAAATAGAAAATCCCAGTTTACTTGAAGGTGTGGACAAGAAACTCAGTGTGCTGGAAAATGGGGAGGCAGCAGATGGTTTCAAATAGAGGGTGTATATAGCTGGAGCAAAGGGCAATGAACATGGTCTTAGCAGCTGCATTGATGTTACAAGATCATAAGTGAGAGGGGAGGTAGTTCTCATAATAGTGAATGGGGAAGAGCTGTCTGTCAAACTGTCCACGGGGTGGGGGGCTCCCCGGCTCCCACTGGCATGGCCCTGTAGCTCCTAGGTGCAGGTGCCTGGGGGCTCCGCATGCTGCCTGCGCCCGGAAGCCCTGCCCCCACAGCTCCCATTGGCTGCTGTTCTCAGCCAATGGGAGCTGCGCAGCTAGCACTTGTGGCGGGAGCAGCCTGTGGAGCTCCCTGGCCCCTCTGCCACTAAGGAGCTGCAGGCACATGTAGAGCCAGATAGGGAGCCCCTGCCAGCCCCACCAACCCTCCCACCCAGCACCAGCAGGGGTCCTGGGCTGCATGCCGCTGTCCTTCCCCCCACAGCACCAGCAGGGGTCCCAGACCGTGTGCCGCTGCCTGGCCACTCCCCCCAGCACCCATGGCACCCTCAGACTGGCCACCCCAGAGCACCCATGGCACCCTGCCCAAGATTTACTTAGGGGTATATAGTAAGAGTCATGGACAGGTTAGGGGCCATGAATTTTTGTTTAGTGCCTGTGACCTGTCCGTGACTTTTACTAAAAATACTCGTGACTAAAACGTAGCCTTAACCATGATCACTGAATGCTTTTTAAACACAAAATTCTCCTCTCCAATTCTCACCACAGACTCTTAGCATTAGCCTCCACAGTAGCACATCCAGGAGAGAGTAAAGGTATTTCTGTAGGTCACAAAGCTAAGAATCTGCAGTGAAGAGAGGAATTTTAAGATAGCAAAATAAAAGATTTCTAAACTTCTGGATGTGGAAAAGTATCCATAGTCCCCAGGGCTTTTCTGAATGAACCCTGGAAATGTCCAGGGTGCAAAATCCACAGACTGATCACAGAAAAACACAAAAAATGCATAAGGAGTGAGGACAACCCTCCCTTGCAACAAGTACTACTCCAGAGCCACTACCATCCTATCTTCCAAATGGTTCCATAAAAGAGGATTGGTGCTGTCTTCCAGCTGCCAAAACCCACCATCCACACCCACAACAAAATGCTTAATTGCGTATTAAACACTGCATTCTGGACGCCAAATTTTTTTAGTCAGCCTCCCAACCAGCTACAAGGCAACCCTTTCCTCCCGTAGCCTTCCTACAGACTAACTACAGGTGCAGCTAGAATATTGGTTGCAATTATGTATCACTATTTATCGTGCCCAGGTACTGCTAGCCAATCACCACAAGCAACACATACAGACTGAAGTTTACGACCTTGTATAATAATTAGCCTCTTAGTTACTGGACTCAAACACTATAAAGCACACATCTAATACGCCACCACAAATATCTACATGTACTAATCTTATTCTGAATATCCACTTATATTTAAGCAATTCTGCTAGTTTCCTCACTTGCAAAAGCTTGGATGTCCTCCAGATATAAGCCTTGCTCTTCATCACACAAGCTTTGAGAGATTTTGTCAGTCAGATGGTTGAATAGTTCACAGCCGCTATAATTGTAACTATACCATTTTTGGCTGTTAATCATTTGTGTATTGATAGAATCTCTTCTTATACTTACATATTCACTCTCTTTAGGAGGCAGGCAGTTTCACTAAAACATCATTAACGCAATTAATGTATTTTATTACCTTTATTCTGCTTCAATTGTTCAAACTGAATACAAAAGCAGAAGGATTTCAGTAGCTAAGGGAAGAAATAATGTCAACTCTAATACAAAATTTCTTCATTATTCCAGAATTTGATTTCCAGCACAGAAGTAACATGTATTTGTCAGGATAATGGCAGAAAAGAGAAACAATAGGAAGCCTTTGTTATTTTAAATAGTTAAGTTGTTACATAATATGATGGACTTCTGTTGTGCCTTAATGGATAGTAGCACAATCAATAAATGGCTGTAACAATTTTGTTCTGCTTCACCTACTGTAATTGAAAAGTAACTCAAGCAGAACTTTGGAGTGGTTTGTGATGTATATTTTTTCTTTTGGTGTATTTTTGATTAAGATAAAGATTATGTTTTAGTGGTCGGAGTAGGTGTAATTGTTATTATAAACACCTTTCGACAAGATGTCCTACCCAGGAGAATAATTTTGCAAGGCGACTGTAGAATCAATGAAATCAAGGGAAAAAACATGGAACAGAATGGCTAGAACAAGTGTCACTGGTAGAGAGAGGAAGTAGCAAGAAATGATCTGTTGACATCTGCTGGCTGAAGGAGCAGTTCTAGTGTGGATGCAGCTACGCTGGCAAAGCTGTGTTTTGCACTGTTATAGTAACCCTCCTCTCCCTCCCATCCCAAGCAAAACAAGCTATCGCGATAAAAGCGATATAGCTGTGTCTATGTGAGAGACTAATTGGCACAGCTATATCAATCAGGGAGCACACCTCTTCACATCCTGACCAACATAGCTATGCTAGCAGAAATCTCTAGCATAGACATGGCCTGAATTTTGGCCTGCCAGTACTGGACAAGGTGTTTTCTCTACTGATTCTTTCTGAATAACATCTCTAAGATCCTTTCATGCAGCTAAAACTCTCATCCAATGTCTCATTACCTCTCATCTTGATTGCTGCATCATCCTTATCTCTGGCCTTTACAAATGCAATTTTGCCCCAATTGTATCCATTCAGAAAGCTGTGGCGGCATTCCTAGATAATTTTCCTAGCTTATCGCTTTGACTATGGCTTTTTCCATCCCTCCACTGGCTACCCCATTTCTATTGCATCAAACATAAACTGCTTATATTCACTTTCAAGGCTGTTCATGGCCTACTTCCACCCTCCCTATCATCTCTCATTTGCTATTGAGATGTCAATTCTCAGCTCTGATTGGCCCATGGTACCAACTTGCCTTGCACACCTGTTTATTTCAAAGCATCTTTGTATTTTTTTCCATCCTGCCCTTCATGCTTGGAAGGAGCTCCACATAAACAGCTGCAAAGCTAACTCATTATCCTCCTTTAAAACACTCCTGAAAACTCTCCTTTCCTGTGAGGCCTATAAAAATCTTGACAGCGGGTAGGCTGCTGGTGTGCTGAGACCACTAGCTATCATGCTGACCAATGCTGTCCCATTGTTTCCTTGCACTCTCCTATCTGTCTTTATTCATCTCTTGTGTCTTGTCTTATATTTAGATTGTCCCTGCTCCAAAGAGTTCACAATCTTTTTGTTCTGTTTATAGGGCACCTTGCACAATGGGGCCCAGGTCCATGGCTAAGGTTCCTGCACACTACAATAGTACAAATAAACAACAGCGATAACAGCAGAATGGATCTTTCACCCTCTGGGTCTGACTATTTAATAGAGCTTGTGGGGATGTAAAGTTCCATGAGAGGGTAAGGGTCACGATGGGACACTTGCCTGGCAATAAATCATGGCCTTATGTAAGGCCCCCTGGTGGTTATATAAGATGAGGCCTTATGTAAGGAATGGTTGAACCAATCGGTGTGGGGCTATACATGTGATAAACACATGATTCTCCTTCTTGTCCAATCGGTAGATGTGTAATTATAGCCTAATTGTGTTATGTAATGTTGAGAGACTATAAAAGAAAGCTTGTAATAAACAGGATTCAGAGTTCAGCTTGCAACCACATTGGTCGTGTGCTTTATCCGCATGGAACCCCACAAGAGCTAAGGGCAAGAAGGAGAAGGCCTTTCATAGGGCAGGTCTACACTTAAGCACTGCTGCAGCGTTTTAAGTGAAGATACTCCAACGCTGACAGGAGAGCTTCTCCTGTCAGCATAGTTAATCCACCGCCCTGAGAAGCGGTAGCTATGCTGATGAGAGAAGCTCTCCCATCAACATAGCACTGTCTACACGGGGGGTTAGGTCAGTATAACTATGTCACTCAGGGGTGTGCATTTCTCACACCCCGAGCGATGCAGTTATACTGATATAGGTCTGTAATGTAGACATGGTCTTAACAGTTGTCTAACTGCTTACACTTGTGGGTTGTTAAGAGACAATGCCAGTGTGAGTAACCTTAATGTGTCCCTCCCCCTCACTGGGGAGCACCAAAACCAAGGTGGGTCAGAGAATCAGACTAAGAATCCCAGAGACACAGGAGGACCTGGGCTGTCTAGGAAAATGTAAACTGGTTCTGTTCTGTTCCTGTAACTGAAGAGGAAAGCATATCTAATTTAGCTCATAGTGAAGAATAAGATTATGAGACTAGATATTCATATAGGCTGTTTGTTGTCTTAAAATCCCCTTGTCTTTAATGCTTTGTCCCAACTGCTGAATAAAAACACTTTGTTTTAAGAAAACTGTTGGTCACCCTCATTGTCACAGGTTCCCAAAGAGAGAGAGAACACAGGTGCTCAAACCTAATCAGACCAGCAGGATGATCAGCAGTTGGTATACATGAGGCATTCTACTTGAATCCTAGTTTAAGAATAGAAGAATTGTGAGATTCCACCCCAGGACAGGTAAGGGCAAGAGGCTAAATACCTGAGGGTGTGCATTCAGAGAGACCAGAAACAGGACAGAGATGCAGCTAACCCTGTAACTGTGGCAGGACTAATGAGAGGTGATGGCCATTTTGAAAGAGAGGATTTTGTGGCCTCAGTACATCTGACAACAATGGGAGATGGCCACCACTCTGAAAGCAGGCAATTCTTCCTGAGTTTCTGTGAAGGCAAAGATTTTAAGCACCAGCCTGTGCTGACAGATCAACTTTCAATTATGAAATGTAACAGCAAAAAATGACTATTAGTCACTTCCTTTTAAAAAAATAACTACCTATGCCTAAAGGAGTGCAAGAGGGGGAAATAGAGAACAGATAGAACAAATAGAGCCCCCGCCCCCTGCACCAGCTCTGCACTCCCATTGGCTGGTTCCCGGCCAATGGGAGCTGGGGGGGCAGTGCCTGCAGGCTAGAGCAGCGCACTCTGTGGGACCTCCTGCCCCCCTCCCTCCCCAGGAGCCGGACCCAGCCCAGAGCCCGTACCCCCTCCTGCACCCCAGCCCTGAGCCCCCTCAAACCCAGAGCCCCTCCTGCACCCCAGAGCCTGCACCCCCAGCCCAGAGTCCTCACCTCCTCTGCACCTCAACCCCCTGCCCCAGCCCAGAGCCCCCTCACACACCCTAAACCCCTCAGCCCCACCCCAGAGCCCTCACCCCCTCCTGCACTCCGAATCCCTTGGCCCCACCCCCCAGCCTGGAGCCCCCTCCTGCACCCCAAACCCCTCATCCCCAGCCCAGAGCCCTCACCCCTCCCACAGCCCAACCCCCTGCATTAACCTGCCTCCCCTTCCCGCACCCCAACTCCCTGCCCCAGCCCGGAGCCCTCTCCTGCACCCTGAACCCCAAATTTATGGCCCCACCCCGGAGCCCACACCCCCATTTAGAGTTCTCACCCTCTCCCGCACCCCAACCCCCTGCCCCAGCCCAGTGAAAGTGAGTGAGGGTTGGGGGAGAGCAAGCCACCGAGGGAAGGGGAATGTAGTGAGTGGGGGGCGGGGACCCAGGACAGGGGGGAACAGGGGCAGGGCCTTGAGGAAGAGGTGGAGTAGGGTGTTCGGTTTGGTGCCAATAGAAAGTTGATAACCCTAGTGTCATATATTAACAAGTATGCCTTGAGCGTCACTACATAACAGAGACTGTCTCATGTTTTAATTTGTTAATACAGCTTCCAGATATGTCCCTATATTAAGAATGACAGCAGGAATCTCTGAGGGGAAAAAAAGAGTAAGTATTATACAGTAAACCCATAAATACCATACAGCTTCCTTGATTTATACAACATATTAGAAAAAAAGGGAGGAAAATGATCGGTTGCATTGTAAACTACACATAACTAATGTATAACCTCCTAAGCTGAAGAGTGGTAGCAAGTGATAAAACATTGAGGCAATATTTTAATAAACCTTGACATTAAGAAACAAATTATAACAATTTTGTCAGCTGAATACACTACAGCCTTAGATTTAAGTTCCAAAGTGGACAGAGAGAGCTGTTTGCTGTCATATTTAATTGTCAAATAACTAGTTTTATTTTTTATATAGCTAGGATTTATTCCAGAGGAATGTTTTAAATCGCCAAATAATTTCTATTTAAAAAATAAGCAGTACTCAGGGGGAAATAATCCACTTTAAAAACTTCCAGTTTAAACTCTGTTGTTTGGCGTTTCAGTCTGTAGTATTTGCATTTTCTGGGTTCACCCAATGCTCACACACCTCTAATGAGGGCCAAGAGAATAGATCACAGCAAGTAACTTACTCAACAAATTTAGCCTCCATTTTTGCTCTTCGAATGTCTGCAAGCAGATTGCAATTTCCTCAGAACTGTTCATTATTCAAATTTACTGTATATATTTTTCCTCCCTCTGGGTATTTCTCTATGGATTGGTCATGATCAGTTTGCCATAATATTCTGTATTCAAAATTCCAGCTGCTTTCATTAGCTGTGACTAATCACATAAGTCAGGTGGTATTGTTTCTGCTCCCTGAATGCAAAAGCAAAATTCTTTTACGCCACAGTTCAGCAAAGCAATTAAGCATGTACTAAAAGTTAAGCACATAAATGTTTTGTAGAATAGGAATGGGATTACTCACCTCCTTAAAGTTAAGCACATGTTGAAACACTTTCTTGGACTGGGGCTGAACGAAAACCTTAGAGTTTTGTTTGCTCACTTCGAATTTCCACAACCCTGCCTCCCATTCCATCCACCACAATCTTTTAAGAAATGTTCCAAGATTTCTGGGGCTGTAGCTAAGAACATGACTTATCTGCATGGAATCTATGAACCAACCAGACACATTTTCATGAATTGCTTAGTTCCAATGGCCTTCCCAGCTCTGGAGTTATTTCAGATAGTTCCCTTTCCTAATTATATAACCAAGCTAAGGATATACTGTTATTAACATTGCTTTTTTGTATGGAGAAAACTACAACCAATACCGGAATCTCGTGTCCAGTTTTGGTTTCCAAGAAAGACTCTACAGATGGAACCATTGCCCAGGGAGAGCAATTTTAAGGCCTACCTTCAATGACCACGACCATATAGCTTCATCAAACAAAAAGAAGATTGGTAACCAAAGTATTTTAAGTAGCAATTTAATGTGCAATGTATTGTAAATTTTTAATACTCTGGTTTGAAGATAATAGATCATAGGTTCTGTTAAAATGTCCAGAAATTCAGATGATTAGCTAGACACTCATCCAAATATACAAACTAACCCAAACTTTTGAACCTCCAAATTTAAGCTGAATCTGGTGAGAAGTGTGTCCGGTGAGAACCATTTTATTTTGAGATCTCCATTACTTCCTGCTTCTGGTCATGTCAGAGTTTCCTTGAGTATAACCGCTCTTATTTTGGGTGGGATGTTATTTTAGAATGGCCACTTTTGGACCTGGCCAGGAATAAGACAACCAGAGTTGTACAAAATGAATATATAAAAATGAAAAAGTTTACCTAACTATTTCAGACATAATAAAATACGGGGTTTGGTTTCAGTTTTGGGCAAAGGTTCAGGGTACACTTGTTTGTTATTTTATCCTAAAAGATTTGCCCGTCTCTGCTGAAGTGTCCATGTACTATCCAGTTTCCCAGTGGTCTCTCTTCCTTTACCACGTACAATTGTTGTATGTTCTTCTTCAACACAGTTAGACATGGAACCAAGAAGAGGTGATATATGATCAGCAGGCAATGCTAACAAGCTCCTCAGTGCTCTGAAAAGTCAGATGGAAATTATTTTTGTTATAATGGATAGCAGCAGGCCTCTAAGAGGCTGCAGGACAGTTCATTTGGTAAAGTTTAACACCTTTGTGTTGTGAGAGTTCACACATTTCCTCCCGTGCATCTGCACCAAGGGATCAGTGTGTTCCTAGCTGCTAGAGGTGTGAAGCTATCTCCTATCCTGTGGCAAAAACATTTCCAGTTGCTCAACAGCAAGTAATAGTTCAATAGTGAGGAAAAAGTGTTTGGAAATCAGGCTTAACAGTGCAGGCCTAGTGTGATTTTATGGATGTTCTTGACCTTGATTGGTCTCTGGGAATGCCTTCTTAATGAAAAGTTCACAGCATTCACTTTCCAGAGATGTTCAGACATACTAAGGATTGCTTTATAGTAAAGCCTCCTTTAAACTCATCACTGAGAATGCCATCTATTGTGAGATCATAGTAAGGCAGCAGGGACATGATACCAAGGTAGGGTGACCAGATGTCCTGATTTTATAGGGACGGTCCTGATTTTTGGATCTTTTTCTTATACAGGCTCCTATTACCCCCCACCCTCTGTCCTGATTTTTCACACTTGCTGTCTGGTCCCTCTATATCAAGGAAATATCTCAGACTAGGATATATCAAAACAAAGGACAATTTACATAAATATTTATTCACATGGAGTAAACTAACCTCTGATTTTAGATAAAATTGATATTTGGGTCATGAATAAGGTTACACATTCAATGTGCTACATTACAATTAAATTATTTACTGGGGACCCCATTGATCCATACAGGTGGGCCAGATAATTCAGGATTAGGAAGGTGATGGCTCATGAGTCTGGTGACAGCAACTAAATGGTGTGGAGACTTGGAGAGGTCTGATTGGAAGACTATTTCCCACACAGAAGTCCTGTGACCCTGACAGGCAGATTTAAGAATTTTGTGGGTGAAGGGTGAAATGTGCATCATTTTTTGTGAAAGATACAGTAGGTGGTATTTCGGTCACCATTGTTAACCTATACTTTAGAGAGACAGATGGTATAATTGCTGGTGGATACAATTAAAAAAGGAATCTAGTCACGCATGTGGCATGTATGTGTGTGTAAACCCTGCTATGGGAGGTGCTTCTCATTTTCTGGACTGCCATACTCAGAGTTTATATGACCCAATGCACAATGTGTATAACAATGCAAGGTTGAGAAGTGTGATTAATACTACAGATCCAGAGTTAAATGAGCCCCAGTTTCCAAACACATCACTAAATTAAAACAAATGAACAAAAAAGTATGATTTGAAAACACTTTTAAAGATTAGTCCATTCAGTGAATGACAAGGAAATAACATCTCCATTGCCTTTAAACAATTTATGAGTAAAACAAGATACCTAGAAATTTAGTAACCATCATATCTCTAAAAGGGCCAGAGTTCTTGGCTTGCTGGTGAAGCTTTTAGTTCTGTCAGGAAGTATTTAGAAAACTTCAGGCTAATCGTTTCAAAATTGTTTGGGTCTTTTAAGTTATCTTTACAATAATTAGGCAAATAAAAAGAAGAGCACATTGATTTTTTTTTTTCTTCCAAACCACTAAATTCAACAAAGTGCACATGCCAGAATTCATCAGAAGACCTGGAAGTGTACAGTAGAGCTCTGTGATATTTAGCAGTAGTGTGAAATGTAGATTCCAATTACATTGTCAACTCTAATTCAAGCACTTGCTATAGTCCCAGTTTCTAGAACTGAAAAAAACAGGTATAAAAGTTACATTTATGTAGTACCTTGCCTCCCACGCAGGCCCGGCTCTAGGTTTTTTGCCGCCCCAAGCTCAGGTGGAGCTGGGGCTCGCAGGGGGCACTGGAAGTGGAGGGAGTGATGTCACCTTCTCCCAGTGCCTGCAGGGGCTTTACCCCCTCCCCCACCCGGCCGCGCAGAGAAGCCACGCTATAAGGGGTGGCACAAGGCAGCGCAGCAGCCAGTGCACAGATGAGGCGGTGCAGCCCCGGCTCCCCAGCGGGACTTGCCCTCTACTCCCCAGGTGGCGGCTGGGGCCTGGCAGCTCAGCATCCCGGGGCTGGGGCTTCCCCTTCCTGCTGCGGCCGGGGGCGCGGCGCCCTCGCCCCGTCTAAGTGGCACAGCCCCGAGAGCACAACTGCCCTGAAAAAAAAGGATGGCCGGAATGCCGCCCCGGGAAATGTGCCACCCCAAGCACGTGCTTGCTTTGCTGGTGCCTAGAGCCGGTCCTGCTCCCACAGGATCCCAGAGCGCTAGCCAAAATGATACAGAGGGATCACTTCACCCACCACTAAAATACAGCACCTGTTTAACTGCATATGGCAATACTACACAACCTTTTATGAGAGAAAGCAGCAGCAGACTGCATGCAGTGGCAACTGAATGAGAACAGCCAAAATGTAGTTACTTCAAATGGAATCTGAGAAAGTTGCTGTGCACAATTATTACATTATGGCTCCTCAAATCCAGTTTCCTACTCTACAAGTTACTTGCATGGGCGGAGAGTGGTGTTTTGTTTCATTTGCCATTGAACTCTGCCTCTTCCTCTTTTACCACCTCTCCCCCCCCCGCCCAGTTCCTACACATTAATCAACAGGTTTATTGCTAATGCATTTGCAGCAGTTTTTAAAAAATGTAAATGTTGCTTTAAAAATAAAAAGACTAAGAACCAATGGTACAGTAGGTTTTATCTTGTGGCACCCCAGCATCCAAAATGTAGTTTGGTGAAACTTCGGCAGCTAGAGGTCAGACTTCTTTAACTGTGCATCTGCAAAGAAAGGCTAATAAATATATTCAAATCTGAAAGGCCACAAAATATGCAAGTCTGGAGCAGTAAATTTTTTATGCTTATCAGCTGCAGAAAGACATCCATATAATAGACTTCATAGGACAAATTTATGATTCTGTAAATGTTCCCTTCATTTAAATCAGCATCTCAGTATCTTGATATCTGCAAATCACCCAAAAATCCTGATGGACTGAAATGCTAAATGCCACAGTGGACCATCTAATGTTCATTCTTCTCTGTAAACAGGGAGGAGGATCTATCATAATGACACTGAGGCCTTTTGAGGAGCCTAAGGTCTGGCAATTATGCATACGAAGCTGAGTGTTTAAGTCCAATAATGGGGTTTAGTGATGGATGGCTCATCCCTTCTTGTACTTCTAAGATGCTTGTGATAGCTGAATTGTCCCCAAGTGGCACCCATAAATTCTGGCCTTTCAGAAAAGCCCACATGTTGTGTAGGTATCACCCAAAGCCCTCATTAGTTAGACTGTGACCTTTGCTGTGTGACTATCAGGCAGAAGCCTAGGAAAGGCCTGTGTTCGATTAGCACTGCAATTTGTTCATTATCTTCTGACAGGAATTTGCAAGTGTCAAAGAAGATTGTGTTATGAAAAGGTCAAGAGCTGAACTGTAAGGGTTGGGGGAAGGGCATCTGTCTTGAAAATTCAGCCCCAGCACTAATAAACACCACCATTAAACAGCATCGAATTTGCTCCCGAGGACCAGGAACCAGGAGCAGGTAAAATCAAAGTTTGGGGTAATTTAGCTTCACAGGAGTAAAATTACTTCAGGATAAAAACTGGTTTTCTGCTTTTTTACTTAAAATTATGGAAATTGTTTCTGACAGCAAATTGCTCCTAATTAATTTACAGGCTCTGCTGGGAAAATGCACTGTACTGTTGATTTCTACATTCTGCAGACTTAATTATAAAAACAAAATTTTCTTAAACTATTAACTTCTGTGCTGCCAGAATCAGAGTGATAGGAACAGCAAGGGGGACTGGGAGTGCACTGTGACTATTCTCAGCATGTAGCATGCTCACAGAAAGATTATATTCCGTATCATCTTGGCCTCTTACTGGTGTTCTAGATTCTTAAGACTGTTTTTGTTTTTAACTTTGGACAACAGCTATGCCAAGGCACTCATTAAAAACATAAAAATGTCCCATACCTCCATGTAACTGTATGGTATTCTCTGGAATAACCAAGACTTGTGGATCACTACATGGTGGGTTTTTTCTCCTTGGCTATCAGGCTACTCCTCCCTGCCTGAGTAAGTCAAGGAGGACACAATCCAGAGTTTGTGGTAGCGTGAAAGCATCTATGGTGATAAATTTGTGGGGTGACAAACTCTGGATGGGGCAACAGTGATTGTACTGCAAACTCAAACTTGGTGGTGCTTCTCAAAGACATGGAAGTGTGGGATGTTCCTGAGTCAGGCCTGCTTTACAGAGAAATAGATCCAAAGTTAAGGGCTTCAGTCAATGGTGGTGCTAGCCCACTGGGGGTCCTGAGCAGGAATATTTTTGGCTCCCCCCCCACACACAATACCTAATAAGAAAATAGGGGGCTCCCTTGAAGTGCTCAGGCCTCTAAGCAATTGCTTAGTCGGCTTATGCCTAGCACCGGCTTTGGCTCCTGTCAAAAATAGCAGTGGTAGACTGGAGCAGCTGGTACAAATGTATCAGACTTTTCCTCAAAGATGTATGTCAAGGAGGATCTAAGGAAGGGCACATATAATGCATTAGTATTTAGTTATTGCCCAGTTATCTCCTTGGGAAAAGACAGGAATCAGATCCTTAGGGATGCAGTTTAGAAATGGCTAATTATGAGGAAACAAACAGGGTCTTGGAGGGATTTTTGTTTTAAAATAAGCAGTCAGGTAGGGAGTGGCTGAGGATCTGATCTAGAGCACTAATATCTGGGGGTGGGAGAATGGATACAAATAGCTACATGAAGGTCAAATAAGGATTTATATTCCTTTTTGGAGGAAAAGTGACCATTTCAGGATCTTTTGTGGTTCACCCATTTACCTTTGCTAGTCATTCAAAGTCACAGCTGAGGGGATCAGCAACTGGGAGGAGGCGGGGGCTGTCTGAATTTTTTTTACGCTTTGGAAGGGTGAGAACATCCCCTCTGATGTTTTCAGTCCAGCCAGCCAGTCTCAAGATGAGTCTCAAATCCAGATTTTCCATATGGCAATAGAGATGTAAAGCCAGCCGTATCCATTCCCCACACCCCCATTATTTTCTCAACACAGAGTCCATTCAATTACACTCTCTATTAGAATTCAAAAGTTGTAGTTATCTATTTGGCAGCTGATGATAAAACCTTCAATGGTGCACACATTGGGCAAAATGTCAGAAGACCTAGTGTACAAGTAGAGAAAATTTGACCCACTTTTGTAAAATCACAAGGGTCAGTGTCTTACATTAAATCCAGTGGGAAAAACTGGCACATGATCCATGATATTTAATTCTATGAGTCAGATTTACTCAGCTGCTATCGTTTTCTAAGCTGTCCCTGCTGAATGATACCCATCACTTCCTGCATGAAAGAAAGCAGCAAATCACAGAAAAATCTAGAAAACATTGTTCTAATATTTTTATATCACTCCTTTGCTGACAGCTCTGACATTTAAGAGAGGAGAAAGGCTGGTGAATTAGGCTTCATAGCACACTGTGTTACCAACAGTAAAATAGCAACACAGGCACATAGAGAATGCTGTCAGTATTATTAAAGAGAGATCAAATGTACTCATAGCCTTATTGTAGCCGAAAAGTAGGGAATGCAGAAACAAGGATGTTGATGCAATCGTAGCAAACATTAATTCATATTCTCGGAGAAATAACTTTGTTACAGGGGAGAGAACATATCAGTGAATTAAGAGCAAACAAACTTTGGATGAAATTTGTAGTTATTTAAAAACAACTACAAGCTTTAGAAACCCAGGAAAATCACAGTTAATGTTGCATTTAAAAGAAATGCGGGCATTTTAAAGTATAAAAATTCAGAATTGAGATACCTATACAACCTTAACTCTGCTCCTCTAATGATGCCCTGAGAAAGAACACAATAGTGGTGTTTTTTTTAAAGAACATGTATTATAAATCAGTATATTCAGAGTTAAGGTTATAGTGAAAAGTACTACAAAGGTCTTAAAATAAGTAATGCACAAGTTAGGCATCTCCAGTGTCCATAAAAATATAGAAATAATATTTCTAGTCACTGAGACTAAGGAACTGTAGGGATTTTTATTTTTCGATAGTCATTTTTGTTTAAAAAATGCCAACCAGTGATCAAATCCTGCTCATTAGATATGTAGACTTTTAACGTGTGTCTAAATTTGAATTTTAAATCAAAGTGTGTAACGGTTGTGAAGATGCATTTAAACTTTGATGTTCATCACCTGTACACAAACAGCCAAACACTACAGAATCAGGCTAGGTGTCTGATAATTATAACTTACACTAACACTCACCTGTGGCTGAAACATTACCTTAGCCACTGTTGCTACCATAAGAAAAACAGCCCAAATTGGATCTCAATATTCCATACAAAAGATTCTGCAGACTCATCAGGGTTTAATTAGAGCTCCACTGAATCTGTTTTTTATTTTTTTAAATAAAAAGGTTAATAATTGCAGTGCATAAAATGCCATTGATATAGGATTTTTTAGAGATTTCATTGAACTTCCAAATGATGTCCACGTACTGATAAAGGTAAAATTACAGTGCATGTGGATAAAATGTGGGACTGAATAGCTGATTCACTAACAATCAAATCAAAGCCAGCCCTTAAGAGAGCTACTGTACTGTATTATAAGACTAAGGAAACTAAAAAATATGTTACACTCCACAGGAGACTACTACTCAAACTGGGACAAACTCATTCCTGGTGTAACTCCACTGAAGCCAATGGAGTTACACTAGGAATGAATTTGGTCCAATAGCGCTAAACCAATTAATGTGCTAATGGGGCAATGCTGAGAAAAACAGTCAACACAAAGCAAAAATTGCTAAGTCTGGACTACTGCCATGTGCTTGATATGGGACTGACCCTGAAGGACACCTGGCAGCTTCAACTGGTACAGAATGTGGCTGCCTACCACATAGGATAGTAGATAGACAAAATCATATTGCATCTGTTCTCTGGTGTTGACTGCCAGTTTGAATCCACGTGCAATCTGAAGTGCTAGTTATCAGTTATAATAAAGTCTTAATTGGTCTAGGAACCCAATGTTGTCCAAGGCAGCCAATTACAATGACCCTGATTCATCTCTGGCATTTACACAGGTGTAACTCTGTTGACTTCAGTGGAGTTATCTCTGATCTACACCAGAATGAGTTGGATGATATCAGCCACATTATCTCCTTCCACAGCTATTGCAACTGACAAGGACCCCGCAACAGTCAGTTTCCACAGCTGATGTTACCAAGGCTGGAGGAAGTGCTCCTCAGTAGAAGGTGTTCCTGCCAGCAGTTCATCAGAGCCTGGATTTCCCCTCACTTAGGCTGTATTACAAAAAACCTCTCTGACCTGGCTTTTCTATGAAAGTGGTTATTGGATCTCCCAGGGATCTCCCCGGAATCTCTCTTGAAAATCTGACTTCTGTTTGATCAACTCCACCCTCCACCCCTCCCGGCTTTAGAAAGAGTCTCATTGAAAAACTGAAGGCTACTGAGTCTATGCTCCCAGTTCTGGATAAATGCTGTGCTTTTAATGTAATGTTGTAAATAGCACTCAGATGTCACAGTGAGGAGCACCTTAACTGTAACACTAACAATGTCATGGACAAGATGGCGCAGTGACAGCTAGAAAAATGAAACTGCACAGATGGGTTACATCAAGGAAGCAGTGTTATCTAGTGGTTAGGGCACAGGACAGCTGTCAGGACTTCTACATTCTATTCCCGGCTCTGACACTGACTCACTGTGGGACCCTAAATGGTTTACTTATCTCTGCGCTTCAGTTTCTTCATCTGCAAAATAGGTACAATTGGCAAATATCATTAGCTCCCTGATACAGTGTGAGGCTTAACTGATTTGTTTATAAAAGACTTTGAGATCTTCAAGTGAAAGGCGCCATAAGTGCAAAGTATTAATAATAGTAATACTAGTATTATTTATTAATAACTAGTCACAAAATGAAACGCTTCCAACAGCCAAAGTGTCAAATGTAAAAACAGCAAGTTATCCTATAAACGAAAGTGGGACCACTTCTCCATTAGCCTTTGGATTCCCTGAACTCTTCCTCTCTGTGCTGTTTGTCCGCCCCATGAAGGGCCATGTATCCCTGCTGACCAATCATCTCTTGCTGGATTTAGAGGCTGAATCCCCTGCAACCCTGGCAGTATATGTATGCCTGTATAAAAGAGATTTTTTACCCCTGACTACTGGATGTAGTACAAGGTACCCTATCATATAGCAATGAAGACTGAAGCCAGTGCATATCCTGGGTAGTTAATTAATAAGTATAATTAATGGTCTGGAGCAAAGCTTCGAGCCACAAAATCCTCCAAGCTGGTCAATAATCTTCCAAGAATGCCCTGGGGCCTTGTTATTTGTTAATCAAATAAACAGTTACAGTGACCAGTTTTGGAGAAAAGTTACAGTTACAGAAATGTATTGCTTATAGCCCCCAGCGAACACACAGGGCAAAATCCAGCCCTGTTGTAAGCCTGCAGAGGTCAGTGGAGCCATGCACGATTACACCTGCTCAAATTTGCCCCATAGTTTTCCCAGAGTGAAGGAAAACTGCATCCCCATTTCTTAAAGTGGTGTATTCAGTTGCTGTACTTAGGAGAAACAAAATGGCTAATTCATAAACATCAATGTAAGCTGTTTATGTAACCGATATGCATCAAAGAGAAGTACTAACAAGGCATCTGTTGATCAGATAGACTGTGCTCTCTTCAAATGCAGGCCTCATTCAGTTGGATTCCTCACTCGCATATGGGTGAGAAGATACCATAACCATAGGACAAGGCAGTTAATCTCAGTGAAGCAAAGTAGAGCGAGGCAAAATGCACAATCTCTGCCAGAAAGCTTTAGACACAGACCTCAAATGCCTCTGCTAGAGAACAGGAGACAGCTTTGCATCTGGCTAGTGCAGCTGCCAAAGCCACCCCAAGAGTGCTACAGAAAATCATAGAGAAGGAATGCCAAGGGCAGCACAAACATCTCTGCCAGCATAAAGAAGCGATGCCAAGTGAGTGTCACCACTGCACACACCCACCTTGGAAATGGCGTGGCTGTTTAATAAAGTAAAATTTGTATGAAGGGATGGCTTGCCTGGGCACAATTTATACACATTTCCAGACTACGGAAAAGAGAATAAGTGACCACAACACTGTTGTCTGCACCTACAGTGGACCCACAGGTAGCGTAGCGCTAAAGCTGCCAGCACAACTAAGTGAAATCTACAGTGGTGCCAGCTAGGGTCTAGCACTAAGGAAATATTGCATAGCTTGGCATCCCTGTGACTGCCATTCAAACAGGTGGAGAGAAGTATCATTAGAGACCGTAATGTCTGGTGGTCTCAGAGCCAAAGAATCATTGGGCTGATATGATCGCGCCAGAAATTGCAAAAAAAAGGGAAAGAAAAAAAAATGGACAAGAAAAAAGCCATAAGCCAGGACACTAAGCATACCAGATAGATCGGAGGAGACTGGTTCCTATCAACAGCTATACTTTAAAATAATGTTACACTTCCCATTTGAAGGTAAGTTGTTTACTTCTAAAAGCACAACACACATTGTATTAGGATAGCCCCTTTGGAGAATGCTGAGCATGTTAACATGGCAGTTTATTGAAGACATGCAGTCAGTGCTGGTAGACAATTTTGTTTTATATCTGTTTGCAAAATCCAGATCATTCCTCTCTCCAAACCCTGATAAAACAGATTCCTCAAGACGCCTTTAAAAAAATATCTTTATCAACAATCCAGTGCTTATGGAGCAACCCTAAAATAGTCTTGTTTTTGGGAGGGAAGGAAATAAAATTCAACAAGGAAACAGATTTCAGTTGTAAGGGGGGACTACACAAAAATGAGGAGGTTAGTTAAACAGAAATTAAAAGGTACAGCATCAAAAGTAAAATCCCTGCAAGCTGCATGGAAACTTTTTAAAGACACCATAATAGAGGCTCAACTTAAATGTATACCCCAAATTAAAAAACATAGTAAGAGAACCAAAAAAGGACCACCGTGGCTAAACAACAAAGTAAAAGAAGCAGTGAGAGGCAAAAAGGCATCCTTTAAAAAGTGGAAATTAAATCCTAGTGAGGAAAATAGAAAGGAGCATAAACTTTGGCAAATGAAGTGCAAAAATATAATTAGGAAGGCCAAAAAAGAATTTGAAGAACAGCTAGCCAAAGACTCAAAAAGTAACAGGATTTTTTTTTTAAGTACATCAGAAGCAGGATGCCTGCTAATGAACCAGTGGGGCCACTGGACGATTGAGATGCTAAAGGAGCACTCAAGGACAAGAAGGCCATTGCGGAGAAACTAAAGGAATTCTTTGCATCGGTCTTCACAGCTGAAGATGTGAGGGGAATTCCCACACCTGAGTCATTCTTTTTAGGTGACAAATCTGAGGAACTGTCACAGATTGAGGTGCCATTAGAGGAGGTTTTGAAACAGTAATAAATCACCAGGACCAGATGGTATTCACCCAAGAGTTCTGAAGGAATTCATATGTGAAATTGGAGAACTACTAACTGTAATCAGTAACCTATCATTTAAATCAGCTTCTGTACCAAATGACTGGAGGATAGCTAATGTGATGCCAATTTTTAAAAAAGGCTCCAGAGATGATCCTAGCAATTACAGGCTGGTAAGCCTAACTTCAGTACCAGGCAAACTGGTTGAAACTATAGTAAAGAACAAAATTGTCAGACACATAGATGAACATAATTTGTTGGGGAAGAGTCAGCATGTTTTTTGTAAAGGGAAATCATGCCTCACCAATGTACTAGAATTTTTTGATGGGATCAACAAGCATGTGGACAAGGGGGATCCAGTGGATATAGTGTACTTAGATTTTCAGAAAGCTTTTGACAAGGTCCCTTACCAACATCTCTTAAGCAAAGAAAGCTGTCATGGGATAAGAGGGAAGGTCCTCTCATGGATTGGTACCTGGTTAAAAGATAGGAAACAAAGGGTAGGAATAAATGGACAGTTTTCAGACTGGAGAGAGGTAAATAATGGTGTCCCCCAGGGACCAGTCCTATTCAGTATACTCATAAATGATCTGGAAACAGGGGTAAACAGTGAGGTGGCAAAATTTGCAGATGATACAAAACTACTCAAGATAGTTAAGTTCCAGGCAGACTGCGAAGGGCTACAAAACTGTGTGACTGGGCAACAAAATGGCAGATGAAATTCAATGTTGATAAATGCAAAGTAATGCACATTGGAAAACATAATCCCAACTATACATATAAAATGATGGGGTCTAAATTAGCTGTTACAACTCAAGAAAGAGATCTTGGAGTCAATGTGGATAGTTCTCTGAAAACATCCACTCAATGTGCAGTGGCAGTCAAGAAAGGGAACAGAATGTTGGGAGTCATTAAGAAAGGGATAGATAATAAGACAGAAAATATCATATTGCCTCTATAAATCCATGGTATGCTCACATCTTGAATACTGCATGCAGATGTAGTTGTCACATTTCAAAAAAGATATATTGGATTTGGAAAAGGTTCAGAAAAGGGCAACAAAAATGATGAGGGGTATGGAATGGCTTCCGTATGAGGAGCGATTAATAAGTCTGGGACTTTTCAGTTTGGAAAAGACACTAATAAGGGGGATATCGGAGAGGTCTATAAAATCACGACCGGTGTGGAGAAAGTAAATAGGGAAGTGTTATTTACTCCTTCTCATAACACAAAAAGTAGGGGTCACCAAATGAAGTTAATAGGCAACAGGTTTAAAACAAACAAAAGGAAGTATTTTTTCACACAACGCACAGTCAACCTGTGGAACTCCTTGCCAGAGGATGTTGTGAAGGCCAAGACTATAACAGAGTTAAAAAAAAAACTAGATAAATTAATGGAGGATAGGTCCATCAATGGCTATTAGCCAGGGTGGACAGGGATGATGTCCCCAGCCTCTGTTTGCCAGAAGGTGGGAATGGGCAACAGGGGATGGATCACTTGATGATGACCTGTTCTGTTCATTCCCTCTGGGGCACCTGGCATTGGCCACTGTCAGAAGACAGGATACTGGGCTAGATAGACTTTTGGTGTGACCCAGTATGGCTGTTCTTATGTAAGCTTGCCAGGGTTTATTTAAAACAGAGGAGTAAGGGAGAACTGGATGACTCAAGGGATTGGCAATGAGCTCAGGGCCCTTTTCCCTTCCCTCAGCCATTTGAATGTTGCCCAGGTTAGTAGTGAATGAAAGCCATTACCATCTGATGCCTGTTTGCTGGCTTACTGGTTTAGCAAATGCATTTGTGGCTTCCGTCCCAGTCCTAGCAGTCACAATTGACACTAATTAACACCCATGTTGACAGTCTGGGGGAGGAGGGGAGGGAAGGGGAAAGGCTGAATAGACATAGTGATTGAATTGCCCTCTTGTTCCTTTAGCTTGTTCCCCTTTGTGAGGGCTGAGGCACACTGGCAGGTCACTGTGATGAAGCTTGCACTGCCAAAGCCTGCACTGTACCTACTCTGTGTATAAATATAAACCTTCAGAGCTGAAAAGCTGTTATCTCCCAGGATCACCGAAAAGCTACAAGACACAATATATACACAGACCTGAGAAAAGACATTTCCTAGTTATGAATAATTGCCCGACAATGTCCTGTTCTCATTAAGACAGAAAAAAATATTAAGGTTACAGTTTGAGAGGTGTGGCTTATTTAATGCAATTTACACTTTTGGCATCTGGGAGCACCCTTCCTCAAGTACTGGATTGAAAATGTTAGGTCACCCTGCCAAATCTTAGAAGTCTGGCACCAGGTGAAAAGACATGCTGTGATGAGACAGGGGAAAGTTACTGAGAGGTTTTACATACCTGTTTTTTGTTTTGTGTATGACGGAAGAAGGTCTTAGCATTACATGCTAAAGCTGGTATTTGTTGTGTGATGGAGTCTTAACCTTAGTCATAGATTCATAAATTCCATGGCCAGACGGGACCATTGTGATCACGTAGTCTGATCTCCTGTATAGCATAGAGAATTTCCCCAAAATAATTTCTAAAACAGATCTTTGACAAAAACATCCAGTCTTGATTTGAAAATTGCCAGTGACGGTGACTCCATCACAACTCTTGGTAAATTGTTCCCATGGTTAATTACCCTCAGTGTTAAAAATGTACACATTATTTCCGGTCTGAATTTGTCTAGCTTGTACTTCCAGCCAGTGGATCATGTTATACCTTTCTCTGCTAGATTGAAGAGATGTCTAATTGGCAGCTGGTATCAAGCAGAGTGCCCCAAGGGTCAGTCCTGGGGCCGGTTTTGTTCAATATCTTCATTAAGGATGATTGCGTGGATTGCACCCTCAGCAAGTTTGCAGATGACACTAAACTGGGAGGAGTGGTAGATACGCTGGAGGGTAGGAATAGGATACAGAGGGACCTAGACAAATTAGAGGATTTGGCCAAAAGAAATCTGATGAGGTTCAACAAGGAAAAATACAGAGTCCTGCACTTAGGAAGGAAGAATCCCATGCACTGCTACAGATTAGGAACCGAATGGCTAGGCAGCAGTTCTGTAGAAAAGGACCTAGGCACTATGGTGGACGAGAAGCTGGATATGAGTCACCAGTGTGCCTTTGTTGCCAAGAAAGCTAATGGCATTTTGGGCTGTTTAAGTAGGAGCATTGACAGCAGATCGAGGGATGTGATCATTCCCCTCTATTCGGCATGGGTGAGGCCTCATCTGGAGTACTGTGTCCAGTTTTGGGCCCCACACTACAAGAAGGATGTGGAAAAATTGGAAAGAGTCCAGCAGAGGGCAACAAAAATGATTAGGGGGCTGGAACACATGACTTATGAGAAGAGGCTGAGGGAACTGGGATTATTTAGTCTGCAGAAGAGAAGACTGAGGGGGGATTTGATAGCTGCTTTCAACTACCTAAAAGGGGGTTCCAAAGAGGATGGATCTAGACTGTTCTCAGTGGTACCAGATGATAGAACAAGGAATAATAGTCTCAAGTTACAGTGGGGGAGGTTTAGGTTGGATATTAGGAAAAACTTTTTCACTAGGATCGTGGTGAAGCACTGGAATGGGTTACCTAGGGAGGTGGTGGAATCTCCTTCCTTAGAGGTTTTTAAGGTCAGGCTTGACAAAGCTCTGGCTGGGATGATTTAGTTGGGAATTGGTCCTACTTTGAGCAGGGGGTTGGACTAGATGACCTCCTGAGGTCCCTTCCAACCCTGATATTCTATGATTCTAAGAGCCCATCATCAAATATTTGTTCCACATGTAGGTACTTATAGACTGGAATGAAGTCACTCCTTAACCGTCTCTTTGGTAAATTAAATAGATTGAGCTCTTTGAGTCTATCACTGTAAGGCATGTATTCCAATCTTTGAATCATTCTTGTGGCTCTTCTCTGAAGACTCTCCAATTTATCAACACCCTTCTTGAACTGTGGACACCACAACTAGACACAGTATTCCAGCAGCGGTTGCATCAGTGCCAAACACAGAGGTAAAATAACCTCTCTATTCCTACTTGAGATTCCACTGTTCATGCTTTCAAGGCTCATATAAGCCCTTTTGGCCACAGCGTTGCACTGGGAGCTAATGTTCAGCTGATTAACTACCCCTCTAACCCTCTCCCTCCCATCTTTTTCAGAGTCACTGCTTCCCAGGATAGAGTCCCCCACCCTATAAGAATGGCCTCCATGTTTTGTTCCTAGACGTATACATTTACAATTAGCTGTATGGAAGCACATATTGTCTGCTTGAGCCCAGCTTATCAAGTGATCCAGATCACTGTATCAGTGACTTGTCTTCTTTGTTATTTACCACTCTCCCAATTTTTGTGTAATCTGCAAACTTTATCAATGATGATTTTATGTTTTCTTCCAGGTCATTGATAAAGAGTTTAAATAGCGTCGGGCCAAGAACCAATCCCTGCAGAACCCCATTAGAAACATGCCCACTTAATGAAGATTCCCCATTTACAATTACATTTTGAGATCTATCAGTTAACCAGCTTTTAATCATTTAATTTTATATTAGTCTAGTTTTTTAGACATCAAAATATCATGCGGTACCAGGTCAAACACCTTACAGAAGTCTATGTATATTACATCAATACTATTGCCTTTATCAACTGAATTTATAATCTCAGAAAAAAAATCACGTTAGTTTGACGGAATCGATGTCCCATAAACCTATGTTATTGGCATTAATTGTATTACCCTTTAATTATTTATTAATTGAGTCCTTTAATAGCCACTCCATTATCTTGTTCAGGATCGATGTCATAGACTAATAGGCCTATGATTATCCATATCATTCTGTTTAACCTTTTTAAATATTAGCACAACATTTGCTTTCTTCCAGTCTTTGGAAACCTCCCCAGAGTTACAAGGCTTATTGAAAATCAGCATTAACAGTCCAGCAAACTCCTCAGACAGCTCTTTTAAACCTCTTGGATGCAAGATATCCAGACCTGCTAATTTTAAAATGTCCAACTTTAGTAGCTTCTGTTTAACATCCTCCTGAGATACTAGTGGAATGGAAAGTGTTATCATATGATATGACTACATGGTCTGTTTCCCCCCAAAATGCAAATACGTATGCCAATTAAGGGTAATCACTGAGTGTAATTTGTATGCAAAGGAATGTTACTTAGTGTTAGCAAATGTGAAATAGCACAAAACAAGCCTCACAGGTAGAGTAGCATTATTAGAGTGCATCAGTCCTTTATTTAGCTTTACTCTTTACTGGGCTGCTATCAACCAGCCCCACTCTTTATGGATTGCTTGGGGAACAAAATTAAACACATTGATGAATAACGAAGCAAGAGGGTGTTTTTTATTTGTATCAAATGCCACTTGGTGACAAACATTTTCACTGTTCTCCTCCATCTGTGGAGTGGATCTAAAAATATTCTATATATTGTAGAGGAAAAAGTTTGAGAAGCGCCAAGAAAAATTGTTTCAGAAATGAGAAATGTCTCTAAAATATTCAGTGTGGAAAAAGAGAAAAGTCTATACCCCACAGTGTGAAGGTAATTTACCAAATACTTGCTAAAACAAGATTCATCAACTATAGAGTGACTCTAAAATGTAAGTATTGTCAGAAGGGGAACAATCCCTATCTAATGTACTATCTAGTCTCCAACAGCAGTCATTGCCAGTTGTTTCATAAGAAGGTCAATGCAGCTAACTATACAGTGCTACACTGTGTTGGGAAGATTTCTTCCTGACCCTCCTGCTGATTATGCCCTGAAGCACGGGGTTTGATGATAACTCTTCATATCTAGTGTAAATGCAGGTGTTATTTTAATCCAAATGAAGTATTGGCAAACAAAGATTTGAACACACACACTTGCTCTAACAGTTAAAGGTGCTTGAGTTTGCTTCTAGATAGAAAACAATGCATCGCCACCTACTGTTACAGGATTTAGTCCATGCTGCATGAACAAGGTACCTGATTTTACAAAACACACAGTGATATGTCTTCCACATCTATAAGCTGGTTCAAGCCTTAGATGACTTCCCTGCTGTGTTGTAGCTTAGTGATATGAGAACCCTAAAAGGGTCAGGATGGTTTGCATTACTCTCTGAACCAGTTTGCCTATCTTTGATTACCAATGGGCTTTTAAAATATACTTTAAGATGCAACAACGTGGGATTTTGGGACATGGTTGACATATTTTAAACAACTGATGTACTAAAAATTCTTTTGATGTGTTAGAAATTTGATAGCCTTGACACTGCTTTGTGGTTCAAGGACAGTAATCTAATCACACGGTGACTTAGAAAAGAACCTGTATATATTATTTTAAAGCTTAAAAATAGGGAATGTTTAAATACACACCCCTCCAAAAGAAGATGCATTATGTACCAGTACAGCTCTTTCTGGTGCTTTTTAATTATGAGCTTTTTTTTTTTAACTAAATTAAATTACTTTAAAATCAATTTAGTCTGAGAGCACTTTGGTGCATGGACTTAAATATTAATTTGATTGAAAATCTTCCATGACTAATCAGTTTATAAAACGTAGCTTTTTGTCTTACTTGCTTTTTGTATCAAAAGCAGAATGTTTCCACATGTCATTGTTTGTCCACATTCCAGTGCTTCTATGTGTCTTCCAAGTAAATGCTATCAGTTGTTTTAGTTAGAAGGGGACAAAAGAAACAAGCATTCCAGGACTTGTCAGTTTTTGTTGCACTAGGATCGCCCAAAGGGAGTGTGAGAAGCAACCTTTACCATTACAATTATCTTTGTATAGTATGTGGCATCCTAAAGCACAAGCTCCATTACTGGCATGTCTTTTATGCAAACACCTGCTTCAAGGGTTTGAAACTGTAAAATAGGTTAGGTCCCATTAAGAGACTTCAGTGCTCCATAATATAAAAATGAAACTCCTGGGACGAACTCACTCAGGTTGTAACTTTATTGTCTTCAGGGGAGCTACATCAGAGATGTCTTTTGGCTCAAACTAACTATGTTAGTTTATCTTTTGTGTTATGTAAAGACATACAGAGACCACATATCTATTCTCTTTCATATAGGGTTTTTAGTGGCACTGATTGTCGTAGTATCAAGATAGATCTCTCAGGGTTGGAGACCTCCAAAGTATTTTTTTACCTTAACGCTCTGACTCACACCTCATCTACATACAAACATTCACCTTTTTTTAAACCAGATTAAGCAAAATTAAACCAAGCCACTCTTAAACCAAAAGTGAGAGTCCACACACAAACTTGCACTGATTTAACTCTCTTGGTTTTAGAACATATATTTAGTTAGACTGGTGTGAGTGTGTATAGACAAGGCCTCAAGCTTCCCTCTTTTTCCTCCTCTTTTTTTCCTAGATCTAATTTCTTTTTTTGTTCTTTGTCTTCCCCCCACTAATGGAGGGCCTCTTCATTCTTCTTCCTGATGGTCATCTCCACCACAATCCCATACTGACACAGCTATTTGGGAGGAGGTTTCCTGACATGATGAGCGGCATTACTGAGATCATTTTCATCGACAGTGCTGTAGTTTATCACCACCATCAGGCAGTGCCTGGATGTCAATAAAGAAGGGGTTAAGGGAGGATACTTTATGGGCAGTAGCTGTATTAGGGGATTGGTTAGTGCATGGAGCCTTTCATCACTAGCACCACATCAGCCCAGGTCAGTCTGTAAGCAACGTGCTACCATCTGACAGTGGCACTGTCAATGGACAGGTTTCCATATCACAAGAGTACCAGCACAACTACTGTACTCGTAATACTAATTGGCAGCCTCAGCAGAGAGTCTAAGGAATGAATGGGACCTGGACACTGAACTCCCCTCTTCTCCTTGAAGTTGAGGCAAGCTGGTGAAGTAGTCGGGGGGAGCTTGCACTGTACTGCACCTAGGCCCTGAAATTCTTTATTTATATAGTCTCCGGGTTTCTCAAATCCAGCAACTTTAACCAGCACTGAAATTCACTTTAAGAAGCATTTTCACCAGTTCAAAAGGTTCCACGCAGGGAGTGACCTGTAGGCTGAACAGGTTTGCACCATACTCAGATATTTTCCCAATCCCTATTGTAGTGGCTCTTGTGACAAAGGAGAGAAAAGACTCCGGGTTAATAACACAAAGAGGATTCTTTATTCAGGATGCTGGCCACATGCAGACCCTGTAATTCCCTGGCTCTTTAGTTCCAAGACTCAGGAACACAGTATGTGCTGTAGTATTAACGCACCACCAATACTGGCCTGGATTCAGTAATCATGGAATGAATTGCTGGCTATACTACACCTGTTATTTATCCAGCCTCATCAAGGCATTGACTTTGCCTCTATTTAACTTATTTCACAAGTGATAAGCAAAAAAAAAAAAAAAGTATTTTATAAACGAATCTCGTTGGAAAAGGCAGTGACATTCAGTACCTTAGTTTAATTGTCTTGAATCTGAAAGTGAAATTCTATTACCACCAGCTAAGCCTGGATATAAACTCCTAAAAAATGCTACTATTTGTCAAGTTAGCTGAATGAGAGCACTATCCTTCCAGGGAATTTCAAATCATTCATGCTACAGGAGGTAACTGCCACTACTAATAATGGTTTTGTTTGTAATTTGTTTTATATTTCCTCAAAATGTCACTTTTCTCATCAAGTAAGCCTAGAGGCACTCCAACCAGAACAATATAAAACCATTAAATGCTTTTGCCCTGTTAGGGAGACAGACAAACCTCAAACTATCCCAGATTTATTTTTTTTTAAACAAACCACTTCTGAAAATGGAAAAGTAAAATTCAACTGCATATTCGGTAAGTTAATTTTTCATCAAAGGGTGCATGTTATTGGCCTACAGCTATGGGCTCCCTTATCTGTAATATGTATTTAACTTTTGTCTAAGAGATGTTCTCCAAAGTGGTGGGCCTAAAATGAGATCTTCCAACTCTGTTTTGAAACTTGGGTGTGCACATTATGGTATCCCCATACAGTGCATATTTCCACACTGCTACAATGAACAAGATAAAGAATTCTGAATTTTATCCATGTCATCACCCTGACCATATAAACAACAAAGTGGTCAAAGAGGGCAGCATAACAAAAACATTAGATTTGCTGTTCTGGATCAGAATCTCAGTCTATCCAGTTGGATACCCTGTCCTGAGCAGTGGCTGAAAACATTAAGGGACAGCAAAAAAACAATTACCTTGATTCTCCCCCTTTGCATCTGCACCCTCAGAGTATGGATCGTCCCACTTCCATGCAGATACATCAGCGTGACTGTGCTTGTGCAGTTACATTACGCTTTCCTCCCTGTGTCGCTCTGTTGCCCATGCATTGTTGGCCAGACACAGAATAGAGCATCACGGCTATTTTACATAGTATAACCAGTCATATAAAAAGGACACTAAAGACCTGTAGTGCCAAGTGTTTAATAGCTCAGCTCCCAGCTCTGTTGCTACTATGGTGAAGATACAATAAAACTTCACATATTGTTCTATAACACTCTTTGATTTATGGCTACCACACACCGGTTTTTAATTACAGCAATCTTCATCAGAATAACAACTGTTTTTATTGCAGCCACACCCTTTTATAACTCCCCAAAATACTCCCCTCTCTTGGCTAGTATATAAACAAAAGGTGAAACTATCTATCCTCTTATACTCTGCCCATCACCATGGTAGTTGAGCACCATTCAGAGGATCATAGTGAAACAAAGCAGGAAACTGTTTACATAATTGAATCTAAACCCAGTCAAGCATTGATTTCATCCCTTCATGTTAAGCAAATTCAGATCAGTTTACCCAGCCCTAGAGAGTATCAGTTCAGAAGCTCATGCTACATCCAATGCAGTTAATATTGCAGCATTGTGTGTTAAAGTCCAAACCCATGCAGTACAATGGTCCTTTAGCTGTTTCCCTGGGATTCTGGTTATAAGGAGTATGCAGAATCCCCTTTAATAGGTTCCTTCCTATAAACATGTCCTTGTTTGTAACTCACCAAGCTCTTATTTTGCAGGTGTAAGGGGCATGAAAGTACACGTCTGTCTACATGCAGATCACCCAATGATGGCAATAAGGGTTTTAGTGTGGCTCTCTATCATGGCACTATATTATTCTTCCTAATTCATAAACTACAGAGGTGAATGCATAGCTCCAAGAAGGGTCAGAGTCAGTCAAACAAAGCTGTTTCAGTTATGCAAAATAGAAGTAATTTATGATAACGGAAAAAAAGGAGAGTAATTTTAGCTGTAAACCAGCAGTAAATCACAATATGATGATTAACCTCTGATTAAACAACTACTTACTATTCAATAAACAGAATACATTCTAATAAGGCACAATGGGAGGGCAAAAGACTTTCTGTAAGGCCCTTGATGTTTAGAACATTTTCTTTTTTAACATTAGTTTTGTCCCTTAACATTTCATTTAAGCATTAACATTAATAATGCTAATGCCTAGCACTTACATAGAGCTTTTTAAGGTTGGAAGTTCATTGCAAACATTAATCCTTATCACA
The DNA here is from genome assembly GCF_002925995.2 of Terrapene triunguis. Taxonomy (NCBI): domain Eukaryota; kingdom Metazoa; phylum Chordata; order Testudines; family Emydidae; genus Terrapene; species Terrapene triunguis. The sequence continues at coordinate 1,556,324 of NW_020664456.1, read as the reverse complement.
CTCTCATGGGAGGTGGATATTATTATCCCCATTATACAGATAGAGAAACTGAGCCACAGAGGATAAAGTAGATACTACCATCTTGACATCTAGTCAATAAAAACAAGCGTTAAAAGTAGGCTTAGTTTCTAAACCTGCCTCCAAGTTCTCTTGCCAGTTTTGTGGTTGTATAATATCATATATATTTTAAAAAAAAATGTGTTTCCTTCCCTTGTTACTCTGTGAAGACCCATACAAAACAATACAGGAAATTGATGGATGTCATTGCAGGGTCAGGGACTAACAGACGACACCGAGGAAACAGTGAAATTGAATATATGCAAAGCGCTGTCAAATGCACAGACTAAACAAGCAAAAAGTAGAGAACTTTCTTCTGTAATCTAGTTGAGCTACAGTAATGTTAGGTGTGATCTGTAGCTATAGAAGTTAGAAATAAATACAGACAAAGGTGTACTTTTTAAGTTGATGATGTTCCTTTAAGTGATTTTGCCAAGATCATGAAAGGAATCAGGGTCAGAACTCAGGAGCATCTAGCTTCCAGTACTATGTTCACCCAGGGGGGTAGCCATGGGTTGGCCTGGGTGGGCCCTGGCCCACCCACTTAGCATCAAGGCCCACCCCCCGAGCACCGGCTCTGCTCCGGCCCCAGTGCTTGCCCTGCTCCACACGCCCGCCCTGCGCTCCAGCCGGGGAGCAGGGTCCAGAGCTTGCCCCACTTTGCCCGCCGGGTGATCCAGCTGGGGAGTGGGGTCGAGGCGCGGGGGCTTACCCCACTCCACCGGCGCTCCAGCCAGGGAGCAGCATCAGGGGCTTGCCCCACTCCCTCTGCCTGCCCAGCGCTCCAGCCTGGGAGCGGGGTCGGGGTGCGGGGGTTTGCGGACGGGCAAGCCCCCGCACCCTGATCCCGCTCCCTGGCTAGAGCGTCGGGCGGGAGGAGCGGGGCAAGCCCCCACGTCCCGACCGCGCTCCCTGGCCAGCATGTCCATCCCCCCCGCCCCCCCACAAGGCCGGCTGGAGAGGGTTGGGGGGAAGCGGCCCCATCCCTTCTACCTCCCCTCCCCCACCCCCTGCCATTGCCCATCCACCCACCTGAAGTCGGGGCCCACCCAAGTGTCCCGTCCTGGCTACGCCACTCCTTCACACACGCTTTCTTTCTCTCATAATTAGGGGTGGGCTATATCAAAATGTGGCTTTAAGAAAGCATTCAGCCAAATTCTGGTCAAAATCCTGTTCAGCTTGGGGCAAATCATTTTTAAAACATTTATTCCCTTCCCTGTCAAATTGCTAATGTAGCACCAATCTCTCCCTGCGATACCTGCGTAAGGAACTGGCTCAGCAGCTTCTTCTCCCTTCTACATGATGGCCTCTGTGATTCATGGTTTAGGAAACTCTGCTCCCTTCCCGTTGGTCAAATGGAAAATTAATTCTTTACATAATAAATCCATAGAAAACGTGAATAACAACTCAATTATTCATAGAGTCATAGCGTTTAAGGCCAGAAGGGACCGTTTGATCATATAATCCAGCCTCCCGGATATCATAGGCCATTAAATTTCTCCCAGCTACCCCTGTATTGAGCCCAATAACTTGTGTGTGACTAAAGCTTAGCTTGTGTTTGGCAAACGCAGATCTTCCAAAAAGACATCCAGTAACCCACCACTTCCCTTGGCAGTTTGCTCCAATGGCTCATCACCCTCACTGTTAAAAATGTGCCTTATTTCCAATTTGAAATTGTCTGGCTTCAGCTCCCACCCATTGGTTCTTGTTATGCTTTTTTCTGCTAGATTGAAGAGCCTTTTAGTACCCAGTATTTTCTCCCCGTGAAGGTACTTATGTGCTATAATCAAGTCACTTCTCAATCTTCTTTCTGATAAACTAAACAGATTGAGCTCTAAATCTCTCACTGTCAGGCATTTCCTCCAGCCCTCAACTCATTTTTGGGGCTCTTTTTTGCCCCCTCTCCAGTTTTTCAACACCCTGCTTAAAATGTAAACCTGTGATACTGAACACAGTCTCCCAGTATCAGTCTCATTAATGCCATATGCAGAGGTGAAATCACCTCTCTATTCTTACTCACCAATCCCTTATTTATACATTCAAGGATCATATTAGCCCTTTCTGCCACAACATCATACTGGGAGCTCATGTTGAGTTGCTTTTCAACGATGACCCCTAGATCCTTTGCAGATCCCTGCTTTCCAAGATAGAGTCTTCCATTCTGTACATGTGGCCTGAATTCCTCCTTCCTAGATGTATACCGCTGCATTTTGCCATATTAAAATTAATGTGGTTTGAACGGGCCTAGTTTACCAAGCAATGGTTAAGAGAAAAAAAAGTCGGTTTTTATGTTAGTCTACAGGGAAAGCAATACAAGGATGTATTCTCTTGAAAGGGTCTGAAAAACTGAAGTTATAAGGCCACATTATGAAGCCATTAGGAAGGTGAATGATTCCGCCCTCAGGTGAAGACATGCAACTCCCCCTTGCTTTCAGTGAGAATGCAAATGCAGAATGCAGCCTTCGGTGCCTGCCCTGGAATGATGCCCTCTCATTGCCTATCTCACGGTGACCAGTGTTCCAGTGAATATTACTAAAAATCCCCTGTGCTTTATCTACGGGTGCACTGTAGGGATTGGATTCTTGTTTAGTGAAAGCCAATAGGACTTGGGCTCCTAAGTCCTTTGGGTGCTTTTGAAAAATGCTACCCTTAGCAGTACCCATTTTGTAGGAGTCTAAGACTTCCCAGACACCTCCCTACCCAGTTTGAAAATCCTATTAGAGTAGTCACGACAACACACAGAAATCAGAGGTGTCCATTCCTCAGTGCTCAGGGGTCTTTGCAAATCTAGGAAACCCAGTGAAAAATCACTTATGTGCCCACCTCTAACACCGGTGCTCCATTATGTGCGCTATGGCCTTTTAGACATCTAAGGGTATGTCTACATTGCAATAAAACACCCACGGATGGCCCAGGTCAGCTGGTTCAGGCTGGGCGGCTATAAAATTACAGCATAAACATTTGGGCATGGGCTGGAGCTTGGGCTCTGGGATCCTTCCTTCTCATGGCGTCCTGAGCCCACACAGAACAAGCCCCGCGAGCCCACGTCTGCTGACGTGGGCCTGCCACGGGTGTTTCATTGCAATACAGACATATCCTAAAAGGCTTTGGAAATTCTGGCCAAAGTATTTCATTTTAAAAGGTAAATGAGTCGTACTATGACCAATATTGTAAATACCCCAGGAAATCACCTGAACTGCGTTTGTATGCCTGTATGACACTGGGCTCTGTGTTTGACTGTATCAAACACATTTCCCCAGTGACTGATCTTTGGTAAAAATCAGTGTGGACATAATGCTTGCTTCCTAGAACTGATGAAATTATGTACTAACCAGCTGGTCTATGTGCTTGCAAATATAAAGAAAGGAGCATAACTAGTGTGCAAGAGGAAGATTCTCAAACTGTGGGTCAGGACCCCAAAGTGGGTCACAACCCTGTTTTAATGGGGCTGCAAGGGCTGGCGTTAGACTGGCTGGGGCCTGGGGCTGAGGCCGAAGGCGGAGCCCCACCTCCCGGGGCCAAAGCCGAAGCCTGAGGCCCACCGCCTGGGGCCGAAGCCTGGGCTCCACCACCCGGGACTCAGGCTTTGGCTTCAGCCTGGCGCAGCATGGCTCAGGTTACAGGCCCCACACCCTGGGATGAAGGCCTGGGGTTTTGGCTTTGGCCCCCCTGCCAGGGGGAGGGGGTGCCTCGGGTAGGCTCATGCGTCAGTCCCCCCACCTGGGGTCAGGTAATAATTTTTGTTGTCAGAAGGGGGTCGCAATGCAATGAAGTTTGAGAACCCTTGCTCTAGAGTTAGCCAGATATTGATCCGTGGACCACATTAAGCTGTCTAAAGCAACATGATGGTACCATTTAAGGAGCTTTGGAGAAACAGACTGCAGAATTCCAGAGTCATTCTACATTGTTTGCTTTGTAAAACTTAAAGTCACACTGATTAGTGCTTAATATTAGGTCTAGTTTCTCAACTCCTATGTATACAGTTCTATATATGGCTCTTCAATTGTTGGATTTCATTTAGCTAATAAGGAAATAAACTAAATAAACATTATGCAAAATCTTAATCCCTATCATCTTCTTTGCTATTCAAAATGCTAAAATCCCTAATAATTAAGTGATAGAGTATGCAAATATTTGAACAAAGATATAATTAAAGCAAATGGGAGGAATTTCTGTTTTCATAGTTGGTCATTTGTGCTAATTGCTGACTTACCTTGGTCATTAGAGTCCCGCACATTAAATGGTTGCCACAACATGATTGGTGTCAAGGAGCCATTCACTCAAACTACCATATACAAAAACAAACAACAAATTTGCTCCACATATTCAGAAAGGCACATTAGTGCAATAGGATCACTGAAGTTAAAAGTTATCTGCTTCCCCTGGATGAATGCAGTAACCTTTCCTTCCTGCTAGATTTTTACAAAATCTGCTCTTCTTTTTTTTAAGCCAGCCTTCAAAACCCTCATTTTGAAATGTAACTTTTAAAGCACTTAATATAAAATCAGCCTTTCCATTCACCAGTAACGGTAGCTTCTGATAAATTGGAAGTTACAAGAATGATGTTCCCTCTCCCACTACCCTCGATGATTTAATTATAAAAGCCATTTTAGAAGAATCACATTATGTATCAAACACCATGTGGACAGACAGTCTGCAGGCTCTTTTATTCCAGTCACTGGAATGTCTCAACCTTGGTGCTGAGGGACTGTCTTCTCCTGGGATAAGAGGGTAATTTATCATCCACATAATGATGCTTTTTTGTTTTGTTTTGTTTTGTTTCAGCCAGCTGCCTCCTTAGGAAGAAGTGGACAGTTGAAGAGGTTAATATAGACCACTGTCTAAATACCTTTTAAGCCTAATTAGCAATTAACATTTAAACCAGGTATGCAAACTGAATTACAACCCAAAAAGTAAATAAGAGTTCTTGATAGATCAAGCAAAAACCAGAATGCGACAACACTTAATCCTTCATCCATGTGTGTAAAAAGGAGTCTATTCTGCCAGAAATAAAAGATGGAAAGGCATCTAGCATCTCTAACTCCTTGATGATAAATACTGGTGCCAATGTGCAAGAGCGAAATGAAGCTATTATATGGAAAGGCTCCGTTTTTACAAAAGGGAATGAATTCCATATTTTATAAAAGAATCTATTGAAAATTATGGCTCTCAGCAGAATTGAGTCAAGTTGGAATCAATGGCAGCAATATTAGGGAGAGGGAAGGAACCCTATTTTTATATTTAATGTATGCAAAGTGTGAGAGAGTAAACTAGCTCCAAGGTAGATGAGCTCTATGGACCCTATTATGTCTCTCATTGTATGTGAGGCTTTGCTGCTATGCAATGGACATAAAAATGGTTGTTGCTCTGTATTTCAGAATAAGCTGTTTTAAAAAACCAATGCATTTAAATAAAGCATGATTTCAGTAACTCCACTAATGCATTTCAGCATCACTGTGTTCACTCCTTAAATTCTAATTCACCCCCAACCTCTATTTTCAAACAGTATTACCTTTTCCGTCAAAGCTACAGGCTTCTTTAATCTTGAGACACACACTGCATTTTTAATCCTTCACTCAAACCAGTAGGAGCAGCGGCAGAAGCAGGCAAAGCAAGGATTGCTGCACTGAGGGGCAGACGGTAAAATGAGATCCAGTCAGGACCACCTCTCCTGCCCAGCACACCCAAACCCAGAACTGTGAGGGGAGACCCACTTTACATACTCTGAGGGGCACTTCCCTGCCCCCTCCCCTGCCATGCAGCCTTGAGGAAAAACTGCAGGGACGTAGCAGTCTGAGGCCTGGTCTACACAACAAGCTTTTATCAGCATAGCTATGTCAGCTGTGGGTATGAAAAGAACCGCACGTCTTTTCGACATAGCTAGACCAGCAAAACCTGGAGTGTAGACATAACTATGGCAACAGAAGAGGGCTTCTGTTAGGGTTACCACCTGGCCGGTATTTGACGGGCCTGGCCGGTTTTGGTTTGTTTTTTTTTTATAGATTTTCCAGTTGCCAGAAAAATAATTTAATCAGCCAGTTTTTTTACATGGGTCTAAAGTTTTGAATTATTATCAAAATACACTCGGATATCTAATGTTTAAAGTTTCTATGTCCAGCTAAAGATTCTGCAGTGTTCCCATGTCCACAGTTTAAGCAATAACAGATTGACACTGTTGAAAATACAGCAGCTGTCTGCCCATCAACACACATACGCACCGTGCGGGTGTGAGAGAGTTTCAGTCACGCAAGAGTGAGGAGACAGGTGATGTTATCAATCTTATCTATATGTGTTATCTCTCTAGATACTATATGTGGCTGTTGGGGTGGGGTTGCGGAGTTACCCTGTGGTTGGGGTTTTGGTGGGCTTGCCTTGGGGGGATGGGTGCCAGGCTTTTTGCATTTCAAAGGTGGTAACCCTAGCTTCTGTTGGTGTAGCTAATGTCATTGAGGGAGAGTGGTGTTCCTCCACCCACAGAACTCATCCTTCTGTCAGTATACACTGTGTCTACACTAGGGGGATCCGCCATATAGCTATACAAGCGTAGCTGTGTCAGCAGACCCCGCGTAGTGTAGACAAGACCAGAAATTCCAGGCAATAGGAGTGGAAACAGCCAAAGTAGAGAACTTTCTCCAGTTTTGATTGGATTTCCTCTGCCCTGTGCATTTTGGCTGTTTACTCCAAACCTCTCCCTACTTTTCCCTCAGTCTCTTTACCTCAGATTTGCTGTACACCTGTCCCTCTTTTCCCCAGCCCTGTTCTCCTCACCCCTCTCCCTCAACTTTTCTTTCCATTTAGCTGATCCCCTCCTAATTAAATCCATCCTCCAAATTAACTAACATGGTACAAACAGGATGTTTGCTGCCCTCACATTGGTCACTCTGCTTGTGTGTTCTACCCCTTCCCCCCACCCTGTGCCTGTCTGGACTATTTAGTTTGTAAGTGCTTTGGGGCAGGGACTTTCTGGTATTCTGCATTTGCAGAGTGACTGTCACAATGGGACCCCATTCTTGGTTGGTCCTTAGGCACTATTTAATAAACATTATTATTAATAATAATAATTAAAATGCTAGTTTGCGCCAAAGTTTGTAGGCCAGATTAGCCAATACGCTTCAAATGGAAGCAATTATTTTGTTTCCTTACTACCGGTAGTTTGAACTTAAAAGGGAGAAAACAGACTATTTTTAAAGCTGCACTAGGCAAAACAGCTCTTGCGGGAAGTGAATAATAAATATACCACATGCTATGGTAATGTCTGTGGGGCAAGGTAGGGGGTTGCTATAAAACACAATATTCTAACTTACTACAGATGTTGCAAATAGAATTTACAGCTTTCTCGGCATGCTTATCTCTCCTCATCAGTTTCTGAATACTGAATCACCTTCAAACATGGGCCATTTTAAAGTTTTTATTTATTTATTTATTTATTTATTTGGTTTTAAAAAGAAGCTACAATATTTTCTTCCATGCTAGTCTGTAATGTTAAATAGATGCAAGACCTGTATTTACAAATCACATGCAATTGCATTTTGGCACATGGAAATTACATGCAAATGCATTCTAAATGAGTTTGTTTATCATTCTTGAATTCTAATCCAGAGGTCTTACTTTTTAAATTCAGTTTATACTCTGACATGTATACAAATGAGTTTGACTCTGGAAAATAACTTAATAAACTCAGGGTTAGCTATGCAATTAGAGGAGGCATCTGGGAACCATAAAACCTGGAAAACAACATTTACATCTTTTGTACATCCAAAGTTCCATTTTTTTCTCCCTTAAATTCATCATTTAAAAATGTTGCAGCTATTTCTGTGGGAGGACAAATAAGAATTCATTGTACAACCAGTCACCACTCTCTCCAATGAGCAATCCATGGGGTAGGGCTGGAGCAAATGTACAAAACACAAGATTTCATTTAAAAGAAACGCAAAGAAAATGAAAAATAACTGAATTAACATTGATCATGACTTTTCAACAACATTTCTTATTATTACAACCTGGCAAACCCTCCTGTGGGCAGTAAAGCTTTCTCATGTATTATTAGCCCTCTGCAGAAAGCTATGAAAAGACACAAATCTGTTTTCTCAAAGGACAGAAGGGCATTTAGTTATAAGAGAACGTAGGGCCATATTCCACTGTTGGGTTAAAGGTGAAGAAAACAGAACTATAACACACAACTTTAAGAGATTAACACATCAGCAGTTCATTCTTGAGCACCACAATATTGATTATTAGTCACCTGGTTTCTGATTGTGGTACTTTTTGGGGGGACTGTATCATATAGTGTAGTATTATTTTATAACATCCAAATTTCCACTATGTGAGAATACACACACACACACGTCCCTGCCCTAAAAAGTGTATAGACTAAATTTTAGAGGTGACACCAAAGTGTCAATGAACACACTACCAGACCCTAAATAAAATATACTAGAGCATAACAAAGAGTAGGGAAGGAAGGGGGTGAGGAAGGATGAGGGGCTCACCCATATGATCATGTGCTTACTCACTATAGGTGTGTGCACATGGGTGGTGAGCATGTTACATTTTTGGTGAGGTTTACCGGTTTGTTTTTGTAAAGTTTTGTTTTTAAGGTTTCAGATACTGTGGGTCTAATCTTCGTCCCCAAAGCAGATTTAAAACTGGCCTAATTGACCAGATGAGAATTCTTCTTGAACGACCACTATGCCATCTTCTCACACAGCTTCCAGCATTAGGGGGTTTGGGAACAGTAAAGACATGAGGATAGCCTGGGGGAGCTGCTGCAGCCAAGCATAATTTACAGCAGCCGTGAGGACCTTTTCTCATATGGTATTCTGACCCCTCCCCTCCCACTCCCCCGAACTTGTTACTCTGTCAACATTGACCATCCGGACACCCTATCTGCATTCTTTTCCCACTCTGCCATCCCATGCTCCCAGACCTGGTTTACAAAGTCATCATTCTCTCCTCAGTCAGATCCCCCCTAAAAATGCACGTGTTAATTGATGCCTTCAAGTGAGTTCAAAACAATAATAAAGTCTCTAAGTTATCCCCTCCAGTGCCCTTCTCTGACTGCTTGTTTCAGCACCAAATGTTCTGAGTGCCAAAGATGAACTCACTGGTGATTTGATCTTTTCAGGAACCAAATCTGATAAAATACAAATTCTTTGCACAGTGATAGCCCCCACTCCCACTGGGAAACTTTAAAACCCTTTAGCCAGTCTCTAACAGTTGGTGTTTGTCTTCTTCCCTGCTATATCTTTGGGGAGGTCAGCTTGGCTGGGGATTGAGAGGAGATGGTTTTGCAGAAATAAAAAATTTAATTAATTAATTTTGAAATTTTCCTTCTATGTTGTCTATTATTGCTTGTGTTGTCCATTTAAATGGTAAACTCTCCAGGATAAGGATGGTGTCATACTATGCACTTGTACACCGCCTAGCACAATACCCCATCCCTCCAGTAGTGGAATGGGACCTCTAGGTGCTATTGTAATATAAAAATTATATAATAATCCTATCTTCTCTGTGTTTGTTTTTTGGTTCGTAAGCTATTTGAGGCAGGGAATCTCATTTTCACTGACTCTTGTTCAGATCAGATGACAGATAAGAATTATAAAAAAACCCCACACTTCGAAGTGACCGAGATTGTGTTCCCATGGAAATGCCCTTACTAATTAAAAAATAAACAACCGGGGACAGAGCTTTCCATTCGCCTTTACAATATATATATATAACCAAGAAGGGTTTCTACAAAGATTGTTTTCCATGAGATATCAACCTGTTTATAAAGAAAAGGAGCGCAATATGACTCACCAAAAATTACTGTGTGAAAACATATTCAATATAAAAAGCTTTGTCACCTGAGATACTGTTACTTCTAAGAGCTCTGATCAAAGATAAAAACCAAGACAACTTCTTGTAATCAATTATGCACTGCTAGTCCATGGTGTATGTGTAATTGATAAAAATAAAATGAAGTACGTAATATGGATTTACACGCAGAAATGAAATATGGACATGGGTGTAATGCTAAACATTGGACTGATATCTTAAATATACAGTAATCCCTTGACTTAGACAGTCCCTGGCTATGCATTAGCTCCTTGGTACAATTACAGCACCCCTCAGTCTGTTCTAACTTTTGCCTGGGGAGTAACCTGGCACACAACTGGCCAAGGATCATGACATGCTTACGGTTGTGCTATGGACTCCTTGGCTGCAGCTAATGAACTGGCCAAGGTTTCATTTTTTCATGTGCAGAAACCACTGGGGAGTATTTATCAATGAACTAACTAAATAAAAAACCTTTTCCACAACGTTCACTGCACACACACACACACACACACACACAAAAACCCCTCATAACCTACAAATCTGACTTGTCTTAAAGGAGAGACTAAAAGAGGCACCCTAAGTTTACACATTCTCCATGCAGAGCTGATGTTTAACCCAATTTTTTCCATTTGAGGTTCCCTTGTATGTACCAACAAAACAAGTTCTGAAGATCATTATACACTAGCCACCAAATTCATGAGAGAAGTGCGAGATTCCGATTTCTAGCATAGGTGAAACAAAAACAAATCAAGTATCAAACTTTCAGATCTCTCTCTCTTCGTTCACATTTTTTGGGGACAATGAAATCAAGCACCACATACCACAATATTGTTCCCTTTGTCACCTGGTTATCTCTGAAATATGCAACTTTAATATATTTCTAACACCAGAATTAATTTCCTTATTGTTCTAGATTACATCCTTTGGCCACAGGTCCTATACATTTTGCTTAGATGAGTCCCTAAGAGTTCGCAGCACCTTAATGAACAGATCAATTATTGTTCAGAAAAGAAGATACTGTCTCTTTAAAGGTTATTTGAAGGTTGATTGCTATCTTATTGCTTATCTCCAGCAAATCTATTCAGTCTTATGAATGAATTTGACCTTTTTATAGTTACTGGGGAAAAATAACAGAACAAAAGTTAATTTAGAGCTCCATAATACAACACTTTTTCCCAGAGAAATGAAAGGGCATTCAAATCGATACCTGCACAATAACAGTCTGATGAATGTTTGCACCCAATTTTCTCATTTTGCTAACTTGAGATTGGGAATTTTGAATAGTTTTCAGAGACCATATTCTTTATGTGCTGTGAAGTATGTGGTATTGTGTCCAAACAATGCTAGAGGATAATCATTATAGGAGTATCAGTGGGCCTGAAAAGGTCAGTTAGTTAGAAATGTCAGCTTTCAATGCAACTGTACTGGACCTTCGTACACAAGGATCCAATTAAAGGGACATGCCAAGGTGCATGGAAACATCACGGTGACCCAGAATAATAATAAGGCATTGTGAAAAAGCTTGATGTTTTTCTTCAAAAATAATGGAGTTAGCCTTCAAAATGCCCTCTCTGTGGTCTTATTTAATCTTGATGAAACACCACTTATCCTATAGATATACAAAAGAGTCAGGTTTCTTATGCAAGAAATAAAACCAACAACAAAAACAGATTTACCAAAGCTAAATATTTAGCAAACAAACACATAAAAAAAATCTCATTTTGTTATTTAATCTAAAATTATCTGTCATTTCAATTGGAAACAAGATTTTACATGTTGGTAATTTGGGGTTTATATAGATATATATGTATATCAATAGATACACAGGAAAGTGATTATAAGGGTAAATTCACCTCTCTCAGAACAAGGCCAAAGTGAGTGGGTTGTTGTGTGCGGGACGGAGATGATGGAAAGTGACCCCAACCCACAGGCAGAATGTGACACTTCTGCAGCCACCAAGCCAGCATGTAGGTATGGATATGGGTTGGGTGAGGGTTAGGGGTTATGAAGCCCCTGAGCCTCATAAGTATGTATGGCTAGAATGTGGGGATGCAGCAATGTCACTCTTCTTTGCTACACCTTTGTCTTTTGTAAATGAGAAATTCTTACTTTTGAGCATATATTCCATCCCTAATCCTCATTGTATAAAAAGTCATGGTGCCTGATTGGCTCTTGGAGAGCCAGAACCCTGCCGCTGGGAAGGGGCAGGGAGGAAGCCAATGTTTCCTTATCACTTTTTGCTATCACAACATGTCTCTAAAACTCCATTAAGATTAGAACAAACTCCTTCCTAATTCTTTAGCACTCAGATGTGATTGATCATTTTGTAACTGGCTGCTGGCTGAGGCTCCAATTTCTTTATTTGATGTGTAAGCGATATCAATTTATTTAGAGTAATATCAAACCAAACCTTTGGAGTCTGTTCTCCCATTTGCCCTTAACATTCTCAGGATCCATTTTAAACCTTTGTGGGCGCAAAGGTGATTAAACTAGGGTGACCAGATAGCAAGTGTGAAAAATCGGGATGGGGGTGGGGGGGTAATAGGAGCCTATATAAGAAAAAGCCCCAAATATTGGGACTGTCCCTATAAAATCGGGACATCTGGTCACCCTAGATTAAACCCATAACATCTTAGAAATGTAACACGAGGAATAGCTTAGCTCCCAGACCTCACTGAGTGTTCCTTTTAGATGAATCAGTTATTATTAGAAAGACTGAAAGGGTTTTTTCCCCCCTAAAACAAAACAGCATATGAAGCTTTCACCAACACAAACATGAACCATAATTATGTTAGGCTGCTTGAAAACTCAGCCTGTATCGCTTGACATGTACTTTGATCAAAATCAATGTTGTATTAATTAGCATGGACTATCAAGAATAGTTAGTGCATGAGTTTTAACAGTGAACAACGTTCTGTCACATTTTATTACCCTGTATCATTTTTACTAATAGGTGTATTATAGCTTTATGACTTCAAGTTCATATTATTTTCATGCTTCAATTAGAAAGAAGTAGATTGTCAGAATATTCAGGAAGGTAATGGAAATGTCTTGCAGGGGGCATTCAGTAGTTGAGCTTATTCTTAAGTAACTTTCAAAATCATATTTTAAAGCTTTTCTTCTCTTCATCTAATTTTACTAGGGAGTCTCATAAGCAATGGTGTGTGGAAATGCAACACTTAATCAGCTAAAAAGTACAGTAAATCCCACATATCACTTTGTTCATGGAAGGAAAGTAGAAATATATTTTTCTCACCAGAGGAAATTAATTAGGCAACAGTCCTATATCTATGATTTAAAGTGGTAAAATATGTATGGTGGAAACTAAAGCCACCTTACAAGAATTCAGTGTATCACAAATTAATGAAATTGAGACATTTTTAAAGCACAGCACAGGAGATATTACAGGGGAAGGAATATTTTAAATGATAGGGTTTAGCTCCATAAAGTTCAGTCTGGTAAATATTTTTTAAAATCAAGCCTTCTTTCTTTCCTACAAGTACAATACTTTATTAGTAAGGACATGCTCAGAAACCACTACAGTTTTAGGATCAAATCCCGTAGCCCTTAACTTAGAATTTTTTTTTTTTTTTACTCTGGTAGAGGGTGCAAACTCCTAAAGTGCTCTGTGAAAAATCGAAGTAAATCCTGGCTAATGAACTAAGGATTTAGCTCTTATTTTATTTTTCCCTTAAAATGGAAATGAAAGAGACTTAAAACATTCTATATTCGATGTTGCAGACAAGCGGGGCACTGGGGGACATTCAATTACCCCATGTTTTCTAAATGTATTCAATTTACTGCTGCCAAATGGAGTGAGTTTTAGATACATCTGGGAAACGTACACCTCCAGTGCTGATGAATGGCTCCTGACAGTGCACTGATTTCAAGAAAAGTTTATTTTAAATTTGCAGTAGAGAGGGTGGTAGGAAAGGATCAAGCCCCGAAGAAGGCTGAATCAAAGAGAATTTCAAAGGAGTATTTGTGATGGAGGTTCCTGGGCAATCTAACATCTTAGCCAATTTTAAAGCCAGTGGGTTCAATCACACTTCCATTTACACTATCAATAATTTAACAAAAATGCAGTGGGAGTTGAACTCACCTTCCTGAATGATACTGTAACATAGTGAGTATTCACAAAACCACAAACAGCCAGCTAGAAACGAAGGGCAGATCCTTCAGCTGCTGTAAATCAGCTTATCTTCATTGTGAAGCTAAGCTAATTTCTGCCAGCAGAAGCACTGGCCCTAAAGTTTGAGTCTACTAAAAATGGTTCAGGGAGTGCTTCAGATGAAATTCAGAAGTAAAGCTAAGTAAGTTTAAAGGAAATAAATATACGTTGGTGAAACTTCACATCCTTAAGCCCCTCCTCTCATCAAAGTTTATGTTAGTTCAACTTGGACTCACTCTAGACACACACCCATTTATGAATGCTTAACTTCTTTCCCCTCCCCACTTTACAAGTCATGTCTGAATTTGACTCACTGAATCGCATGGAGTTTTACAGAGTCTAAGATGGTGTAACTCACATGCCAAGGGGCAGAAGAAAGGAGTGTAGCAACATTTACAAATTTAACTTACTCTTTCTTTGAGCTACTCGACATATAAGGAAGTGCAACTTAAACTCCTTTAAATACTGATAAGTGAGTGTCAGTCACATCAAGGAGATCCGGCACCCAATGAAGCCTACACCACCTGTTGAACAGCTTCTTCTGCTTTTCAACATCCCGTGGAACATTTCCTGAGCCATTTCCATAGGGACTTTGAAATGGGGTCCGCAGTCATATACATTCATGTCTCATACAATATTTAATTTCTGTACATGTACAGTACCAATTTTTCAATCCCAACATTTCCTCCATCACCACTTTTCCAGAATACACTCAATCCACGTTAGGGACAAATGAGTATTCGTTCTGACTTACAAAGCTACTTTTAAATCAAAACTAAGGTTTTCATCACTACTAGAGCCTTAAAAAAAGACTGTCTGCAGAACAGTTTCTCTGTCATAGCCAGGAAAGTCACAGGAGATGGTTGGTCTGTGAAGGGCTCAGCTATATTGTTTCACCACACCTGCTTGTCCTAGTAAACAGCAGCACTATACACTTTGCTTATTGTGTGCAGGCCATCTGGAGCAATGTGAATGCAAGACAGACAATGTCTGGGCAGCACCACAATGTGGGTTCAAAATAACTTCTGATTAAGGTGATACTAACAATAAAAGATGGTCAACACTTAAGATAACACTTAAGCTCTGTTGAATCATTATACAACAGTGACCTTTTTGAATGGTACATCTGTCATGACATAACATTAAGCTTCCTGTGACAGCTCTAGAATTATTATCTGAATTTTTAGTCACTGAGGTCTTGAGAACCCATTTGTAACTCACATGCCAAGGGGCAAAAGAAAGGAGTGTAGCAACAACATTTACTAATTTCACTTACTCTTTCTCCTAGTTACCCAACATGAAGGAAGTGCAGTTTAAATTCCCTTAAATACTGGTAAGTGAGTATTAATGACATGATGTTATCTTGCAACCATGCCCATTAATAGCCTTCTCTACTCTAGGAAAACTATCCGTTGTTGACATTTGTTGCCACCAGTGGGTGCAGTTGATCCAACTCTGAATATGGTTTGATTGCAAGTGCAGACCAGAATGAAAGGGTTCAGTATCACTTCAAAATATGCTCACTGCCAAGAGGCACCATTCCCCAAGTGGGAACGCACAGAGGGTCTTGAAGGAAAAATACAGTTACAGCCAGCAGGGTTCTTCAACACCTCAGTGACTAAAAACTCAGATAACAGGTGTGTGTGTGTGTGTGTGTGTGTGTGTGAGAGAGAGAGAGAGAGAATGTTACCTCATGTTGTATGCAGTGTTGTTGTAGCCATGTCGGTCCCAGGATATTAGAAGGATACGGCAGCTGAGGTAAGACCTTTTACTGGACCAATTTCTGTTGGTGAGAGACACAAACTGTCCAGAGGGTGCGTCTTCAGATCTGAGAAATGTACTCAGGATGTCACAGCTAAATACAAGGTGGAACAGATTACAAAGCGATCACTCTATATCTGACCTCTCAGTCCTCATCCTCAAAGGAAACCTGCACAACACTTCCAAAAGACGAGCCATAATTCATAACTTTGCTTGATACTAAGAATCGTGGACTGAATAGAGATACTGGATTTATGGCTTATTACAACAATCTATAACCCAATTAAGTTGTTCCCCCCACCCCCAGCTTTTTTTTCTCCCTTTCCCCCCTATGGCTGGAGAGGTGTTAATGGGCTACTTCACCTTGAATGATTCCTTGAAATATGTGTTAACTACTGATACTAAACAATCTATTCCACCCTGTATTTAGCTATGACATTCGGAGTACATTTCGACTTGAAGAACAGCTCTCTAGCTCAAAAGCTTCTCTCTCATCAACAGAAGTTGGTCCAATAAAAGATATTATCTCACCTACCCTGTCTCTCTAATGTTATCTTATGACAGGTGTGCAGTTTACAAAGGCCACCAGGGTTTCTGAAATGGTACTGAATTCACTTTGTTCTGCTTTATACTTGTAGTTAGACCATGCCAGAAATGCACCACTGCTGACAGATATTGTCAAGCTATAGGGGATTTTCCTATTGTAGACAAGACTAACTGAGTGACATCCACTGTACAGGAGACTGCCTGGCTTTACACAGGATGGAAAACTTAAAGAATTTCCAGAGAAATGACAGTTGAAAACAAACTGTTCGGCCCCTAATTCAGATCATCCAAAGTACTCAGTCATAAGCTGTATCATGTCTCTGTAAAAACAGTCCATTGCTAACAAATCATAAAGACAGTCCTCCAAAATGAAAATATAAAAAAGTAACAATATCTAAAGATAACTAATTCCCAAGGCTAAGATTTTGAAACCTGTATGACCTGAAGTTAGACTCCTAAATCTATATTTAGGTTGGGATTTTTCAAAGCATCCTAAAAAGAGCTGAATGCCTAACTCCCTTAAACTCTTTAGAAAATCCAAATTTTAGACTCCTAAATAAGTTTGGCCTGAGGATGCTCAGCCCTTTTGATAATGAGTTCAAACTTATTTAGCAGCCAAACTCTAGGCTACATGAATCTTGGCCCAATTTTTTTTAATACTTTATCAAATCAATGATTATGGATTTCTGGCTATCAACACACAAAAATACAAAAAATGCACATCTTGAAAAATGTCTGGCAAGGAAGTCTTTTTTTTTGGAACACAGCATGTCTACCTACATAATCAGTGGAAACTCTTAGTATGTGCCTATGCTGATCCTTCTAACTAATTGCTATGTTGCTGTGCAAAACTGAAAGATCTGAAGTGCTAGATACTTACTGTAATCACATCTATGCACAAACTCAACTTAATCAACTCTTTTATTGCTCCAGTGAACATTGCATCAGTCATCACAGTAAAGAAGGTATCATAAATACAAGTTAAACAAATGTCTCTCCCTTAAGTGATTTTTCCCCCCAACCCTCCTTTTCTCCTATAAAAAAGGCTGTGGACTTCAGTAACTTTATCCAAGATCTGAGTGTTTATTCTGATTGTGACCTTCAGGGATTTTTTTTCTTTTCTTTTTTTCTTTAGAAACAGGGGACATTGAAGATACAAAATACGGAAAATGTGTCATATTTGCCCTTGAATTTGTAGTCAGAGTGGTGACAATGGCTCTTTCTCACTGTATTGTTGCTTTTATCAGCAAGTGCCCTAAGCATATATTAACATAATTGCAAACTGTATGAAAAATGAACATGCAAAAATGTGATGCAATTGCCAGTAGCCTCAAACATCTGTCCCAACAAAGTGTTTCTTCTTCTCCTTTTTTTAATGATTACTATTTGAACAAGGTTAGTGAAGGAGAAGTCATGTCACAGATATCTACATTTAGAATGTTGGAACAATTATTGATGCAAAATTGTTATCCAAGCAAAATGTGTCGCATTTTGCCCACTGTCCCATAACACCTGCTCACTTTGCTAACACATTCCCCGTTAAAGCCAGACAAAAAGATAAAGATGCATTTAGAGCTGAGGGACAGAAAAATACTGGTTACCAAAGCTAGTACCAACTCTCTGTGGTGTTTCTCTGTTGCTGGTGGACAGTAGACCTCTAGGAGAGCTAATGAAAAGAAATTGAGCCAGTCTTACTGAAGAAACTGAACAAGAGCTTAGATCAAAGAGAAATCTCATTCATCTGGCCTGCATTTCAATCCCAACAGTGACACCTTTGAAAAACACCATGCCAGAGATATGAAACTACTTTCATGACTAGTGACCAGAAATTCAACCTATAACACATTTGGGGGATTTTCCTTTGCAGACAAATAACAAAAGTCATTATTGAGAAGACTGTTTCGAAAGTGTTTTATTTTTACCTAGATATTTCCGAACTCATTTACTTTAAGGTTCTTCAGAATTAACCTGAATATTCTCCCTCCAACAGTGCACGCTGAAAGCCACTGACTCTTTACACCCCTGAAATGTATTTAGCACTGAAGAGAGTAAAACTTACATTTCTGTGATACTTGAACATACATTGTGAATTCTAGGGCATCTACCCTGCAGACATACCACTAACTGTAACCCCAGGAGGCTTAAAGAAATATCAGCACTCAAATTCATAGAGTAAAGGTCTGAAGAGGCAGCTCTGTGAACGGATAACTACCCGGGGCTTTGCCAAGCACAATATAGCTGTCACTTGTTATTATGTTAAAGATTTTCTGGGGAACAGTGTTTTTCATTTTGCATGCCAGAGACAGGGGAAAAAAACACATTTAGACAACCGTCTCTTTAAGAAAAGATAAAAGCCGAGCCTCGTAGCTTACTCACCAGGGTTGGTTATAGTCAGCAGGTCAAGTTGCCGTTGTTGCTGAAAAGCAAATTATAAAAGGAATTGTTAAAGGGGGACTAATTTCAGTGGGTCATCTTAGACATGCAAAGAAAGTGTTCTGACATTTACACTGGAATAAATTACAAGTTACACAGCTCAGAGCAACTATTTTGGATGGGAGCCATATGTACCTTCCGACTAAGGAAAGAAATCTAGTCAGTCCCTTCAGGGCAGGTTTATTTACATTTCTGAATTGGGTTTTTGGATAAAAGTGCAAATGTGTGTGTCCGTGTGTATTTTTAACTAGCTGCTTCAAATGTAAGGGATCGTTGACTTCATAGAAAAGGAGGAAGGCACTAAGGTGCTACTCTACGATTCTCTTCTTGATTAAGTCACTGCCTCAGTTTGGACTCGGGTAAACAAATAATTATATTCCCTTGGGAGGAGATTTTTCAAAGACACCTAAAGGGGTATGAATGACTAATTCACATTCATTTTAATGGGACTTCGGCACTCACACCACCTTATCTGGCTTTGAATATCTGAGTCTCAGTTTCTATATTTGTAAAGTGGGCATGACTGTTTTTTTCATAGGGGTGTTGAGCTTTAATTGTTTGAACACTGCTCTGGGAGCCTTGGATGAATGGTGAAATGAAAGTGTAAAATAATATTGTTAGTAGTATAATAAACTAGAAATTGATGAAAGGAAATACTTTTTCACATAGTGCACTATTAGCCAGTGGAATTCATTGTCTCAATATTTCACTGAGTCCAAAAGCTTAGCAGTATTTAAAACAAGATTAGACATTTATATGGATAACAAGACTACCTTTTCATACGGTCTCCCACAGTATTCTTGCCGGTAAGTTAAAGAAGTATGGGCTGGATGAATGGACTATAAGGGGGATAGAGAGCTGGCTAGATCGTTGGGCTCAATGGGTAGTTATCAATGGCTCCATGTCTAGTTGGCAGCCGGTATCAAGCAGAGTGCCCCAAGGGTCGGTCCTGGGGCCGGTTTTGGTCAATATCTTCATTAATGATCTGGAGGATGGCGTGGATTGCACCCTCAGCAAGTTTGCAGATGACACTAAACTTGGAGGAGTGGTAGGTATGCTGGAGGGTAGGGATAGGATACAGAGGGACCTAGATAAATTAGAGGATTGGTCCAAAAGAAATCTGATGAGGTTCAACAAGGACAAGTGTAGAGTCCTGCACTTAGGAAGGAAGAATCCCGTGCACTGCTACAGACTAGGGACCGAGTGGCTAGGAAGCAGTTCTTCAGAAAAGGACCTAGGGGTTACAGTGGATGAGAAGCTGGATATGAGTCAACAGTGTGCTCTTGTTTCCAAGAAGGCTAACGGCATTTTGGGCTGTATAAGTAGGAGCACTGCCAGCAGATCGAGGTACGTGATCATTCTCCTCTATTTGGCATTGGTGAGGCCTCATCTGGAGTACTGTGTCCAGTTTTGGGCCCCACACTACAAGAAGGATGTGGAAAAATTGGAAAGAGTCCAGCAGAGGGCAACAAAAATGATTAGGGGGCTGGAGCACATGATTTATGAGGAGAGGCTGAGGGAACTGGGATTATTTAGTCTGCAGAAGAGAAGACTGAGGGGGGATGTGATAGCTGCTTTTGACTACCTAAAAGGGGGTTCCAAAGAGGATGGATCTAGACTGTTCTCAGTGGTACCAGATGATAGAACAAGGAATAATGGTCTCAAGTTACAGTGGGGGAGGTTTAGGTTGGATATTAGGAAAAACTTTTTCACTAGGAGGATGGTGATGCACTGAAATGGGTTACCTAGGGAGGTGATGGAATCTCCTTCCTTAGAGGTTTTTAAGGTCAGGCTCGACAAAGCCCTGGCTGGGATGATTTAGTTGGGGATTGGTCCTGCTTTGAGCAGGGGGTTGAACTAGATGACCTCCTGAGGTCCCTTCCAACCCTGATATTCTATGATTCTACCCTGAGTTAACAGTAAATATTAGAAAAAGAAACAAGGGTTTTGGCAGAGATATAAGCTCTCATGATTCGAGGCATAAACCAACCTCTAACTAGTGAGGTTTAGGAATAATCTATCCCTGGAGGCAGATTATCCCTTCACTGCTTATGACGGGTTTCTCTGTCTGCCTCTGAAACAGGTGGTAGCGGCAGTGACAGGATACTAGCCTGGATAGACCACCAGTGTGATCTATTACGGAAATTCCTATGTTCCTATGATATTATCCTTTTCAGTTTCTGCATAACCTAAGTTTCTATTGCATAGGGCTTTCCACCTCCATGGTGACTAGGCAAGTTTACACTTTCCTTCTCACAAGTGGATTTTATTATTGTCTATTTCAGGGGTAGGCAACCTATGGCACACGTGCCAAAGGCGGCACACGAGCTGATTTTCAGTGGCACTCACATTGCACGGGTCCTGGCCATCAGTCCAGGGGGCTCTGCATTTTAATTTAATTTTAAATGAAGCTTCTTAAACATTTTAAAAACCTTATTTACTTTACATAAAACAATAGTTTAGTTATATATTATAGACTTATAGAAAGAGACCATCTAAAAATGTTAAAATGTATTACTGGCACACGAAACCTTAAATTAGAGTGAATAAATGAAGACTCGGCACACCACTTCTGAAAGGTTGCTGACCCCTGGTCTATTTTTTCCTTGCACTTTCTAATAGTTATCATTCCTCTAAAACTCTCTATGGCCAACACTTGTGTGTTTAGCTGGCATCACAATATATACTGTCCAGTTTAATTTCTCTCTCCTAATCTCCTCAATAATGTCTGTGTTACTTTCATTTATTGTCAGGCCTATGGATCCTTTTCTAATCTAATTCACATCATTACACACTCTCTATTCTTCTGGTGACAGGTGAAAGTCCTTGAGGAGGAAACTATGTGTCAGTGATCCCACAGTGGATATTTTTCTCTAGAAAGTCTTACTGATTAAAGACCTCCCTCTTCAGAGTGCCAAAAATTGCCGTCTCTATGCTTACAAAACACTACTGACTGAAGTCAATGGGCACAATTCATCACTGCTGTTCACCTGTGCAACTTCACTGAACTTCCTTGAGTCGTATGCCCATTTATACCAATGGACACCTGGGTGCATTGGATGCTTTGTCTGTATAGGACTCTGGGATCGAGTCCACAGGTGGCATGGGTGTCAGGCAGTAGCATCAGAGCGGTAATCTTCTGTAGCATTCTCTTTATGTTGTGTGTTTATGGCCTACTTATGTGTTTTAACTCTTTTGTACAGTGTAAACGCTGTTGTTGGGTACAGTTTCACTTGTATTCCAAGTACTGACAATTCTGAATATACATTCCCATGTATGCATGAGAAATATGACTTATCTTGCTCACTTTATTATAAACACCAAGGACCAGATTGTGCCTTATCCTTAAACTGATGTGCCAGGATAGTGGTGGGAGGAACCTTTCCCTGACTTATGTGACCTCCCTAAATCCCAGGCACAGTTGTACGCTACTCTCCAGGGACTACAGGGTCTGCATTCGCCATATCTTTTGTGGGCATAAAGGAAGCATCATAGTAAAGCTACTGTATCTGAAGGTGTGTAGCAATGGGTTCACTCCTCCCATGCAAGGCTGCGCCTAAATGGCTCAATCGATCCATAAGTGTATACGAAGAAAGTACTCTGATTGTGAGTTATACTTGATATAGATCATGGGCCTAAACCCTGAGGTGTATTTCTATGAAGCTATGATTTGCCAATAGCAAATTGTTTTAGCAACCACATGGCCAACAGCATTGCTTATGCTTGTTTAATGCAATTTGAACTCAAAATGTATAGTAAATAGCCAAGTTAGAAAAGGAACGGTCAGCCATATACAAAAATGACGGGAAAAGGGCAAATATGGTGCCCATCTATAAAAAGGGAAATATGGACAACCTGGGGAATTACAGACCAGTCAGCTTAATTTCTGTACCCGGAAAGATAATGGAGCAAATAATTAAGCAATCAATTTGCAAACATCTAGAAGATAATAAGGTGATAAGTAACAGTCAGCATGGATTTGTCAAAAACAAATCGTGTCAAACTAACCTGATAGCTTTCTTTGATAGGGTAACAAGCCTTGTGGATAGGGGGGAAGCGATAGACATGGTATATCTTGATTTTAGTAAAACTTTTGATACTGTCTCGCATTACCTTCTCATAAATAAACTAGGGAAATGCAACTTAGATGGAGCTACTATAAGGTGGGTGCAAAACTGGTTGGTAAACCGTTCCCAGAGCATAATTATCAGTGGTTCACAGTCATGCTGGAAGGGTATAATGAGTGGGGTCCCACAGAGATCAGTTCTGGGTCTGGTTCTGTTCAATATCTTCATCAATGATTTAGATAATGGTATAGAGAGTAAACTTATAAAGTTTGTGGATTATACCAAGCTGGGAGGGGTTGCAAGTGCTCTGGAGGATAGGATAAAAATTAAAAATGATCTGGACAAACTGGAGAAATGGTCTGAAGTGAATAGGATGAAATTCAATAAGGACATATGCAAAGTACTCCACTTAGGAACAATCAGTTGCACACATACAAAATGGTAAATGACTGCCTAGGAAGGAGTACTGCGGAACGGGATCTGGGGGCCATAGTGGACCACAAGCTAAATATGAGTCAACAGTGTTACACTGTTGCAAAAAAAGTGAACATCATTTTGGGATGTATTAGCAGGAGTGTTGTAAGCAAGATACGAGAAGTAATTCTTCCACTCTACTCCACTCTGATTAGGCCTCAACTGGAGTATTGTGTCCAGTTCTGGGTGCCACATTTCAGGAAGGATGTGGACAAATTGGAGAGAGTCCAGAGAAGAGCAACAAAAATGATTAAAAGTCTAGAAAACATGACTGATGAGGGAAGATTGAAAAAATTGGGTTTGTTTAGTCTGGAACAGAGAAGACTGAGAGGGGACATGATAACAGTTTTCAAGTATGTAAAAGGTTGTTACGAGGAGGAGGAAGAATTTTTTTTTTTCTTAACCTCTGACGATAGGACAAGAAGCAATGGGCTTAAATTGCAGCAAGGGAGGTTTAGGTTGGACATTAGGAAAAACTTCCTAACTGTCAGGGTGGTTAAGCGATGGAATAAATTGCCTAAGGAGGTTGTGGAATCTCCATCATTGGAGATTTTTAAGAGCAAGTTAGACAAACACCTGTCAGGAATGTTCTAGATAATTAGTCCTGCCACGAGTGCAGGGGACTGGACTAGATGACGTCTCAAGGTCCCTTCCAGTCCTATGATTCTATGACCATCTGTAAAAACAGCCATACTGGAAAAAAGTTGGCAATAGAAGCAGGTCAGGTTATACAAAGCACAATGAAGGCAAACTGCAGAGTTTGTATAGCATCTAGCACAATTTGGGCCTTGCTTCTTATCTGAGCCCCTTGGCAACGTAGGCAAATAATAAAATATACAAAAGAATAACAATTTGTTATAGCAAGAAAACAGTATCTTATGGGATAGGTTCAATAAAGTGGAAAATAATCATAGGCCAGAACCTCAGTTGATGAAATTTGTTACAGCTCCATCTGAACATTGGCTGAGGACTGGTCCAGAATGCAACAAAATTAAGCCCCGATCTTGCAAACATTTGCGCATGTGCTTACTTTTAAGCATGAGTAGTCCCATTGACTTCCAGTGAACCAGTGGGATAATGCGCTGACATTTCACTTCTAGGAACTAACTGCTCCAAAAGATTTGAGATTCAGCAGCCAGACTCCTGGCTAAGGACTACATGCAGCAGCACTACAGCTGCTGCCTGTGCTGGTGTAGGGACGCTGAATGGGCTCCCTCTGCCCTCTCCTCTCAGGGCCCCTAGCTGGGATAGCCAGAATTTGCTCTAAAGTGAAAGTTTTCATATATATCTAGTCTTCAGATATATATATACGGAAAGGAGACAAAGTGTGTTCCTAAACTGTGCTTGTAGAATGTACAGAAAATCATCCCCTGCAGATGCAAGCATGGCCCCAATTTTTGCTGCGTTTCCAGATTTCCGAGGCCAGGCCCTCTGCAACTCCACCCTCCCGTGGTCCAGCTTGATGTTCTCAAACTAGTAACCCAAAAGAAAAAGTTAATATTTTTAATGTGTAATATTTTAAATTAATTATTTAATTTATAAGTAATTCTAAAAGCAACGGAATTAACAAGGGATTTTCCAAATTTCTCAAAGATTAATTCAGTAATCATGTCAGAATCACCGCAGCTGTGGGGCCAGGCTCACTCTAGTGCTGGGATGTGCAAATTGCACCTTTTTGCACCACGCAGGGCCCAGGGACTGGAGGAATTCCCTTCCCCACCCCCCACCCCCGCTGCCAGTAGTTCCCTGCTTGGAGGCCATCTGTTAGATTCTTTATCAGCCTGATAAGAGTCCCTCAGAGGTTGTACTGAGTCAGCATATCCTTCACTGCTCTAATCTTGCCCATCCCGAAAGAACACAAACCGCTATTTTGACCATGCAGGCCCCAAGGCAAAGGAGAGATTGTGGCCAATTTGAACCACAGCAGCTTCCCATATTGTGGACTCTTCTATCTTTGGTGCTGTTCAGAGGCACAGACCCTGCAGGGCATCTGGCCCTGAATTCTATCAATTAATCACATTAACTTGCATAAAATTAACATAAATCATTAATAAATGCAATAAACATTGATAAAGAGTAATACATCATATTTAAACACATGGAAGGCAAATCGTTAATAAATTAAGCATTAATTCCTTTAACGAACGTTAATCTATGAGACATCAAGAATAAATTCTGCTTCAGAGAATGAGTTGAATTTGTGATCCAGTCTAATCCCTTGAAAAGTACAGAATGGTCCCTGCTGCACAGACATAAGTGATTATTTCTAGCCATTTGGATCTATCCAGCTATAGAGCTTCCATTACTAAACTTGGAAGACCATTACTAAGCTTGGAAGACTGTTACATTTCTTGGTAATGTAGAGTCTATATCTTCCGCCAGGCGGTTTCCTAACATTTCTTCTAGTAACACACTTCTGAGCAATTTCTTTTCTTCCCTCACACTGATGCCCTTTTACATGTTTGCAGTTTCATTTAATTTGCACCTCAATTAAATTGGGGAATTTCAAAGAAATAATTTTTGTGTAGATTCACAAATTACTTTAAATTTAGATCATCTGCAAGTTGTTCACAAATTGTCCAACCTCCTATACAAATGTGAAAGGCACTGTGCAAGCTTTGACTCTCTTATCTTCAGATTAGCAAAAAGAAGCCAGTTGCAAAGATGTTCCATGAGACAGACTGTATTGCTTCTTTAGCAATTGAGAATTTTCTTTATATATAGAAATGAATCTAATTGTATCCAATTCCAAATGGATCTAGATTTCATTGGCCAGAACCTTAGTGGTGCCAAGGTACACTTAGCACAGCTGAAGAGAGTGAAGAAGAAAGGTAATTCAAAGCCACCTTTTCACTCCTGCCATCCTGGGCCAGCCATGAGCCAAAAGGCCCCATGACTCTTCCCCCTTCTTGCTCAGAACACCATCTCCCTGTCCCTGCCATCCAACGTGACCACTAAGCAGGAGATGCTGGTGACATAGAGGCAAATACACTAGCTCTGCACTGTCTGAGATTCCCTAGCTTTCCAGCTGTTTGTGAGGCTCCCTGGCCTGCAGGAGACATCTCTGGGTAGAGCAGGGGTCTAGAATGAACCCACTCCTCTCATCACCATCTAATGCTCAGAGTCTGGGGCTAAGGGCAGCACAAGCTTTAAAAACAGTACAGTAGGTGGCACTGCTGAGTTTGATTTCCCTAATAACCACTATTGCCTGCCTGAGCATTCTGCAGACATAATGCCTCCCTCCAACAAGGGTCAAGCACTACAACCACTAGCTCCCATCCCCATACTCCACCAGCTCTCAAAGCAACAATTTAGAGAGTTTTCATCTCCCTAAATATATTTCACCTACTGACTCTCCTACTGACCTCTTCCATCTGATATTTATGTGACCTGAACAGGAGTCTCTCTTGATTATCTTCCATTTACTATACTTGAGAAAGTGTAAACTGAAATCAAGTGCATTCTTTCATTATTTCAGAGGCTTTGCAGAACCATGCTGCTATTTTTGCACCATCCTGGAACTTCTGGCGAAGAAAGGGCCTGATTCGGCCAACAGAGTGCGCACTCAACTTGGCACACGTGAACTGTCCCATTTAAACGGCCAGCGTGTCTATGCATGAAGTTGAGCATGTGCTTAAGGGTCTGCAGGATTGGGGCCTAAAATTTCAATATTCTTTTCTTAATCTAATAAGCGGCCAAGTTAGTGTGTTTGTAAATTGTTGCAGGGTATTATATTATAAAGCCAAAAGTTTTAACCAATTGAAAAGATCAAATTCAGGACAAAAACCCTAGAAAGTCCAAGAGGTACTATTTGGAAAGCACACAAGATACTCATAGGAACCATCATAGAATATCAAGGTTGGAAGGGACCTCAGGAGGTCATCCAGTCTAACCCCCTGCTCAAAGCAGGACCAATCCCCAGACAGATTTTTGCCCCAGATCCCTAAATGGCCCCCTTAAGGATTGAACTCACAACCCTGGGTTTAAGTAGGCCAATGCTCAAACCACTGAGCTATCCCTCAGCCCCCCACTCATCTGCTCCATGTGCAAGGTGCACTTCTTCAACCTGCCTTCTCTAACATCTACACATAGACCAAAACCCTACATAACTAAAACACTCCACTACACACCCAGTTCTTGCACATGGAAGAGGATAAGTGAGATCGAGCAAACCACACATGGCAAATTATAATCCTGTTGCTAAACGCACTACGGGAGGGCATTCAGCTATTATGGTGATAAGGGTGGTATAAGAACCTACAAAGAATAGAATGGACAGACTGAACTAAATTTAATACAAGTCTCGGAGCAACATCTCTGTTACATTTGTATACAGTACTTAGTAAAGCCAACTTTTAGGTGCTACAAAACTGTAACATGTATCGAGAAGGTGGAAAGATAAAGATATTAGGTATGTAATATTTTTAATTGATATGACACTGAAGGAAGACCAATATCGATGGTCATGTAGCCTTCTCCTGAGTTATTTTTGTACCCCCAGAAACAGTGGTACCAAATGATCCAAATCGTACACTGTCAACTAGAAGAAGAGTTGAGGTAGCAGTGTTTGTATCTCGATGCCGCCAAACATAGAACCCAGCACTGTACTAAGAGGGTGGAAATGTTGTAAGTACAACTGGTCAGAAAATGAAAACCAAAAAAACCCAAACACCCCTCCCTCCAAAGCCAAACAACAGTGGAATGTGACATTTTGAAGTTGTTTCCATTTCACATGGTGTGAAGCAGAACCACTTGGAGGATTTTTAGACTTTTTAGTGAAAATTTTTTCATCAAAATGTGTATTGAAATTGTTATTGACATTTTCTTGTTTACCAGAGATCCATTTTCTGTGAACCACAACAACAAACTTATGACCACTTTTATAATATTTTGATAATGTTTTAAATTTAAATATTAAAAAAAGAAATGAAACAAATTGTTAAAAAAATAATTTGAAAGGCAATTTTTTATTAAAAATACTTTTATTCAAAAAACTGCCACCCAGCTCTAGTTATGAGGTTTAACTATAAGAACTGCTGGGAATTTGTAGGGTAACTTGCAAAAGCTGTTGGACAGTCCGGTTGAAAGAGGGTTCAGGGAACATCAATGTTTTGAGGAGCTCTTAAATAAAGGAGAGCCATGCTCAAAGATGAAGACTACCAGGAAAAAATATTACACTGACTATTTCCGTCTTATTGCAATAAAATTCTGTCCAGTTTCACACGTGAGGTCTTCTCTGTTTGTATATTCCTTCTATTCAAAGTGCAGAATTTGGACTTAAAGAGTGACCAAAAAATGTACTAATTCAAATCCTTTTAAACTGGATAAACTGACCATTTTAGGGTGTGTTTTTTTAAAATCACATTATGATGCCAAGCAATGATCTTTTCTTTCCATTCCGAAATCACAGGCTTTTGTTCACACAGTGAAGTAAGAGCTCACATTTTCTGCTTCCTCTATTATTAGCTACTAATATTTCATTGTATCATGATAAAATGAACCAGTCATCTTGTTGACACTTGACTGGGACCTTGGTAAATTGCATCTGCTGTAGCCTACTACCTGGAATCAATTATTGATAATATAGGTGTGTGGGAACATTTATAAAGTGGTTTGGATATGTTATCACTCACATTAAGAGCTATAATGAGCATCTGAAACCATTTTAACAGTGACCTCTGTAGATATTTGATCTTTGCAATATTTGGTAATTCAATTCTGGTTTAGAATCAAAACCAAGTCCACATGATAAAAGACGGCACTGAGCCATTAAACTACTTTAGTCATCTTTCCATTTCAACTTAATATCTGATGTATTTTTTTCACTAAAGTGTTGGTGTTAGATTCATTTTCTTATTTTCTAGAACCTTTGCCAAACAATTGACTAGAACAATTTTTTTCGTGGAAAGTATTTTCCTCAAGAACACAGCAATTAGGCATCTATATATTTATTAACAGGCTCCTCCTTGCTTCTTGGGATCCTGCCATGTTCCAAATCTATTAAAAAAGAATGGAAATTTTATTGCAAACTGAGGATAAATGGAAAGAGCCTCTAAGTTTTCTGCAGACATCTCTTTGGCATTTAGCCATGTCAGGGTTCCTAAAGGGACTAATAATAAATGCAGATGAGAAAAGCAAAATTGTGGTGTGCTGCCAACATTGTTATTAGGGCCCCTCTACAAGAAGATCTGTGCTAATGCACAGCTTTCTGCCATGAGTGACGTGTTGAAAGCTGATTTAAAGCGCTGCACAAAGGAAGCCATTTGCAGCGCACACAAGAAGTTTCATTGGTCCTACAAAACTTAAGAACCAGGCTACATGTTCTCAAGTGCCATCTCCCAGCACCTTTTCTATTAACTATTTACATATATATAGACAGAGCATTCTCAACAACATGGGGCATCTGAGTTTTCATTGACACACTAGCAATAAAAACAACAGTTTTAACCCAGATCTCTCTAACCACGAGAGAGAACCATACAGCAGGCAGAGAAATGTGAACAGGTTCTCAATATCTGTGGCTATGGTCCTGCACCTTACAAACACAGGCCGAGTGCTGTGCCAAGCAGAGCCATGGCAGACCATCCATATACATCCTGATCAGATGCAGGAGCAGGGCTTGTAGTACTAAGGGACTAAACGGCATATTAAGCAACTTCATAGACTACACCACCAATGGGAAGTGCACGAGCGAGTGCAGAGAAAAAAATACAAAGGGAACTGGGGCCTGATCCAGTTGCCACTGAAGGAAAGAGGAGACTTTCCATTCACTATAATGGGAACTACGGCAGGCCCTGAGAGAGGTTTATACTCATAGAAGTTAGTGAGAGAAAATGTTCCATATGTTGTATCATCCAGCCTATCTCCTGCCAGTGTAGGAGTGTTCCTTACAGCGCATTTTCTAGTGTTAAGTCCAGTGTCATTTTAAATATCTCAAGTGACGGGGCTTCTGAAACTCCCCTAAGAGATCATTCCACAGTTTAACACATCTCACTGTCAGGAAGATTTTCCTGGTGTTCAATTAACATTTTCCCCTACTTTTCATTCAGCTCATTACTGACTCACCGTTCTAGCCCTGTGTACCACCCTAAATACAGTTAGTTTTTAGCTAAATAAGCCTTCCCTCTCATTGGCGTTTATATCCTTCAAAAGTGCACAATTATTACTATGCATCCCCAATCTCCAGTTATCTCTGAGCCAGTCTGTAAATATGTAGCTTTTTAAATCTTTCGTTGGAGGTCAATCCGTCCCCGCCCCTGATTTTTTGTTGCTCTCTCTTGAACTCCTTCCCATATGTCAGATAAGAAATGGTTTGAATGTGTTACTAACAAGCATTAACATTCAGTATACTTATTTGCTTTAAAAGTGCTCACACTCCGGCAAGTCCTTAAAGATACGCTGATGCCTCTTGAAAAATTAATCAGAATTAACATAATTCTGTTTATATACATTATAAATATATTCTACGGGTCACTTCCCAAACATGTGTTATTAATTACCATTTGTATTACAATCATGCCCAGAGGCAGAGTAATTTACGAGATTAGGCAGAGAGGCAGGAATTCCTTAGTCCTAGTCCCAGCTTTGCCACTGATTTGTATAGCCTTGGGCAAGTCACCTAATTTTTTCTATGCTCAATTTCTCCATCTGTAAAATAGATCACAATTGTACAACCCCACAGGCATGTTGTGAAGATTTCTTCATATTAGCCCTGTGGTTTGAAGATGAAACATGCTATATAAGGTAAGTGCCTATTATTAAGCAAGCATGTGTGTCAATAAAAACTTGTTTCCTAAAAGTTCACCTACTCCTGCAGGGTATTCTGCACTAAAGACATAACGGAGGTATGCCAATCTGCTCACTGCACTGAACCCAAGCTGACAGGCTCGACTCACTAGGGTTCACAATGTCATATGGTGTATCTGGTACATACAAACATGAAAATCTGGAGGAAACCCATGCAAAACTGTCTAAACCTGCCCTCCATCCAGAATGCTCTTACATAGGTTGGGGTTGGCAGCAGCCTACCTGGCGCCCCATGAAAGATTGACGAATAAGGACTGGACCATCCAAAAGTAGATGGCTGTGCCTTCTCCCCACAACGGCTAAAGGTCTAAAAGGAGTAGGGGGATGGCCTACCCAGGCCCCCAATGGGCCAACACTTATGTAAACACTTAAATTAAGCATGAGTAGTCCCACTGAAGTCAGTGGAGTTTCTCATGTTTTTACAATAAAGCAGCTGCTTGAATGTTTGTGATTGGTGCCCTGGTCTTAGATTTTCCTAAAAAAATTTAAGAGGTTTGTTTTGGTTTCATGGTTTGGGGTTTTATTATGTAAATTACATAGCCATGGTCATAATCCTGTGTTTGTAACATCAATTCCACTAATGCCTATAGAGATTATTGTAATGCCACAAACAGAGGATTTTGTCTTCAAGTGAGAAATAAGCAGCAGGAGCTAATAAACGCTCTCTCTGAATTTTATTTATTTTGAAAAAACAGGAAACAGGGAAAAAAAACAATAAAAACCACACATAGTGCTATTAACAAAGAGAAAAGAATCTATACACAATGGGGATCATTTCTTGGTTATTTCAAAGCCGTTCCTTAATTGGGAGTCTGTCTAACATTAACTATTACTAAATAAAAGGAAAGGCATTGAGACAGGAAAAAGTATAGATTAGCGAAAGCAATTATGAACACTGAGAGTCCACCATTTGTCGGGGGAGGTAGTCAACGCTATTCAATGAATGTTTAATTAGAAACAAGTATATCTACCTATAAGAGTAATAGGATATTGACCAGCTAGCAGTTGTTTTTATAAGTTGTTATAGATAAAAAGAAAAAAAAGGGCTTTTTCTTTTCTTTTTTAATATATACAATTTTAAAACTCAAGAAGCAAATACATATGGGTTAAGACAGTGTTTTGTACTTCCTCTAGGCACAGAACTCACAGCATGAGAGTAATGGTGGCTCAGATTGGACAGAATTGCCTGATTACTAGATGTTTTTTCCATGCTTGTCATTTCAGCTGCGATTTTTATTTATCATGACTGTGGCTGTTCAACACACGGACCCCTTTCACCTCCACTTTGGATCCTAAATTATTAATTTTACTTTCTATAGCTATACTTTCTTGTTCCAAGGAGATCTAAGTTTGTAAATCCTGTCTGATTTATTTAGTGCCTTCAGGCAATGTATCCAGATCCAGCTTTTGGTTTGGGATCCAACTGGAAAATCTGGAAAAGGCCAATTTCAGCTTCTGGTGTAGCCCTTTCTCTCCCCAGACCTCTGTTATCTTTTGGCAGGAGAACCCACAGGGAACCTCTCCCAGGCTCTTCTCCTACCACCACATATAAGGACATAGGGCTGCCAGATCTGGCTGATGCTCCCCACCTTCAGTCTAACTGAGGTTTTCCAGTGGGTGGTAGATAACCCAACCACTACACAGGTCTGAGGCAATAGAGAATGGCCCAGCCTTTTCCCTGCTGCTAATATCATCCTCTGCTGCTACAAATCCAAGAAGCTACTGCACACTTGCAGTGAGTTGTTATTGTGAGGTTTCTATCAGTGCTGGTCGAAATGTTAATCTTGAAAAAAAAATTCCACAGAAAATATTCTTTCTTTATTTTTTTAGCTGAAATTTTTCATGGACAATGTTTCTTTCAAAATTTCCTGAATTTTTTTTGTTTAAAAATCAGAAAATGCCCGCCAAAATATAAATTAAAAAATCATTTATTTAGACAGCGTGAATGAAAAATACTATTTTATGATCAGCTCCAATTTCCACCATTTTGGATCAGTTTCTGGATGCAAATTCTTATCAGGACCACTGAAAATCAAAGCCCTGAATTATAACTTTGATAACATTCAGTTCTTGGCACACCTGGGTCCAAACAATGAAACAGATCTAGCCAGGCAATGGTTAGAGCACACACCTGAACTCTTAAGAAACACAGCTCCTGTTCTTACATATGAAACAGTATAGCAATAAAAATAATAGAACGAAAAATACCGATAAAATATGCAGCACAAAAGCAGAAATATTCAAGAGTAAAAATGTGGATGCTGCAGCTCCACCCACAATTCAAACCTGTGCCCATAAACCCTGAGCAGTTGGATATTTCTGCTAGATTGTTCAGCTGAGAAAAGTTAGCAATGTAAATGTTGTAAACTGGATGAATGATCTAAATAGCCTATTATGTCTCTAATGTCTATTTTTCTTTCATAATTCATTATAATTGTCATCATTAGGATCCAGAATCAGTGCTGAGATTAATGGGGCAGTTCATACTACTCATATTTATAAATCCAGTCTGTCTAAAGATTCAGAAAGATAACACTTAATGTGTTCTTTTTCAGCAAGTTATCTTTGTAACGGTAAAGACTGGAATTTGTTTGTTTGTTGTCTTTTTGTTTTTAAATGAAAGCTTAAATTTTGCAGAAACCAAAGCAGCACCACATACATGCTCATAAGACAAACCATAGATGTCCCAATCCGTGTAAATATCAACCAAACAAGCCCCAAGACACTAGTGTGAAGCATGTAGCATTACATATATGTCAGATGAGGAAACTTACCTCTCTAAGGTGCCACAGCAAGTCAGTGTTGAGACTGGGAAAAGAACTCTGATCTCCAGCCTCCCAACCAGATACTCTAAAAGCACCTCACCATACTAACTTACACCCTTCGGTATTTCCCCTAAGTTCTCAAGGCCTTTCACTCCAATCAGATTATCTAAAGAAGGGAAACATTCCTCCATCCCAAACTTCTTCAAAGTACTACACATTGTGTTCATATACAAGTTTCCTATCTACTCAAATTATTGGATAGTGAATCAATAGACTGAAAGGCAACTGCTCCCAACAGACTGTTGAAAGAAAGAAAAGAAAGAAAATATTCCTTTCTTGGCAGCAAGGGGGCAGCTAATTCAATCTCTCCAAGCCCTGCTGTAAAAGGTAACAATTCATCCAGTTATTTGGGACACCTCTAGGGGGAGACTGTTATACAGTGTTCCCACATTTTAAATTGGGAAAATAATTTATCTAAGAATCTTTCCCTATATAATTTTGTCACTATATTTATTCACTGTGTGTAAAGCTCCTGATTTACTGTATATAAACCAAGACAATGTGATCAAAATAATAGTGAAAAGTTACATTAGAATCCAGTATGCCTGGGCAAATATACAAACGTATCTTCCGCTACTATGGTTTCATCTAATTTCAAGCTTCACATTTTGTTCTGCTTTCCTTTTACAGTTTATGGCAGTAGGTTAGTCTTCCTGCTACTCAAGAAAAGTGAATTTTTGAAAACCAAGGCTGCTGTTTGTTACATTCATTTTAGAAATCATTTTGAATGGTTCCAAATGTCACCCTTGCAAAAAGCTACATACTTAGTTACCATGAGTACAAGCGAGGTCTGGAGAAATCATATGAAAATATCAAGTCTGGGTTACCCCAGATGTAAAAGGGATGAACAACCAATCTTATTTCTCTTAATAGCACCTAATTCATTTGATTTAAATAATTTTGAAGCAATTAATTGGTAATTTTCTATTTCCTAAACCCAAATTATTAATTTTAAAAGTCACTGTATTAGAGCTTTACAGAAGCATAGCAACTGCTCCTGCTCCCATTGAAATCAATGCAAAACTCCCAATGGCTTTAGTAGTGCAGGATCAGATATTTAGGGCTTGTCTTCATGACCATTTAGTTTGCAGCAAGCTGGGGCATCGATCTACCCCACCCTACCCTGCAATGGACTAACTGTCCATGTGGGCCCTGCCAACACACATTAACTCTTGCTTAATGCACTTTGACCTAGTAATCTTTGAAGTGGGACTAGATCAAAGCACATTAACAAACTGTTAATGCATTTCAACAGGGTTCACATGGACAGTTATTCTGGACAGGCTACTGTGGGGTAGATTCACGCACCAGGTTGCTCCAGAATAATTGTTTGTGTAGACAAGCCCTTAGTGCTTACTACTTATTGATTGATCAGATCAGCCTCACAACTCCCTGCGAGGTTGTTCTGTGTTTGTTCAGCACATAGCACATTGGGGGTTCTGGTCCATGGCTGGGGATTCTACGCATGACCTCAATAGAGATGATAAATAAAAATACTGTAACAATATGAGACAGGCAATGTTATCCTTATGGTACAGATGCAGGAACAGACACAGATGCTAAGCAACTTGCCTATAGCCACCCAGAAAGTCCACAGCAGAGCCAGGATTAGAACTCACGAGCTGCTGGCTCTCCATTTCATCCAACAGTCAGTGCTGTTGCTCATAATAAAAAGCTTTCTTAAAACCTAGGGAAACACTGACAGTGATGTTACCTGCTGCCTTGTTAGCAAAAAATATCGGCAGCATGTTTTGTTCTAGCAGTTAAAGATGAATGTTTAGGATGAACACTTGTCTGGCTGCTTAGGAGGAGAAAAATACAATTATTAGCTTGTAAATAAAGATACAACGTCTCATCAGTTAGGCCATATAATATCTTCTCTCTCCAGAATGGACCTATAATATAGAATAGCCTTTGGAACTGTACAGTATGTTTCAATAATTATATAAATGTCAAAAGGATAAGCCATTTTTTAAAGTGCTATAAATCACAGAATCGGCTGTCTTCCCACCCCCCTCCCAAGCATGCTCAAAATTGGTATTGTTGCCGTACATTCAGGCTGGCTCAGTGGTTTTTAAATATGCCAATCTCTCATCTCCAATATCGTGCCAACAGCAAAATAACTCTTCATATAGCTTGAGAAACAATTCTGGACCAAAGTCAATCCTCTGACATGCACAGAGGGCTCATACTGAATGCACCGCTAGCATAACATATGACTATCCAAGGGAAAAGTTTGGCCATAATCATTAGACAATAGCCCTGTTTCTAAAGCCACTCTATGTGCACCACTTCCTGTATGAACAGGGCCCTTGTCCTTCTTCATTGATCTTTGGCTAGATCACAGGCTCCTGCACAAACTCTTCGGTCTCAGAGATATTTCAAATGGAAAACGTTTGTGGAGTGGACTTTATTTGTTTTGTGGGGACATGGGGGTGGAGAGAGGGCAAATGGCAGTTGGTCTTCATGTTTAAAACTCTACAGTACTATTGCTATGATTATTTATAGTGCAGTTGCCCCTAGCCCACCTGTAACTGGGGCTCAGTCCTTTAAGGCAGGGTCCCTCTGAGGACTACATCTCCCATAATTCCCTTGTGTTAAACAGCCAAAGCCCAGTAGCTGGCCAGTTGGTGGTGCCTGCTCTCACAGAAGACAGCATGCTCCACTGCATCATGAAAATCTTTTAGGTGACCAACTGGAAAAAGCTAATCTCCAACTCAGCTAGTATCTCAGAGTGAAGTAAGTTTCATAAAATATAGTTGACTCATCTAATGTCAAAAAACTAATTTCATTCACAGATCACATGAACAGACCAAGACATGTCTATGATTAATTTTTATTCCTACAACAAGGAAGAAGAGAGTTTCCGACTCAAAACATTACAGATTTACACAACAGCCACTGTCAGTGGACAAGGCAGTAAAGCCATCTCCACGAAACAACTCTGGTGGCTCCCTTTCCCAGTGCGCTAAGAGGTGTGCCATATTTCCCCCGCAGGTATAATCCCTCAACCTGGAAGCAGAAAGGTCCTCGACAGAGGATAATGCCATCTAGAAATATCTTTTAGAGGAAAACTATGTTGGATATTGCCCTTCAGTGCATCCTACTGCTCTTTCAGAGCTCAATCCTCCTGACAGGGGCTGAGTTTCCTCGATTTCTATAGGCTGCAAGAGACTTGAAGATGGACAGCATCTCACAAAATCAGACCTTGGGAGGCCAAAGGCACAAATCCAATTGTGTTCCTGTGACAAATGTCTACTCAGTCTAGAAGTAAATAGGTATACATGAACCTATCACTAGTCCCCTGTAATATCCTTTGGGGGAGGGATAGCTCAGTGGTTTGAGCATTGGCCTACTAAACCCAGGGTTGTGAGTTCAATCCCTAAGAGGGTTAGGGATCTGGGGCAAAAATCTGCCTGGGGACTGGTCCTGCTTTGAGCAGAGGGTTAGACTAGATGATCTCCTGAGGTCCCTTCTAACCCTGATATTCTGTGATTCTAATAGGATTTCATTTTTCAGACCAGCCATATATCTGGGTAACTTAAAATTAGGCTGCATTTACCCAAGAAATTGTGTCATACTTTGAAAATTCAACTTTAAAAAAAAAATAGTTCTAAATTAAACCTTTTCCATTGCTGATTTTATGTTCTTTGTTTACTGGGAGAAAACCAGGTGGTCTTCAAATCCTCATTGACTATTAGCATTAATAAATTCATTCTCGGGATACCAGCAGCACCAAAGGTTACAGATAGATATTGTGAAAGCATTTTGTTTCCCCAAAGAGTGCACATTTTGTACTTAGTAAAACAGCTCTGGTGTGTCAAGAGTGACTCATGAAGAAATATCAGTCCATCATTTCAAACCAATTTCACAGTTGCAGGAAAGGTGAACAAAGTTTCTATACGTGAATAGGCGAGGAAAATTTATCCTCATTCTGTTCATGAATTCCATTGTGTCAGACAGCTATAGTTGGGGATTTTTTTTAAAGGCCAACACAAATGTAAATGTTTCAATTTATAGAGGTAAAATTAAGTGTCAGACTCCTTTCTGTTCCCACTGAGTTTAAATTGTTCTTTTGGGCACTGAAGAAAGAGACAAATTTTCCTTATGAAATGTGGTTCCAATACAGTCCTGCAGGTTAAGAATTGAGGGTGCTGGCATGATGGGTCAGTGCACTAATATAGCAGACCTTTTCATCTGAGAGTCACAAGCTTCTCTAAGGAGGAGAGACGTAAGAATCAGTCAGTTTGTGCTTCACAAGTTACGGAATAGGTGAGAGTACTCTAAAAGGGAAGTTTCTGTATGCATCCAATGTGTACCTGTTTCAGTTAAAAATGAGATCTGGAACCATTTTGCTTTCTAAAATAAATGGAGGATTATGGTGTGGACAATGCACTTGGGCTGGGATTTCCAATAGAACTTAAGGGAGTTGGGTGTCCAAATCCCATTGAATTTCAGTCTGGGAGACAGACAACAGTCTATACACATTTCCACTGGTGATTATTGTTGAAAGGCTCTGTGGAAGAGGGGTAGTTTCAGAGGGGGGCTTGAATGAACTGGAGAAGGCAGTCTGGCACACAAGGAGGTGGAGGGAGTTTTGTGCATATGGGGCATCGCAGAAGAAAGCATGAAGCGCAGAATTGGAGCGCGATACAAAAGGTGTGATTAGGAGGGTAGCTTTGCAGGAACCTACATAGAAATGAGACAAAGTTGTAGGGAA
Organism: Terrapene triunguis; assembly: GCF_002925995.2. NCBI lineage: Eukaryota > Metazoa > Chordata > Testudines > Emydidae > Terrapene > Terrapene triunguis. The sequence goes on along the minus strand of NW_020664456.1, from coordinate 1,517,645 downwards.
CTTTTCTTTTGTAATTCATAAAGAGATGAGAAGGAAGAACCATGAACTTCCATCCTATGCTCTAGAATCATAGAATCATAGAATATCAGGGTTGGAAGGGACCTCAGGAGGTCATCTAGTCCAACCCCCTGCCCAAAGCAGGACCAATTCCCAACTAAATCATCCCAGCCAGGACTTTGTCAAGCCGGGCCTTAAAAACCTCCAAGGAAGGAGACTCCACCACCTCCCTAGGTAACGCATTCCAGTGTTTCACCACCCTCCTAGTGAAATAGTGTTTCCTAATATCCAACCTAGACCTCCCGCACTGCAACTTGAGACCATTGCTCCTTGTTCTGTCATCTGCCACCATTGAGAACAGCCGAGTTCCATCCTCTTTGGAACCCCCCTTCAGGTAGTTGAAGGCTGCTATCAAATCCCCCCTCATTCTTCTCTTCTGGAGACTAAACAATCCCAGTTCCCTCAGCCTCTCCTCATAAGTCATGCGCTCCAGACCCCTAATCATTTTTGTTGCCCTCCGCTGGACTCTTTCCAATTTTTCCACATCCTTCTTGTAGTGTGGGGCCCAAAACTGGACACAGTACTCCAGATGAGGCCTCACCAATGTCGAATAAAGGGGAACGATCACGTCCCTCTACACAACAAACCTATACCCAAATAATGGTAAGGTTCTGTTTTAAGCCAGACAAAGCTCATTTTTGCTGGTGCTGGTTTTTTCAGTCGGGGTGTTTGGAATTGGGGAGAGTCTCTAATTTTCTGTATCGGGGAATGTTGCAGTGTTGCCATTGTGTTAACTCTGAATTATGTATGAGTTTTTAAATATGGAATTGTTCCCCTGCTTATGACAGGCACATTCACATCATATAAAATTGAGATGTGGGGAAATCTAAACAAAGCCAGTAAGTTGTGAACTGAGCCTAAAACATCTGCTGTGGTGGTTAGGAATTGCAGCAAATATGGTATACAGGAGCATCCAATATTTGAAGGCATGTTACCTATATAGAGACTCCATAAAATGTCAGAATCACCAGTTTTTGGATGTTTCAGTCTTAGCTCTGAGTTTCCTTATTTTAATACATCAAGTTATTTTAGGGACGATCTTTCACTTTTTTGTTTGCTTGTTTATTTTAGGGTATACTGAAAAAGAAGAGAAAAACAGGTGCCACTGACACCCTATGGAGCTCAATAGTACTTAAAATCTGATGGTATGTCCACTGTGCCATGGCAGAGATGGCAGAGTTAGGTGAGTTCTGTGTACTACTGTTATTTAGAGGCAGAGCTAACTCACACTTTCTATTATAAGATTCTGTTTTCAGTTACGTGTAACTTTTCCAGACATCAGCCATTTGGCTGAAATTTCCCATGGCAGGTGTCTGCCTCATGCTAATTTTTTTTTTAAGTTTCAGCTAAAACAATTCAGCCATTTCCAAGAACAATGTTAAGGAAGATACATTGCTTTGCCCATGTTAAGAAAATGCTTACAGTCAATTCACTGAGAAGCTCTAGTGCTTTCATGCTTTAGAGCGGTAGTTCTCAACCTTTCCAGACTATTGTACCCCTTTCAGGAGTCTGATTTGTCTTGCATACCCCCAAGTTTCAACTTAAAAACGACTAGCTTACAAAATCAGACAAAAATACTAAAGTGTCACAGCACACGATTACTGAAAAATTGCTGACTTTCTCATTTTTACCTTATAATTATAAAATAAATCAATTGGAATATAAATCTTGTACTTACTTTTCAGTGTATAGTATATAGAGCAGTTTAAACAAGTCATTGGCTGTATGAAATTTTCATTTGTACTGACTTCACTAGTGATTTTTATGTAACCTGTTGTAAAGCTAGGCAAATGTCTAGATGAGCTGATGTACCCCCCTGGAAGACCTCTGTGTACCCCCAGTGGGACACGTATCTCTGATTGAGAACCACTGCTTTAGAGAACAGGATTGAAGTTTGGGTGGGGGACTGGGAGTCACCCTGCTGTCAGGGATGTACCTATTGCTGTCCCTCTGAAAATCCACCCAAATGCATCCAAGTTATAATATATATATATATATATATATCTCAGTTTGCACATGCTTAGCTGAGCCTTGTCCGAATTTGGTGTTAGGGGCTTTCTCTTCACCCTCTCCTCTGGTTCATATCACACAGATAGAAAGCAGAAGACCAGAAGTCCGAGGTGCAGGCAATGCAATGTTTATTTGTGTGAGTTTCTAACAAGTGTATCCATAGCTCTGACACCGCAGAGCCTTGTTTCCCAGTGTCCTGTTCTCCCGCCTCCTTAGCAGGCATCATTATACCTGAATTGCACGCCCTTGGTCCCACACCTTACAACTTATGGTCATGTTCCATTTTGGGGGGTTGTGAGTCCGGGGTCTTCGTCTCACCTCTTTTGTATCCCATGGAAGTGGTAAGGAGTGAGGTTGTGTACTGGCCAAGGCCAGGCATTTCTTTGGCCTTTTAGTGTTTTATACCGTCCCCCCAATCTCCCCTGGCCCCTCCCAACTGGTTGCTTGACCTTGCCTTGAGATAGGAGTTGAGGCAGTCTTAAAGTGTGCGCTCATATATTATATTCCCACCATGCCCAGTAACACTTTAACTGTTCTTATCTGTTCCCATTATACTAACAAACCCATCTGGCTGGGCAGAAGCAACATACACAGCATCTCTGTCCTTTGTTGACACATATTAGTAAGGATCCCTTTGTTCACACATATTAGTAAGAATATAAGTGTATCAAGAATCAAATGGGAAAACAAGACCTAAAATTCGATCTCAGGCAAAAATAGAGGCCTGAATCCTACCTTGTAACTAGCACTCCTAATATTTGGCAGCTAAATTCTCTGAAACAACAAGTTGAGGACTTCAGTAGCTCAGACATAGGTCAGGGGTTTGTTACAGGAGTGGGTGGGTGAGATTCTGCGGCCTGCGTTGTGATTAGAAGATCATAATGGTCCCTTCTGACCTTAAAGTCTATGAGTTTGTCTATACTGGGAATGTTCTATTCTGGGGCTTGTGGGGGTGAGGAGCAGGGATTTCCCTGCAATTTCCCCTCCTGGCTGCAAGGGCTATTGTGGTTCCAGGCAGAGAGACAGAGAAGGGCGACTGTCTCTCTTGTGCTCTCAATGGTCCCTCTGTGGGAGACCAGGCAGTGAGGAGAAGAAGGAGGAAGTAACCAGAGTGGAATGCAGAGGGGTGAGAAGCAGGGGAACAGGGAATGGAGGCTGCAGGGGGCAGAGGGTGGGGTGGATCAGAGGTGGACAGAACAGGTGAGGAACAGGAGCAGAAGAGGAAGGATAGGGGGGTGCATAGGAGGAGATGGCAACAGGGATACAAGATGGGGAGGGGCATGTAGATAGGAACAGAGGCTCTCAAAGACAGGATATGGGGCGGGGCAAAAATTCAGAACCTGGAATGGAGTCCCGACTTTCAACATGCCTCTGATGTCAGCAAATAGCTGTGAAATCCACTTGCACAGTGTGTGTCTCAACACCTTCTAGTAGCTTGGCCCACATAGAGGTTAACCACCTACTACCAGAGGCACCGTCTTTCTGAGTTGCCAGGAGGTGCTCCCCCACCCCACCCCCACTTCACCCCTTCGCCCAACCCCCGCCCTGCCCCGCCTCTTCCCACCCCCATTATGCCCCCTCGCCCAAGTGCACCCCACACTCGCTCCTCCCCCTCCCCCCAAGCACCTCCAGCGGGCAAGAGGCGCTGGGGGGAGGGGGAGGAGCTGATTGGGGGGGCTGCCGATGAGTGCTCGGCAACCACTATTCTTTTCCATGGGTGCTCCGGCCCTGGAGCCCCCACAGAGTTGGTGCCTATGCCTACTACTGCTGCCAGTTACTGTGCTAGTTCAAGAGGTAGAGGCAGTGGCATCCTGCCTATGTATATTGCATGCCCTGCATGCCCAGCTGGATGGGTGTTGTCCAACTGGCAACTCACAAGCCAGATCCAGCCCATGGGACAATTCTGTCCAGAACCCATGGAGGACATTGTTTTGTCGGACAAAATGGTGTCCACCACACCGTATGACCTTGCATGCACCATACATGAGAGGTCATGCCACATGAAGGATGCCATTTTGGACTGCCTAATGAATGCAAGTGAGTTGTTGCACGCCTTACTAAATCTGCCACAGCATGCCACTGGGTAGAGGTCTCTGCTGTGGATTAAAGTTCCAAACCCTACTGATGACCCAAGTTGGGAGTCAATATGTTTCCACTTGATGGAATTTCTGTGGTTTTTTTTTAAATAGGAAATTACACTAAAAAAATCTGTGTTAAAAGACCATTAAGGTTGCAAATTCAATCACTCAAAAGTTAGCAAACACCACACTTAATGTTGCCTTTGCGACTTTATTTCAGACCCTTGGTGCATGTGCATTATGACCATCTTTAATTATATGATCACAAACTAGTTTTTTCCAGAGGACCCCTATCTCATTCAGTGTATGGACAAGTGCTCTGGGAATGCAGCAGGGTTGTGTAGTTAATGAAGCTGTTATCTGTAAGACCCTTGACTCATTTGTTGCAGAAATTGGGAGGTAGGTAGTGAAGGAGGCAGAGAATAGCAGGAAGAAATGGATGGTCTCCAGGTTAAGGACATTGAATGACATCCTGGAGAATTGGATTCCGTCCCTGTCTCTGTCACAGAGTTCCTGTGTAATGCTGGACATGGCACTTAAATCAACATTTTCAGCTTACTGCTAATTGTGAGTGCCCTCTTTTTCTGAGTGCCTAAACTGAGACGCGTGGGGCCAGATGTATGGAAGTGAGGGCTCACTACTGCAAAAGAAATCAATTGGAGCTGAATTTTGAACATATAAAGTGCTATACAAAGGAGAATTACTCTGTAAAATGAGAAAGGAAGATGGGGAGTGGGGACACAATAACAGTCTTCAAATATGTTAAAGGCAGTAATAAAGGTGATGGTGATCAATTGTTCTCCATATTCACTGAAGGTAGGACAAGAATGGGCTTAATCTGAAGCAAGGAAGATTTATGTTAGATATTAGGAAAAACTTTCTAACTATAAATATAGTTAAACACTGGAATAAGCTTCCAAGAGAGGTTGTGGAATCCCTGTTTTTGGAATATTTTAATAACAGATTACACAAACACCTATCAGAGATGATGTAGGTATACTTGGTCCTGCCTCAGTGCAGGGGATTGGACTAGATGACTGTTTGCGGTCCCTTCCAGACCTACATTTCTATGATTCTGTGACCTACAAGTCTCAAATTGGGTACCCCAATTTGACATTATTCTCTCTGTAACTCAGTTTCCTAGCTGTAAAATGAGGTTACTATCACCTAAGCCTTAAGGCCTTGAAGCCTTATTGCAATGTAAGCTATGAATGTATACTAAAAGGAAGGTGCAGGCATGTTCCTGATATATAATGTTGCATGTACACATAAGATGTCAAGATGGGTGGATCTTAATAGATTGGTGGAGATGCTTCTCTTAAACCTCTTTTGTACAGATGCTGGTCTCATGAGGTCAGGTTCTTGTGTGAGTTTAGCCAGCGCTTCCTGGTTTTGGCTGATCAGAAGCACCATATTATCATAATTGCTCATAAACATACACCCTAGCAGATGATGTAGATGTTACACATAAAAGACAAAATGCTGGGAAGCATACTTGAGCCATGGAGAAGCACAGACACTCAGAGGTAAATTTGACCAGAGTTGTGAACAGTACTGGTGTCAGAAACCGTGATGGGGATGGTCATGAATAGTGATTGGAGCTGTTGCAGTTGGGCCTGTCAGTCAGAGCCATGGCAGGAGCCCAAAGCAGAGTTGGAACGATGCTGGAGTAAGAGCAATGTTGGAGCAGTACTAGGAACAGGGGTGGAGCAAGAGCAAGGCTGGGGCAGGCTAAGGAGTTGTCCACATATTTATTTAACAAGGAAATATGGAATACTGGATGTTTCTTCATGGTATGGGGCAGCTGGAGCTTGAAGACCATTGAGTTAATCTGTTGAATGATCCAGAATGGGCCATAGTAATAGTGGTTTAATTTCCTTGAGGGTCAAGAAGTATCCAAGTGTTGAACTGAAAGCCATACCCTGCCTCCAACTGCTATGGGAGGATGGTCCTATCAATGAAGGTCAGCATATCATTGTAGTCCTCCCTGGCTGAATTTAAGTGTGATTTTAGTTCCTCTTAAATGTTTTGGAGGTGTTGAACCAAATCACAGCCACAGGGACACAGGATGTCAGCCCTACACATGGATGAAATCAGGAGTGGAAGCCATGATTGGCATAGAAGGGACTTTGGTGGGTTGATCTGTGATCTGAGTTATTATAAGCAAAGTCAGTGAAAGGTGAAAGTCAGAACCAGTCATCATGATGGTAGTTGATGAAGCAGTGGAGATATTGTTTTAGAATTTGGTTTACCATGTTGATTCTCCATCTACCTGGGGGTGGTATCTGGAGGACATGCATCAAACGACTTCCAGGAGCTTGAACAATTCTCTTTCAAAAGTGGGATACAAGTTGTGGCCCAGGATCAAATGTAATGTCAGCTGGTAACCTATGGAGCTTGAAGATGTAGTCAAAAAATAATTGCACTGTCGCTTCTGCAGTGGGGATCTTCTGACAAATACACCATTTTGGTGAGGAGGTCAATGATGACCAGCATAGCAGTGCAGCCCTGAGAAATAGGAAGATCAAGTGATGAAGTCCATTGAGATAGATGCCCAGGATGGGAGTGAGGTTGGAAGTGGGATCACGGCACTTAGAGTTTGGCATGGGTGGTCTTTGTCCGGCCACATGCCTCAGAGGAAGCAATGTAAGATTTGATGGATAAGAATAGTTTAGGCCACCAAAAATTGTAAGAGATCAGCTTTCCAGTATCTGAAGTGGCCTGCCAGTGGGGAATCATGGCATAACTGGAGTAAGCTACATGGGATGGTCCATTGGGGACATAAATGTGATGCTTGAACCAGAGTACTTGGTTTTGAGCAAGAAGTTTGGGTCAGACTTCGCTAATATCCATGTCCACATAAATGGATTGTTGGGCAGTGAGGACTTTACAAAAGCCAAAAGCTTGGTGTTGGCCTGCACATTTACAAAATGGCAAGGCTTCAAAATAGTGGCAGATTCAGGAGATTTATTCCCCTTATCTAGGTACTTCCCTTGCAGGATAGATAACACATTGGGTTTCCCAATTAGGGTTCTTGGCTGGTAGGTGAGAGTGAAGTTGAATCTAGAAAAGAAGAGGGACCAATATATCTGATGTTGGTTGAGGGATATAGCAGTTTGGAGATGTTCCAGGTTTTTTGATCTGTGAACACCTGTACTGGAAAGCGTGCACCTTCTAACTGGTGACACCACTCCTGAAATACAGCCTTGACGGCCACTAACTCCTTATCATAGATTTTGTCATTTTGTTTTTTGGGTGTCAATTTCCTAGAATAGAAGGCACAAGGATGGAGGTAATTTGAGGTCCCATGTTGCTGAGATAACACTGCATAATCGGAGGCATCTGTTTTGATGAAAAAGGGTTTCAATGGAGCTAGATTCACTAGGATGGGGGCAACAGTAAACACTTTCTTCAGCTGATCAAAGCACAGTTGGGTAACTGGCAAACCCTAGGAAGCACTGGATATCATGGATGTGCTTAGGTGCTGCCCAAGTCAAAATCACAGAAACTTTTTTGGGATCCATACTTATTCCAGTGGGAGAGATGGTATAACCCAAGAAGTCCACAGAGGTATGATCCGATTCACATTTCTCAGGCTTCTCATATGGACCATTTGCTCGAAGACATTCAAGAATTAACCGGACATGCTGTTATGCAAGGTTTGGTTCTCTGAAAAAATAAGGTCATCTAGGTCAGTGCTTCTCAAAGCCGTTCCGCTGCTTGTTCAGGGAAAGCCCCTGGCAGTCCGGGCCGGTTTGTTTACCTGCCACATCCGCAGGTTCAGCTGATCGTGGCTCCCACTGGCTGCGGTTCGCTGCTCCAGGCCAATGGGGGCTGCGGGAAGCGGCATGGGCCGAGGGATGTGCTGGCGGCTGCTTCCCAGAGCCCCCATTGGCCTGGAGCGGCAGCCACAATCGGCCAAACCTGTGGACGCGGCAGGTAAACAAACCAGCCCAGACCGCCAGGGCTTTCCCTGAACAAGTGGCGGACTGGCTTTGAGAAGCACTGATCTAGGTAGATTACAACAAACTGGAACGGAACATCCCTGAAGATATCCTTGATGCTGAAACATGGCGGGGGCATTAGAGACCATAAGGCAAGGTACTCAAAATATCCATAACAAGTACAAAAGGCTGTTTTCCATTCACCACCCTTTTGGATGCAGACCAGGTTATAGATGCCATGTAGGTTAAGTTTAGTGAAAACTTAAGCTGAGCCAACCCTCTCCAGTAGTTCATTGATCAATGGCAAAGAATATTTACTTTTGATGGTGATATTGTTCAGCGCTCAATAGTCTACAGAAATGCACAGGGTACCGTCCTTTTTTTTAGACAAACAGGACTGGGGCTCCAGCAGGGGACATAGAAGGATGGATATAATTCTTTGCAAGATTTTCATCAAGGTACTGTTCCCTTAGAGTCCTGAGTTCAGGTTGTGACAGAGGGTAAATTCACCCAAATGGTATTTTGGCGCGTATCTGGAGATCTACTGGGTAGTCATAAGGCCCATGTGAGGGCAGAACATCGGTGTTTCTTTCATTGAATATGTCCACAAAGTCCTTGTATTTCATGGGATTGGTGATTAATTCCTGAACTAGAGCCTGAGTAAGCCACATGTGTTGATGACGCATTCCTGTGCTAGGTTCCAGCCAATCCACAAGACAGGAGCTGGTCTGGTGACTTTCAGGGCAGGTATATAAGCCCCTCAGGAGAAATAGCAACTCAGTCTGCTCAATGTCACTTCATGGCTTGGAACTCTCCCCTTTCTGAAAGTGGTAACAGATTCCACAAGCTTCAGCCTGCTCCAGTACTGTTCCTAGTACTGCTCCAGCTCTGCTCTTACTCTGACCTCGTTCCAGCCCTGCTCTGGATTTCTGATTCCAGCTCGGACCCCCTGGCTCCAACCACTAGGCCCAACTGCCACAGCTCCAACCATTAGGCATGACCATCTTCATCACTGTTTCTGACAGTTTATACTCACAGATGAACAAGAAAACCCCGACAGCTTGGAATGAAGGCGTTTCTCTGGCATTCTTACATTAGAAAGGACAGCAGAGGCTTTCACCCAAATTCAAATAATAAATGTTAAGAATAATAATAATGGAAGTATCACAGCACTTGACAAGTATCTGAAGAGGTTTCCTCATGGAAGTTGCAGAACACTTATAGACCGCTTCAGATGTCAAGTGCTGTGCCACTTCCATTATTATTGTTATAATTTATTATTTGCATGTAGGTGAAAGCCTCTGCTGTCCTTTTAATGTAAGAATGCCATGGAAATGCCTTCATTCCAAACTTTCAGGGTTTTCTTATGATCATCTAGTCTGACCTCCTGCACATTTCAGGCCACAGAACCTCACCGGCCCACTGCTGTAGTAGGACCGTAACCTCTGGCTGAGTTACTGAAATCTTGATTTAAAGACTTCAAGTTATAGAGAATCAACCCTTTACTCTAGTTCAAACCAGCAAATGACCCATGCAGCACAGGGCCCAAAATAAAGTATGTGCAAAAGCATTAGGGTGCAAAAGTATGTGATATGAACAAGTTTATTACACATCCAAAAAGGACAGCATTGTCCAATTTAGCAGGATCATTATTTCTGGCACTGAGTATGAAACCATATCATGTACTTTGATAATATCAGCCGAGTTAATAACTCAGAGAATGAAACGCTTATTTTATTTCCTTGTGATCTGAGGTCAGCGTGTCCCCTAAGAGGGCAACGTATTGCAATATTCCTGGCTCACACTGTTTGAAATATAAACTTTCGTTTTGGAACTGAAAGGCCATTAATGTTCTGTCATAAATATTGTAATGGCAGTGCACCCTTTGTTAAGCTCACGTATTTCTTTTGTGGAGAATCATTAGTTAGGAACAACATGGATGAGAATATATATAACTCTGTTAGGGCGCCCTCTTTTGGCAGCATAAAGGCTTTAAAGCTTCTAATAAAGCTGATCACAAAGTATCAGGGGGTAGCCGTGTTAGTCTGTATGCATCCGAAGAAGTGAGGTTTTTTACCCACAAAAGCTTATGCCCAAATAAATCTGTTAGTCTTTAAGGTGCCACCAGACTCCTTGTTGTTTTTGCTGATCACAAAGGTTTTTGCTTTTAGGGGTCTGAATAAATACCAATTTCAAAGAAATACAAGGGAGATTTGTTGCAATTGTTTTAAACAAATATACATAGATTGTGCATTTGGACTCAAACTGGGAACGCCCGTCTGCACACAAATCTCCTTCTGGCTGTATACGACAGCCACCCTTTTGGTTGATACAGCATGGATTGAAATCAGAGACCTCAAGGCAGAAGCTGTCACATTGTGAGCTAACCAGCCCCGCTTCTATCTGCAGTTCAGCACAGAGGGGGACCTGTGACACACTCATTAGTGGGTTATGTATGCAGAATGGATGCAAGAGAAACATCTCCAGTACTCCAAAACTTATTTTCAATAAGCCTTAGAACAATGGGGAAGTTCTAGAACACTGGAAGAAAGCTAATGTGCCAATTTTTTAAAAGGGCAGATGGGACAACCTGGGTAATTATAGGCCTGTTAGCCTGACATCAATCCTGGGAAAGATGATGGAGGGGCTGACACAAGTCTTAATTAATAAAGAATAAAAGAAGGATAATGTAATTAATGGAAAATAGGTCCTGTCAAGCTAGCTAGATAACTTTTTTTGATGGGTTTGGTTGATAAAGGTAATAGTGTTGACATAATAGACTTCTGTATGGTATTTGACTGGGTACCACATGATGTTTTGATTAAAAAATAGAATGAGATAAAATTAACATGGCACACATAAGATGGATTAAAAGCTGGCTAACGGATAGGTTTCAAAATGTAACTGTAAACAGGGAATCGTCCTTAAGCAGTATGTTTCTAATGGAGTCCCCCAGAAGAATTGGACCTATATTATTTAACATTTTTATCAATGACCTGGAAAAATAAAATCATCACTGATAAAGTTTGCAGATGACACAAAAATTGGGGGAGTGGTGAATGAAATGAAATAAGGAAAATACTTGTCTCTGATTCAGAGCGACTTGGATGACGTGGTAAACTGTGTTCAAACAAGCAATGTTTTATAATACGGATAACTGCAAATGTATACAACTAGAATAAAAGATTGTTGTCCACACTTACAGTATGGGGAATGCTCTCCTGGGAAGCAGTGACTCTGGAAGAGATTTGGGGGTCATGGTGGATAATCGGCTGAACATGAGCTCCCAGTGTCACACTATGGCCTAAAGAGCGAATATGATCCTGGGATACATAAACAGGGGAATCTCGAGTATGAGTAGAGAGGTTATTTTATATCTGTATCTGGGACTGGTGTGACCACTGCTGGAGTACTGTGGCCAGTTTTGGTGTCCACAATTCAAGAAGGATGTTGATAAAGTGGAGAAGGTTTAAGGAAGACCCATGACAATGATTAAAGGATCAGAAAAAAATGCCTTATTGTGATAGACTCAAAGAACTCAATCTGTTTGGCTTACCAAAGAGAAGGTTAAGAGGTGAATTGATTACAGTCTATAGGTGTCTACATGGGGAACAAATATTTAATAATGGGCTCTTAAATCTAGCAGAGAAAGGTATAACATGATCCAATGGCTGGAAGTTGAAGCTAGACAAATTCAGACTAGGGGTAAGGTGTAAATTTCTAACGGTAAGGGTAATTAACTACTGGAACAATTTACCAAGGGTCATGTGGATTCTCCATCACTGACCATTTTTAAATCAAGATTGGGTATTTTTTCTAAAGAACATGCTCTAGGAATTATTTTGGGGGAAGTTCTGTGACGTGGGTTAGACAGAAGGTCAGATTAAATTATTACAATGGTCCTTTCTGACCTTGCAATCTATGAATCCTTGGTACTGTTCTCTCTATCTCTGAACTCTGTGGAGGTCTCAGAGCAAGGTGATCCCCATGGAGAAGAGTGGGCTGAGAGTTGGATGCAATGTATCCCCATCTGTCCTTTGGGGAAATCTGATGAAAAAAGGATACAGAATTCCCAGACAACCCCCTTTACATGAAGGTAGATTTTCAAACAGCTAAGCACCAATGTGCTGAGCTGCACTGGAAGTCTGGTCTCCTGGGGTACATCTACACAGCAAAAAATAATCCCATGGCAGCGAGTCTCAGAGCCGGGTCAACTGACTTGGGCTTGCACTGTGGAGCTAAAAATAGCAGCGTAGACATTTGGGCTCAGGCTGGAGCCTGGGCTCTGAAACCCAGAGATGGGAGAGGGTCTCACAGCCCAGGCTCCAGCCTGAGCCCCAAAATCTACACTGCTATTCTTAGCCTCATAGAGTGAGCCCAAGTCACTTGACCCAGGCTTTGAGACTTGTTGCCACATTTTTTGTTTTGCTGGGTAGACATACCCTTAGTACCTAAGTGGGAGAGCTCTTTTGAAAATGTCACCCTTAATCTCTCTGTGACTCAGACCCACACCTGTCAAATGGGGAATCTGTCATAATACTTCCTTTCACCCACACTTTTTCTGTCTCTTCTGAATAGGCTTGTTCCACACGGTGCAACAAGTTGCAGGATCGTGAGCTCAGAATTTAAGTTCTTTGCAGTGGGGACTGTCTCTTACTACGTATATGTATAGCACCTCTCAGCACTACTGCAATGTAAATAGTGAGATGGAGAGGGTTTCTGTTTATCTGAACATATGGCCAGCCAATATATTCTGAACTGACCATGCACTCCAGACAAACCACACACTGGATGATGGAGGAAGGCAGAGTCTGGAGTTTTTGTTTTTAAATATGTTTGTGAAAACAGTACCTGCAAAACCCCTTCAGACTGCAATATAAACCCAAGTAATATCATCCATGGTAAAGGCTGAAATCCTTCATTTTCATACCATGCCACCAGCTTTTCCCTCACACCCAATTGCAGCAGTGATGGAAGACAACGATTCACTTTTATTTTGAATTTCCTGCCTTTTGTCACAGTGTTAATATTGAAATGCCAACCTTTGTATCTGTATAAAACATACAGTTCAAGCCTTCAGCAGACATGCAGATTAGCCTTATCCAAGAGCAATACCTCATCTCCATTTATCCCAGGACAATTAGTCATGTGAATTAGAAGTCATTACCAAGGGCTACAAAACCCTTTAGCGAAAGCTCATTGATGGGCTAAACATGTCTAAAGTGCTTTGAGTCTTGGAGAGGGGGGAGATATGATCACATTAGGAAGTAAATTCTGGCATAGAAAATGAGGTTGCATTGATCTGTATTCATTCCCAAAGAGTTATACTACTGTATGCTGCCACACTGATATATAACAGAGGACATTTAAAATGCCAAGCCGTAAAAAGTCTGTTTTCTTCATTACATTTTCTTCGAATACTTTGATCTTCAATTTTGCACTAAAAAGTTTGATTCACATTACTTTCCAGTAAGAAACTGCCAGATTCAATTGTAGAATGAAGAATTCTCATCTAATTGCAATTTGTAAGCAGAGGATTTAGAGTATTGTTGCCTGAAAAATGGAACTGTCTAAATTATTTTCCCTGAAACTAACATCTTCCATAAATAACAGCAGCATATAATAGCTAGGCATAATTAAAGAAAAATGACACCTACTGTTACACGAATAAAGAAAATGTGTTAATGACAAGGAGGGGAAAAAGGTATTTCGCTATAGTGTTGCTGGAGCACAAAAAAAGGCATGTTTTAGTTCTTTAACAAGTTTTTGTTTGTTCAACTGAAAAAATTCTCCACGTTTTAAAAGTGGCAAACTTCATCCAATTACCTCTCTATCAGGCAGCAAAATTGCTGTATAAATTCATAAACCCTCATGAGACCCTTTTATAAGGATGGTACACAGTTAACTTTCTGATCTTTTAAGGTCTCCGTACATTATGCAAGCAATGGTCAAGCAAGCTTCTACTCCTCCTTCAAGTCCCTCCTCATGTCTCCTGTCTCTCTACCTGCTTTCTGAGCCTCATCTGTACTCCCTCTCTTGTGCTTGTCTATTTCATTTCAAAGTATTAAACAAAAACTAAAGATTAAATAAAACCACAATTATGAACACACAAAAACTTCAGGATGATAACTGAAAACTATACATTTTATTTTCTCAGCCCTTTGTACCATCCTATCTTTATAGAATATTTCTCCCTTCCCCCTTGTTTTTTTGTTTCTTCCCCTGGCAACCACACAGTCAGTAATGGCATGATGATAAACTAGTTATAAGCTCTGTGGAGTGGGGATTGCGTTGTGTTACTTATCTGTCAATAACAATGCTAGATTAATAAATATGCAGTGATAGCTATGGGAGATGTACTCTTCCCTCTTTGCTGTATCATGGTAAGAGCAGCACAATTTGTAAAGTGCTGGCAGGAATGCAGGCTCAGCTCAAATCTCATAAGAATGTGTGTTGGAAATGGTGTGCTGGCTGGAATTACGTACTGATTTGGGATCATGCTATTAAAATAGCACTACATATTACTGTCTACCCTAGTGAAGATTGGGTTTGTACAACAAGGGCCAACTGAGAAAGAGCTCAACAAGGTCAATACTAGAAGCTCTTGCCTTAAAATTGTTCCACTTTATATTCAGGGCATGCCAAAATATGAGCAGATTTATGCCCTGATTCTGTACTATTTTGCTGGCTGTGTTGTCATTAACTCCTGTGCAAAGTAAATGCTAAGTGAGTGTAAACTGCTCCTGATTTGGTAGTTTTACACTCTCTTTTGCAAAGGTGTAAATAACTACACAAGGGGCAAGGGAGTGGAAAACCAGACTCTCTGACATCAAAGAGTAACGTGGCACATAAAGAGATAAGTTAATCCAGGATGTTATAGACCTTTATGGAAGGCCTTGTAAGCAAATATATATTCTGGTGATGAGCAGTGATATATGTCTAGACAGACTAGTCTTACCGTGGACTCTATGTTTAAACTTAATTTGTCAAAGAATCAACCAGTGTCCATTCTGACAGGACCAGGCTGCCTCTCATGCTGCCACCATTAAATGCTAGTAGTACCACATCATCTGTGGTGGAGCCAAACACCCTCGTCAGTAAGAAGAAATGGGCTAAATGGTCTAGAAAAAATACATTAGACTCCTGCCTAGGGATGGCCACACCAAGCTAACATGTTTTCAAAGATGTCAAGTCCTTTCTACGCAGTGTTGAGGAACATTTAAGTTATAATGTTTTAAAACAAGCCTACTTTCCTAGTTTAGACATGGTCTCTCCCATAGACTTCTAGCCCCTGAAAAGCAACCTATTCCATGCAGCCCAGGATCGAACTATTTCTTGCCACATCTACCTTACTGGGTGAAACTCCAATGGAAAATAAAGTTTATGGTTTATGTTTAATGTGCTATACAGATGCCACCAAGGTAAGTTTGCACTGCAGAGTTCCTGCTGTTCAAGATATACAACATCCTAGATTTTCCTGAACAAAGTTAACAGTCTTCATTTCTTCAGCCTTCATTGTAGTGGCAGCTACAATGCAATAACCTTTCTTACATTTCATTCCACATCCAAATAATCTGATGATCTTCAAATTACTTTTATGTTTCAAGGGGCAGCTCCTGTGTATGAGCTCTGCTTTTCCACCCCCACAGACACTGCATAACTGTTGCATTCATGTTTTCCTGCACGCAGTGTTCTGCATTTGGCTGTAGGCACAATAAAGATCTCTTCGGTTTTAAAAAATGACACCAAAAAGTAAAAGACTGTATTATTAACTTTACAGTTATCAGTGTGTCAGGGAGACAGAAAAAATGAAGAGGGGAGAGATGAATGGAAAGAATGAAAAGCTGCTTCTGACAAATATGCTAGTAATTTCAGCAACCCAGGACTTTCACACACGAGTTATTTATTACATACATGGTCAAACATATCTATTTATCTGTGTGTTCATATGTATCTACATATTATTTTCCTTCAATAAACACACAAGTATTTAATCAAATATTGACTTTTCAGTAATCCTCCATCAGAGTCAACATCCATTCTATATTTTATATAACATTGTGGTTATATTAAAACTGCATCAAGTGATGGGGGAAAAGGGAAATGAGATCCACCTCTGTGGCCGTGTCCCCCTCTTTTAACGTCCCCAGAGGGCTCTCTGTAAGTTTGAGAGGGACAGACCAGGGGTGGGCTGGGAATACACCCAACATCCCCTACATCCTCTCCTCCCGCCACCCTCACCCCCACTCCCAGCCCTTACTCAGTAATATTAATACTGCTTTGAATTGTATTATATTTTTGTTGCCCCATTTAATGGAGGGTCTTTTTACCATAAAAATGACATTCACAACATTGACACCCCCAATCAAACCAACAAATGAGGATATTAATAAAGCCTAAAAAATCACAAACAAAAGCCCTTCCCCTGGCAGAGATTTTACTCTGAAAAGGGAGAAGTGCCAAAGTCTCCATGAAGTCCATGTGGGACTTTCTTATTGCTATTGATTTTACATGGACGGCGCTGAGATACTGTGGTGATGGGTTGCAGTATAAAACCCTGTGATTGACAGATAAGTCGTGGGGACAGCTGCTATCTGTAGAATTCTCTGAACCATGCTACCAGGAAGTGCTGGAGCCAGTATAGAAGCCTCCATACAGATGGTCTGACCTCCCACTGATTATTTAGATCCATGCACGCCACCGTGGATCCATGCAGCTTGGGGGCCATTCTGGAGACCTGTTCCATAGGGGCAAACTCTGCCACTTCCCAGATGGAGAAAACTGCAAGCAGATAGTAGTGGAGGATTCCCCCATCTTAGACCCCTCTAGTAAGCAATGGAGTCCTCTGTCACTCACCCTGCTGCAGTACAGTATTTGCAACACTTAATACAGTATTTAAGTGCAGAGAACGTGCTTAGTACTGAAGAAGACAAAGACTCTCCCTAATCCAAGCAAGACAGGATGCAATCCCACAGGAAGGACTGAATATAGGGTATATATTCAGCTGTAGTCCCACTTTTCTAAAATGTTAGGATGGAGACCATATCTGACTGATGTGTCAGGGTCTGTGGGATTCCCAAAAAGAAGTGAATGTGGGGTAGTGCACTGGGCTTGAAAAGTCATTCCATGCATAGAGAAGCTGGAGATTTCCACTAATGATGCCAACCTTGATGCCACCTTTGCTTCCTTCTCCCTCTCCTGGGAGATTATGACCTGTATGTATCAACAACTTCCTAAATTTAGGATGACCCATATGCACGAGCGATTTCCCAATCCCAGTGCAGTGCACCCCCTTCCCAAAGTCCCACTCGCATCCACCCATGTCAGTCAGATGCAAACAAAACAATTGCCTAAGTTAATACTTTCTTGTGGGCCTCCCAGTGCAACTCATCATATCTTTTGTTTGTCTTTTAAATAGCAAGCTAAGAACAAAAATACCCGGTCAGAAGTTCGACACTACATAAGCACTGCAGAGAAAGTCAAAGACAGCATTTCAACCTTACCTCTGAATTTCCTTGGTTTTATGGGTTTAGGGCAGACCTTTCATGTTATTTCAGCTTTTGTGTGTGTGTGTGGTTTCATATATTTAATGAAGCTATCTGCCAGGCCCTACGCTGATAGAGCCTGAGCAGATAAAAACAGCATAGACCGTCTGATGTTGTGTCCTTCGGATACCAAGATGTGTTTATGGATTTGTCAGCGTAACTTTGAAGCAGGGTATGAAGAAATAGGATTTGACGGTTTTCTTCTACTTCTATAGTAAGTCTTATTTGGTTGGGGAAGATGCTATTGAATTCTGGTAAAAGATCAGGAATGTGAATTTCTTCAGCAATAAAAGAGAATGTCATTCATTTTTTTCCCTTTCCCCCCAAAACCAAAAGATACTAGAGAGCACTGTTAGTTCAGGGGATGTCACAAACATTTGTGCGGTTCTGAAGAAAAACAAAGACACCCCTGGCCCCTTTCAAAACAACTCTCTACTTGTTCAAACAATGAGCTCCTCTATATGTTTCTCTCTTTTCTTTTCAATAGTTGGTTGTCTTGTTTTGTTTTTCTCTTTGAATGTGTCATACGTTTTCAGGTCGGAATCGTTTTTAAAGCATTTTATAAAATTGCCCTCAAATATAAGGAAGTCAAAACAATGTGCTCCTTATGACTCCGAATCCCATTCTGGACCTTAAGGTTGCTCACAGCAATCTAACCATAGCAACAGTAAGGTCAATGGAGCAAACCTTGATGTCTGACACTGCCTTGGGGAGAACAGCTTCTGAATCACTGGATGCCACTTGATGGATTTAAATGAAGAAGACTCAAGTTTAAGAGTCACCTTGAGACACTGAGGAGGTCAAGGGTGACCAGCCACAATCTGAAGAAACAACTGATTATTACTTAAAAAGCATAAAAACCAAAGGTTCTATTTTTCAGAGGTGCTGGGCACCCAGGACTCCAAGAGCAGTCCATGAGTTTTTCAGCTGTTCAGGCCCTCTGCAAAGGCAGGCCCCCTATTCTAATGAAGAATGACACTGTACCTCACAGGGTCGTTGTGCCAATTACAGTTGGTAGAACACTATGAAGATAAGTACTAAGCATCATTTATTACAGAACCCTCTATCTCAAAAGGATATGCTCAATCAAGATGCCTCTGAGGAGACTGATTTAAACTCAAATGATATTAAGCACCAATAGCCGCTGTTTAACAGTGTGAAGGTGTAAGGGATACCGTTCCTCCGTAGTCAGAGGTCGGCAGCTGGTTGGTTGATTAGCCCTGCCCGCTGCACCTGAGTAAGAGCTGGAATTTAATTAGCTGATCCTTATAAAAGAGGGAAGAAAGACACAGAGGAGAGGACTGCAGCACTTCAGAAAACTGAGGGGAGAAGGGCTGTGCACCCAATGGACTACTACTGGAACTGCAGCAGAGAGGAATTGCTCCAGAAACCACATGGACAGAAGGGAGACTGTGTGGAGTCTTCTATTGCTGAGGCTCTGAGGTAAGAGGCGGGAAATTTTGGTTACTGAAGTTACTGGTATGAGGGACAGATGCGGGGAAGGGACTATTCGGCCTATACAGACTATACAGGGAAGAGTCTGCAAGGTTTTGGTTTGTTTGTTAAGGCTGGAAACTGCTTCCCTGGATTCCTTGAGAGAGCTCAGACAGAATTAAGCCAGGGAATGAGCTGACTTAGAAGGAGCATATCCTGTTCCAGGAGGAGGAGGGCGCTATAAGATAGGCCCCAATCCTTTTATAAATGGCAACAGTGGTTCTACTTTATGGGGACACTTTCTAGTGATTTGTATGTCTCACGTTGGCTCTGATTTTTGTCTCTTTCCTCAGCAGTGTTATATGAGGAAATAGTGTATAAAATGCTTAAAAATAAAATTAAAGGACATTTCTAAATGAAAAGTTGTTCTGAATAAAAAAAAAATTGAAATGTTTCATTTAAAAAAAGTAAAAACAAAACATTTTGGGTTTGGGGATTTTTTCCCCCCCAACCAAAAGAATTTGGTGAAATCAACACAAATTCACGAAATGTTTAGTTGTCACCAAATTTGCATTTTTTTGGCCAGAAAAAAGGTTTGCCTGAAAAAGTCACCCTTTATTTGACACAGATCTGCAGCTCCCTGGATAGCAGCATTATTATAAAAAGGGAGTCTTCTGTTATAAGAATTTCACTTAACCGGGACAGAAAGGACCTCCATGGAGGCACCAGTTAAGAGGATTTTACTGTGATAATACCAAACAGTTCTATTTCTTTGGGCTCAGATTCTTCCCTTATTTGGCAAGTTTTCAATGTGACACACATCTATGTATTGGAGAGCAGATTTTGCCCTTTGATGTGTAAGAACTAAATTTATTTACGATTGCATGGTGTTGGCGCTGTCACATATACTTCCATACAGAATTAGATAGGTGAATAATCTGGAGTGATATTCATTTATTATGAATGTACAAAGTCCCTGATTGTCTCTTAGACAACTTAGTTAACATGACAGTTGAATCTGTGTGGGGGAGTGAAGTGTTTAAAGTCCTGAAAATGCTGGCTTGCAGATCCTCATAATATATATTTTTATTTTTAAATTTTTAACAATGCAGCAAGAGTAGAGCCCTGGTTTAATGACAATACATCTCATTGTTTGTTTTCTTTCATTATAGAAAGACCCCATCCTCTCTAAGTAGTGTACATTATAATAGTCTAGACTCAAGGTGACAAAGGCCTGGATTGATGAGGCAAGGTCCATATTTGAGAGGAAGGAGCCCAGACTTCTGCTTAGTCAAATCTGGGGGATGGCATGGTCTTGTAGTGAAGGCACTGGACTGGGGCTCAGGAGATTAATTATCAGCTCTGTGGTGGACTTCTTGTGTAATCTTCTGCAAGTTGCAGACTTAGTTCCTCATCTGTAGAAATGTACGTCACATGGATGTTGTGAAGATCTATCTATCTTAGGTATTTATATGGGCTCCATTATAAATTAATAAGCTCCAATATGATGGTAACGGTTGATAAATGGCCAATATTATTTAGGTGACTCAAAGATGAGTCCAAAACAACACACTGCTTTTGTGATTTTAAAGGAAGGAGACCTTTGATCAGTGGTTGTAGATATCAACATTTTTGTGAGGTTTCATTCCTTCTCGGTTACTAGAAACTGCATATTTTGTTGCCATTCAAATCACATCTCTCAAATGATTATATATGAGCAGATTTGAAAAGCAAGGGGAAAAGGGAGTATATCATATTGCAGCATATCAACCCAAGACAATATGGATTATGTCATACTGGGAGTCTACAGTGTATATAGAGTGTTTGATATCAGACTTTATTTTTAAATCAGAAAATGAGTTTTATCAACATTGGTCTAAAGTAACCTTAGGCATTGTTAACATGGCTAAAGGGAGAAGAAGTTTGGATAAAATAATTGCTTTTAAATCCTCCAAGCAGAAATTGCATTTGATCCCAAATACACAGGAATATATTACGACCAGGCCATTTTTAAAATAGTCACTTGAAGGGCTTGAACAATTTAGGCAGAAAATGTAAAAAATCTATTTTTAAACTACTTGTCAGAAAATAGACTTTACTCATGTTAACGGCTGTGGGCCAGATCCTCAGCTGAGGTAAATGGCTTAGGGATTAGCAGCCTAGCACATGTAGCATATTTGTGTCCTGGATCATAGTTTGGTAGTAATTTCAGAACAAAATAATAAAAACGGAGCCACAAAACTATTAACTGTGCAGCAGTGTTGATATCTGAATGACAACACTTCAAAGGGGATACATGTGATTTTTGCATTGTGTCCTCACTCTGTTATACCTAGTATATTATGCAGCAGGCAAGCAGTAAATATTCAGGTGCTAAAAGACCTGTGCAGGGGAACCATGCTGTCACTTGGTGCTTTCATTGTAATAAGTTCCTGCTCCTATAAAAAAAAAAAAGCCCTATCCTGCATAGTCCATGGCTTCATATGTTTTTGACATAATGCCAACCCTGTTTAGTGATGAGCATATCTCAAAAGATACAACAGGGAGAAACTGAGAATAAAAAAAAATGGAGTATTCATGTACTTAAGTCACACTGCACAAATGCGAATAACATGGGAAGTAAGCAAGATGAATTAGAAATCATACTAAATACATAATATGACCAAGTTAAACCTTCTGGGGAAGATGAGTCTAACAACTGGAATGTCAGTTAACATTAATGGGTATAATCTATATAGAAAAGATAGAAAGGAAAAAATAAGGTTGAGGGTTGAATACACACTGTTTATTCTCTGAAACACAATTAATTTAAGTTATTTGAGAAGCAGAAGTTTGAAGAACACATCTGAGGAAATGCATATGGAGAAGACACCTAAACTGAAGAAGGGACAGGCAGATCTCTTAATATACTCTCTACCTCACATCCTTCTGGGGCATTATATTTCTTTTAATTATTTAAGAAAGACATTCATTCTTTCCTGACAGTCTGGAGTTGAACAGCTTCCAGAGACAGAGAAAGCTGAAAACACTATTAGGATATGGGAGTGTTGGATGTGGGTAGGGTCTGGCAGATTTACATAGGTATATAAATAGCCAGTGTGTAGGAAAGTGCCTAATTTAAGAGCTGATGGGGATTATGATAATTGTTTCCATCTAATCTTTGGCATGGATGGTATCTCTCTGGGATGAAGTCTCTTTGAGGAATGAAAGGACTGAAGTAACTATGTTGATCTTGAACATTGGTTTGTTCTTTGAAATAATTTGTTCTTAACGAGATTTCTTCATATCTGTGAAAAAACCTTGGACATCTATGGTGAATTTGCAGGATAACAACTGATAGTAACCTCAGATTTACTCCTAAAAAGGAGAAACACTTTGGGATTCACAAGGGAGACTTAGGTGTTCTGCCATCCAGTGGAATTCACAGCCCTGATTTAGTTGCCCAGGCTCCCCACACAAAGCATAGGGAGAGTTAGCCTCCTAAGAGTGGGATCCACAAAAGCCAGCACACCAGGCCAGGAGCCACAGGAAAAGTTGAGGACTGGAGTGTAGTGTATGCCCCACCACTCCACAGGAGTTAGGCATCTAAATCTGGGTCACTGTCACTCTTTCTCTGACCCAATGTATATTTAATACATTATACAAAGTGGAGCAGCTTCAACAGGATAGACTGAGAGATACATGCCCCCAGAATATGCCATAGCCCAGTGGACAGAGCACTCTCCTGGGAGGTGGGAGATCCAAGTTCAAATTGCTGCTCAACATCAGGCAGGGGGTAGATTTGAACCACTTTTGGCCATTTTGTGGCCAGAGATTTAGACATGTTCTGAACATGTCTACTGGATCCAGACCCAAAGGCCAGGGAGCCAAGGAAATGCCTAGTTTGTGAATTCCGCTCTGGCTCAGGCATGAGTTAAGCAGCAAATTGCTAGGCAGTGTTAGGATTTAGGAAGCTATGTGCATGTCCAGCTCCCAATATTTAGGCATCTTGGGGATTTTAGCAGCAAAAACGTAGGTGCTTATGGGGTTAGGCAGCAGCTAAGCAAGTGTTTTGTGAATGCCACTGGGACCTAAAGGTTGGACTTAGGCACCTAAAGTGGCATCTAGGCTAAGTCCCCCTTGTGAATCCATGTCAGCAACTGGGTCAAGGGCGTTCTGGCCTAATGGTTTGAGCAAGAGTCCAGCCTACCAGTTACAGCTGGATCCAGATGGGGCAGGTCCAGGAGCAAAGCCAAGGGTGGAGAGTCAGAAATCAGGAAGCTGGGGGCTGGAACAAGGATAGAGGTAGCAGAGGCAGGGACAAGAGCAAGTGCAGCTGCAGGCTAGGAATGCGTTGAGAAGCTGCTGGATTGCTGCTGTTACTGAGATTAAGTATCAGCCTGTGAACTACTGCAATCAATCATGTGACTCAGTCAATCAGACAGCTTCTCTCAGGACCAGCTGCACTTACTAGGTTGCCTGGAGACTGGCTCAGCTACAGGCTGGCCCCTGACAGCACACCTCCCCACTTCTAGGGCACCTCCTAGGGGCTGTCAGACCTAGTTTCAGGGGATATTTTTGAGGGAAGGTACATACAAGTTCTGGAGTATGGACATTTTCTACCAGCTCCCACAATTACTATTCAGGTCCATAGTCCTCACAATCCACCAGATAACAGAGTTTGCCTCAAACTTGCTTGGAGTCTAGGATTTCCTGGACATCTACATGAGGTGCTGATGGAGTGGAGCAGTCGGAAAACAATCCTCCACATAAAGTTTAAGAAGGGACATATGGAAGACTTGGTGGATCTTCAAGGATTCCAGCAAGAATTCATGTTGCAGGATCTTAAATTGGCGTAGGTACAGGTGGTCCAATCTGAGTTAGGGACGAGTGGATCTGAAGTGTTTGGAGGACAGCCAAACCTTATCTCCTGCAGAGAGGGTCAGTGTGGCTTGGCATTTTTGGTCAGCGTGTCCTTGGTGACTTTCAGGTGTTCAGTAAGCTCTTGATGGACTCAGTGAAGATGGGCCACTAGATCTGCTGCAGTGGGGACTTGGAAGTCTGTAGGTGCAGTCGAATGAAGGCGAGGGTGGAAACTGTACTTTGTATATAATAGACTACATTGGACAGATCCATGGGTGGAGTTGTTGTATGTGAACTCTGCATGTGACAGGAAAACAACCCAGTCTTCTTGACGACAATTGAGAAAGCAAAGGGGATAATGTTTGAGGACCTGGTTCACCCATTCTGTCAGCCCGATGGTCTGCGGATGACAAGCCAATGAGGTAAGTAGTTCCATTCCTAAGAGTTTGCAAAGTTTGTACCAAAAACAGGAAGTAAATTGTGGACCTTGATCTGAAACTATTCCACTCGACAGCCCATGGAGCTGAAAACATGATCTAGAAAAAGGCAGCCATTGCTGGGTGGTTGGGAGCAAACGGAAATGAAGTGTGCCATCTTAGTGAGGAGATCGACGTGACAAGGATGATGGTGCAGCCTTCTGAGCAAGGTAGCTTGATGATGAAATCCAAGATATCAAGGATCAGGGCCAAGATGGGGTAGGCAAAGGCTTGAGAAGATCAAGTGGTTAGGCATGTGGGCACTTGCTCCAACAACAGATCACATGACCTAACGTAGCTCTTAACATTGGTTCTCAACCCTGGTCAGCAGAAATTCCATAACACTAAGTAATGGAATGGCCATAGGGGCCAGAAACCGATGTATTGTGACCCATCTTTAACAACTCAAGTCTGAGTTGGTCCTCTGGGATCTTAAGGCACCTTCCATGATGAAGTAGACCATCCTTCAAAGAAAACCCCAGCCTGGGCAGAATGCTAGGAGCATTTAATGTCTGACAGAGCTTGGAGATTTTGGGAAAGCAGGGACCAGCTGAGAGACATCAAGTCCTTGTTTCTTGTCCCTCAGATAAAATTTGAAGGGCATAAAACAATAGTCAAGGGAGCTGCGACTGACTCAGCAAATTCATCCTTGCGGGACAGGGCATCTGCTTTTTGATTCCAGGATCCAGGGCAGTAGGTGACAATGAAGTCCAACCTGGCAAAGTAAAGTGATCAGTGGATCTGTCTCTGGTTAAGGTTATGAGCAATTTGGATATATTTTGGAGTTTTGTGATTTGTAAGAACCTGGACTGGGACCTAAACTCCCTCTACAAGGTGTCTCCGTTTGTCAAATACTGCCTTTATCACAAGTAACTGTTTGTCCTAAATACCATAATTCTTCTCAGCCAGGGTTGGTTTTCATGAATAGAAGGTGCCAGGGATGGAGTTGATGATGAGGGCCAGTGCATTGTGACAGAACGGCTCTGACGGCAAAGTTCAAAGCAACTGCACCTATGGTGTAAGGTTTGGCAGGATCTGGGTGCACAAGAATGGTAGCTTAGGTAAAAGATTTCCTTAGTTGATCAAACATGAACTGTTTCTCTGGAGACTAGACAAAGTGGACTCCCTTTTGGGAAATGCAGTTATCAGGGCTACTAGGTGAGAGAATACTTTGCCTGTAGAAATTGGCAAGAAATATCTGAAGGCCTCTTGCATCATTTGGGGTGTTCCACCCAAAGATGACAGATACCTTTCATGGGTCCACCGCTAGTCATTCAGGGAAAATAATAAACCTGAGGAACTTGACCGTGTCTTTGTCAAACTCACATTTCTCCAGTTTGGCGTAACAATGGCTTTGATAGAGTCTGTTGAGAACATGGAGTACATGTTGCTTGTGGAGTGCCTTGTTTTTGGAAAAAAACAAGAATATTGTCTAAATAAATAACCACAAACTAGTCCGATACATCCCGGAAGATATTAGTGATGAAGTGCTGAAATGTCGCTGGAGCGTTACACAACCCTAAAGGCATAACTAAATATTCAAAATGTCCGTATCCGGTGCGGAACACCATCCTCCAATCATCACTTTCCCTAATTCGGACAACACTGTGGGCCCCATGGAGGTCCAACTTAATAAAAGTCTTGGCTGATTGGAGCTTCTCAAAGAGTTTGTTAATAAGTGGCAAGGGTAGCAATTTCAGACCATCTCTTTGTTCAGAGCTCGACAGTTGCCACAGGGATATAGGGAGCCATACTTCTTCTTAGCTGTGGGCTAGCTAAGAAGCCACCGGATTGTGGCTGCTACCAAGTTTAAGTATCCTTCAACCAATCAGGTGGTGCAGTCAGACAGTTTCTGTCATGACCAGCTGCACTCAGATTGCCAGGAGACTGGATTTGCTGCAGGTCTGGCCCCGATGATCCCACCCTTTGTTTGTTTGTTTGTTTAAAAAAAGAGGATGTTACTCAAATGGGTCAGGTATTGATGAAAGAGAAACTACTGGTACTTTATGTAGGTAGATGATATTTTAAGGAAAGGAGTAAAGCAATTCCCCAATTTTTACTTAAATGAGGTTTCTAGGCTTCCAATATTTAGATTACTGGAATTTTTACAGACAGTCTCTTTCAAACAATAAAATTTAAGGAAAACTTTCTCTTTGTGTCCAGGTTTTAAAAATGGAAGGCTTGGAGTTCCAGGTCACCATGAGACATCAGAGCATCATATTCTCTTAGATCCATAAGTGTATTTGAAAAATAAAGAGTAGATTCAGTTGGCGAAGGAGATGGAGACTTGGAGTCATGATAGCTTTAGACAGTGTGTCAATAATATCGGCTATAGCTGAAAGGCATGTAATCAGTACTATATCCCTCAATGTGATTCTATATTCCCTGTGGTGCTCTTCTCCCAAACTGGTTGATTAGAGATTAGACTATGACGGCAAGATTGGGACGGAAGTTTTATTAAACAGTTGCTAGAGAGGGCAGCTTTGAGCTACCTCCTGTTATTTTGAAAGATATGATGCCAATAAATCTAGTCCTGAGTAATGGTAACAACAAACTCAATGTTAGTATTGGTCTTGGCCTGTTTACTTGTCCTGAGAGAAAGATGAATGATTGTTGTTTCCCACATGAGAATCATAAATAGCACTGGTATCCGAAAATGAATTCAGTGCTTATGGGGCATCAGTGCCAGTGAAAGCATCTGTTGGAAACTTGCCAATGAGTGTTGGCTTGCCTGTGAAAACCACTGGGTTTTCTTTTCTCACATCAGTCCTTTTACTAAAGATGCTTTTGGAGCTGGTGTCCACATCAATAACAACACAGTGAGAGAAGTAGTGCCTGTAATTGATGGGAAAGATTCTCACTGTGCTTCTGTCTTTAGATTCACTTCTGAGGCTCTTGGTGAAATAATAAAAAAGGAATTTCTGTATTTTGCAGCAATTTCATAGAAGTAGCAGAAAGAATGGAAAGGATATATCATATTAAGATTGGAGAAAGGAACAGTATTTCACCAAATAGTCCAGGCCAAGCCTCTGAATAGATCAGTTTAGTTAAAGGCAGACACATGGTCTAGTAGCAGTTTGTCTAAACAGAAATAAAATAAACATCAGTTGTAATTCACACTTCTAGTTATCTGGATGCAAGTCTATGTGTGGACACTATTAATGTGAGTGTTCCCACAGACTTATATCCAAATAAATACAGGTGTGAATTACAACAAACTTAGTTTGTTTCCAGTTACTGTGTAGACAAGACCTACGTGTATTTGAAGTATTTGTGGTTATGTTTACATTTTTTCATGCCTTTTTAATTCTTTAGGACCCATTTTATGACACCAAACTAAAACAATATCTACGGTTAAATGTTCAGATGAGCCTAAGTGACTTAGGAGTCTAAGTACCACTTTAAAGGGCTTCTAAAATGCCTAAATCACTTAAGCACTTTTGAAAAGGATAGCACTAGTCTTACGAACATCCAGGAATTGAAATACTGTTAACATATTAAAAGACTAGATCTTGTTATCCCCAGCTCCTTGAGGGAAAAAACAAAAAGCCTATGAAAATAAACATAAATAAAGTCTGGAAATATCCAGGTTCATGGAGAACCAAAATATACAAGCCTTGTTCAGAAGCTTAATGCCTCAAAATGAGCCAGGAATGGTAGCACTTAGGAAAAGAGAGGAGCCACATTTCTCAGTAACATGACAGGCTACAGAGTCACGGACAGCCATCAATGAAGATTCTCTTCCACCACTGTACTGTCAATGTCTCATATTTGACCTGCAATACCTCTTCTATTCCAGCCTGGGCTCTCAACTGACTAGATCTCTCTAATGAAATCCTCAGTAATTGTGCCAAGCTGCATGGTGGTTTTCTGATGACTACAACCAATCACTGTGGGGAAAAGTGTGTACTGTCAAACTCATTCTCACTTGTGACCTGGTGCAACTCTGCACCAGGGCTTCCAAAAGTGAAAGGCTACCAATGTACATACATCCTACAGTTCTACTGTGGACCCCAAAGCATCTCCATTTTTATTTTATAGTGAAAAATGCAGCCCAAACTCAGATTTTATTCTGACTACCTGAACTGAACCTGACTGAAAGTTTCATGGGCTTTCCATAATCTATTACAGAATATCCAGTCAGAAGGCATTTGGTGCCACATTTCCTACTGATTTAATACAACTGGTTTGGTGGAGTTTCACCAACAGAAATTTTTGCCATTGATCTTGGAGTCAGTTTTCTAAAACCTGTGCATTTCTAAGCAACCACAGAACACACTGGTGAGGGCACACAGAGTAAAGAAAATAAGAAGCATTTTTTTTTCATCTGTGCAACTACTGTTGGTGTGCCACCAAAAAATAAATAGCACCTTCAGCTTTGCACCATCTGCAGCCCCTGTAATTGCACAGTCCAGGTTCCAAGGGACCCTGAAGGCTGAAACTGTTTCTGCTTTAGGTTTTTAGATCTTATAAATCCTCCATATGATGTGATGTAATGGAGGTTTTATAAGATCTTCCCAAGATTTTACTGTCTCTCAGTATATGTACAATTCATTCCACCAGCTTTAATCCAAATACTGTTTCTAATACACGCTGCCTATCTTTCTCATACCATTTGTTAGAGATCAAAAAAGATTTTTTTTCTTATATTTTTTTTTCTCCTCACTGTTCCCTTTTTTTGCCTGCTGGCAATAATTATACGTTGTGCAGGCCACAAAAAAAGCGGATATGAAATAGACTGTATATTATTAGAGATACTGTCATAGGATTGAGTCCTGAACCAGCAGTCTGACTAATGCATATTTGCCTTCTTTTGGCACATACACACAGTCACTATTCCCGATGAAATAAGGGGGGGGAGGGGAAAGGAGTGGGGAAATTATAGCTATTTAGTAATAATTTAAGGGTTTAATTTATTTCCTTACAATGCAATAATGTACGCACATCGATACAATTGTTTTTCTATGCATTCTAGTTTTAATGCATTCTAGTTTCATTCTTTGATTCATGACAAAGAAAGCTTTGTACCCTGGATTCAGCCACTAATTTATACTGCTTTCTTTATGTTATATCATTCATATTAACCTCACACTAACCCCTTTTAATTGTCCTTTTCTCTCTCTGGTGTTGGCTACTGTAGAGGAAACTCAATTTTTTGGAATTCTGGACTACCTTTTGTTCTGGTCCCAGGCCAAGGCTGTCTAGCCAGAGGCTAACTGACATAGACTTCAGTGGAGCTAAATTGATTTACACTAGCTGAGGATCTGGACATAGTTTCTAAGGCACACTTCAACTTCAACTAGCATTCTGCTGGGATAATGTACTGAGTTTAAAATTTCCATGTGGCAAAAAGGTGTTGTTGAAGATCTATATAGAGTTTTACCACCAAGTTTAACTATGCCGAGTAGTCTTGGAAGACTAACACAGTAAATCACCCTATTTATCTGCATTACAAGTAAAAAGTTCACTGATCATTACAAATAACAATTCTGATTTCCAATAATTCTGGGTTGAATCATAAAACCTTTTTAAATGTCTTTCGTTGACTTTGTAGTTTCTACAAGATGTAAAAACGTAGGGATCTATAGTCATCCTTGGTGAAACTTCATTGATTCAGCAGTGTTAAAGAGAAATAAATCTGGTACAAGAGTTAGAATTACCATAGATTATAAATCCAGTGATACAAGCATTTAGCAATTGATGATCTCATCAAACTCAACGTTTGTTAAGGTTAGACTGTTTGCAATATTCTGATAGCTAGGTGTCAAAAGGCTACCCTGAATAGGTATGCAGATTATTCACAGGAAGAGATTTTGCTTTATTTCTGTCTGATCCAGAAACTGGATGTGTTCCAAGTATGGGATAATATTTTAATAGTACTTTGTTCTTCTATAGCATATTTTATTGAATTTTTTGAAAGTACTTTACAAACATTAGACCTCACAAATGTCCTGTGAAGTAGGTAGAGATAAGATAAAACATAAGCTACTTGTTTTCACTTTTAAGGCCCTTAATGCCTGTCCCGACCTTACCCATCATATCTCATTCAGTGTCAAGAGGTCGATTCCCACCTCGAATCACCCAATAATGTCAGCCTCCATTGCCCACTGGTTAAATTTTCAACAAGCATCTTCCTGCTTTCTCCCATGGAGCAGCCCCTCATATTTGGGAGAAGCTTCCTGTAAACATCCACAAAACTAACTCATTATCCTCCTTCAAAACTCTCCTTTGCCATGCTGCCTACAATAATACTTGAGAACAGTTAGGCTGGTGGTATGCCTATCCTGCTAACCAACATTGTCCCATTGTTTCCTTGTACTGCCTCATCTGTCTGTATCCATCTGTTGTCTCTTGCGTTATACGTAGATTGTAAATTCTTTGGGGGCAGGGACTGTCGTTTTCTTGTATGTATAGCACCTAGCACAATGGGGTCCTTATCACAGAATCATAGAACTGGAAGGGACCTCGAGAGGTCATCTAGTCCAGTCCCCTGCACTCAAGGCAGGACTAAGTATTATCTAGACCATCCCTGACAGGTGTTTGTCCAACCTGCTCTTAAAAATCCCCAATGATGGAGATTCCACAACCTCCCTAGGCAATTTATTCCAGTGCTTAACCACTCTGACAGGAAGTTTTTCCTAATGTCCAACCTAACCTGCCCTTGCTGCAATTTAAGCCCATTGCTTCTTGTCCTATCCTCAGAGGTTAAGAAGAACAATTTTTCTCCCTCCCCCTAATAATAACCTTTTATGTACTTGAAAACTGTTATCATGTCCCCTCTCAGTCTTCTATTCTCCAGATTAACAAACCCAATTTTTTCAATCTTCATCCATAGGTCATATTTTCTAGACCTTTAATCATTTTTGTTGCTCTTCTCAGGACTTTCTTTAATTTGTCCACATCTTTCCTGAAATGTGGCACCCAGAACTGGACACAATATTCCAGTTGAGGCCTAATCAGCGCAGAGTAGAGCGGAAGAATTACTTCTTGTGTCTTGTTTACAATAGTCCTACTAATACATCCCAGAACGATGTTTGCTTTTTTTGCAACAGTGTTACACTGTTGACTCATATTTAGCTTGTGATCCACTATGACCCCCAGATCCCTTTCCGTAGTACTCCTTCCTAGACAGTCATTTCCCATTTTGTATGTGTGCAACTGATTGATCCTTCCTAAGTAGAGTACTTTGCATTTGTCCTTATTGAATTTCATCCTATTTACTTCAGACCATTTCTCCAGTTTGTCCAGATCATTTTAAATTTTAATTGTATCCTTCAAAGCATTTGCAACCCCTCCCAGCTTGATATTGTCTGCAAACTTCATAAGTGTACTGTCTATGACATTATCTAAATCACTGATACGATATTGAACAGAACCGTACGCAGAACCAATCCCTGTGGGACCCAATCATTATGCCCTTCCAGCATGACTGTGAACCACTGATAACTACTCTCTGGAAACGATTTTCCAACTAGTTATGCACCCACCTTGTAGTAGTTCCATCTAGGTTGCATTTCCCTAGTTTGTTTATGAGAAGGTCATGCAAGACAGTATCAAAAGCCTTACTAAAGTCTTCTAGGTGTTTGCAAATTAATTGCTTAATTATTTGCTCCATTATCTTTCCGGGTACAGAAGTTAAGCTGACTGGTCTGTAATTCCCCAGGTTTTCCTTATTTCCCTTTTTATAGATGGGCACTATATTTGCCCTTTTATTTGCCCTTGTCCATGACTAGAGCTCCTAGGTGCTACCTTAATACAAATAATAAATAATAATTGTCTGACAGCAAATAATACTTAAAACCCTATAAAACTATATAAATTATGCCCTTTACCTGAAAATACTCTGTTCAGCATAAATACAGGAGGTTCAGAGATGAATGGAAAACATGATTATGGACATGAAGACTGTTGTATTTGAGGAGAGATTTAAAATATTGGAACTGTTTAGTCTAAAGAGAAATAATACAAGAAGGCGTGTTTCTAGCCATATAAAAACTAATGAATGGTATACAGTTGGTTAATAGAGCCCTTCTATTTGCCATTCTTCATAATAAAAGAATAAGAGGAAGTTCAATGAAATGGAAAGGCAAAACATTTAAAACTGATAAAAGAAATGCTTCTTATGTCATGTATAGCCAACCTATGGAACTCACTGCCAGAAGATATCACTGTAAAAGAGCTTAGTAGGATTCAAAGAGGATTAAACATTTATATTGATAATGAGAAAATGAACATTTACCTTAGACAAGATGGAAAGAAATAGAGAGATAAACCCATCTGTTTTAAGGAAGAACCCAATCACTAAGTGATGAGGTCAGGAAGAAACTTCCTCAATAGACAGATTATCCCATAACTATCCACTATGGGGTTTCTTATAGGTTTCTCTGAAGTATCTGTTACTGTCCATTGTTACTGACAGGATTTTGGACTAGAAGGACCATTGGTCTGACCTAGTATAGCAATTCCACTACAGATGGGTAGAATGAGGTAAGAGTGATTTACTGAAGGTGACATAGTGAATCTATCTCAGAATTGTCTATCACAGCATGTCTCCCATGCTCATGAGCTAACTATTTGACACTACCTGCTCCGTAATTCTGCAAATTAAGAAACAAGCATTTATTTTATTTTATTTTAAAAGTTCCAGGTTTTTTGGAGGTTCAGACATTTTGTTAATTAAATCTACATGCTCCTAATGTATTATTCCATTTGTCTATTAAGTCGTCCCCCACCAGTCTCTACTCTTTCTAGAACAGAAAGTAATCCTCTCTGATTTCTATTCCTTATTCATATGTTGGTAAACAGCCATGAAATAAGCTACAATTTGATCCCCTGTCCATGATGATTAGAGTTTCAGATCAAGTCCATGACCTCCAGTTGCCATTGATTTCCCATTTTGCAATATAACACTTGCATATTCTATTTTATTTTAATCAATTGTTACAACTGAGAGAGAGAAAAACCTCTTAATGGGATATGCTGTTTTATTGACATAAGAGCTGAACAAGTACCCTATACCAGGGCTGGTTTCATGCCGGAACACTCTGAAACACTGTTCCGGCACTTTTTCTGGGAGCCGGAATGACAATCCGGTACTTCCTTTACTATCACTGATAAGTGATAGTAACGAAAGTGTGTTCCATTCTGGAACTTCTATTTTTAGAACTGGAGCACTGCCCTACATCCAGAGACAACCAATCGCATAATTTTGAATGGAACACACATATTTAAGTTTACTGGGTTTCTTGCTTATCTGTCAGTACAGGTATTTGACATTCCCTCAGAGAAATAATGGTAGAATTATATTCTGTGTAAAACACACAGAAAACTTTATTTGGTGACAGTTAAGGCTGAATCAGGACTCATCCGAGATAGCCAACCTGTGGAACTCACTGCCACAAGATCCCACCCACCCAAAACCTTTATAGTATGGGAAAAGAGCATAGCTTACCAGCTTCATGTACCTCTGATTCTGTCGGTAAAACCATCTATCTCCAAGAGACATCAAAACCCAGTACATATCCCAAATTCATCCAAGTCTCATTCTCACGCAGAACTTTACTGGTAACCTCATCTTCTCTTTTACCAACAGACTCATGCATCTAATTGTCACACAGTCCATTCTACTGTAATATTGCTGCGGTTTTGTGTAAGAGCATGAGCTGAAACTCCAAAAAACAGTGCACACTTGTATGAAATCAAGATGCAATGTCATCTTTGATATTCTATGGACTAGCACACAGAAATGAGCTCTTAATAGTTGTTCAGAACACCCATTACTCACTAAAGTGGTTTTCACTGTATAAAAACTAATGATATATTGTATATGAATCCCATCCAAGAAATCAGGCAACACTTTTCTCTCTCAAAATCTTGCCCTAAATATATCAATATTTACTTTGTTTACAACCAAATTACTGTAGAACTCTAAATACTTTTTAATTGTCACCTCTGAAGCTTGTCGTTAAATGAGCAATCTCATTTTGTCAATGACATTATAGCCAGTCTATGATCTGTCTGGCATCTATGTGATCAGATTCATTCAATATGCTCAAGGTAAATTTGAGAAGTTAATATTCATGGCCCTTTTAAAGAAAACTTCACATGTGATTTTGGAGGGAAAGGAAAGATACTTTTTTGTGTAGTTTAACTCAGAAATTATGTGGCATGCATATTGAGTTTTACTGCTTAATACAGACTTGTTTTTCCTATAGGCCTGGTCTACACTAACCCCCCAAGTCGAAGTAAGGTACGCAACTTCAGCTACGTGAATAACGTAGCTGAAGTCGACATACCTTACTTCGAACTTACCGCGGTTCAGACGCGGTCCACACGCGGCAGGCAGGCTCCCCGTCGACTCCGCGGTACTCCTCTCGTTGAGCTGGAGTACCGCAGTCGACGGCGAGCACTTCCTGGTTCGATTTATCGCGTCCAGACCAGACGCGATAAATCGAACCAGGAAGTTCGATTTCCAGCCGCCGAACTAGCGGCTAAGTATAGACCAGCCCATAGACATAAGGATGCAAGCTACTTCTGCCTTTCACACATGAGGAAACCACCAGGATAACGTGGGCACGGAGAAGTGTGCACATCACAGAAAACACCACCTCAATTGACACTTTTTCTGGCAGTCTTAGCAGTGAGGTGAACGACTAGTGGACATGGAGATTGAACTATACATCACCCATATAAAGGCCCCTTCCCAGGGTAAGTTAACAGGGCAGTGTAGCCCTGACTACCTGTGCTATACCTGGGTAGTGGATAAATAAAATAATTTAGCCAATAGTACTGTCAATTGTGTATTTTTCCTTAGCACAAAATTCTCTCTCTCTCTCTCCCCCTTAATTGGACTCAGGTGTCTCTAGTTAACCTGAGGTAACCTCTTCAGTTCATAGGGAAAAGGGCCTTCACCACTCTAGGGTTCATATATCTGCTTTCCACCCCTCTCTTATAACTGTCAAGTCTGACTTTGTCTCATCAAGTATTCATTATATGCATTGTGAATCAGTGTTAAGATCCATAGGAGAATTATTGATGCACATATAAGTAATTTTTTAAAAAGAAATCAAGGCTTTTCAGAACAATATTGAATCTTCCCAGTGTAGGCACATGTGTAAAAGTTTTACTCATGCACTTCTTCATATTAACATGGTGAGTTTATCTCTGAGTACCAAACTCCTTTCTCTCTTAAAAAAAGATACTAAATACGTATAAAAGCAACATTCTGTGAATAAACAGCTTATCTTGGGGGAGAAAGATAAAATTCACAATAGCAAAAATGGGGAAAACCTTCTTCACTGTTGAATTTACCATTTATAGATTAATCTGTCCATTGTGCCTCCATGAAAAGCTTTCCTGGCATTCAAACTCAGAAAAACAAAATCTACATTTAAATGAACGTAAAAGTGTACTACAGCAGGAGCCTGTCAGCCTGTTTTATACCTCATTGCTATAATGTAATGTTATTGATGCAACCTAGATTACGTTTGAGAAATGAGATTGTGCAAATTCTCTCTCATACATCAACCAATGTGGCACAAAATATTAGACAACAACATTATGTAGGTCTAAAAAACTACTCTATGACCTTAAAGTTCCCTAAAAGGCTTCAAATTGGCATAGACTAAGCATCTGCCAAGGATATGTTTTCAAAGGGAATAGCTGTTGCTTGTTTATGGCTTAAACATTATACTGTGCCAGTAATAAAATACCACTGATGCATGCAAATGGAAAATTGTGCTGCTTTTCTGTGGTAAAAAGGTTAATTCCTTTGGAAGAAACCAAGTCCCTGGATAAAGCAGCATATCTCAGCCAGCTGACTAACATACAGAAATTTCAGTACAGTTTTATTGTGTACAAGGGCTAGGAAAATCTAATAATATCCTGCTATTTTCCCTAAGATTCAGCAGGTAAAAGCTCTGATTGAATTTCATCTTGATTTCATTAAATATTCATAAAGGCCAATTAGAAGGGCAGCTAAGTAGGCCACAAGGCCCCCTTCCATCATTCTGTCAAAGGCAGTCCATCAGACAGCCCTGTTTGCATTAGGGCCCGGTAGTCAATATCTTCATTCAATCTTTATGGACTATCCCTCTAAATCACTGTTCCCTCCCAGTGTATGTTTTTTTACGGACAGGCAAGGGAGAAAAAAAAAATCTAATAATTCTGAAGGCAGGATGCTTACTCTGTAGAAAGCAAAATGCAAATGAGAAAAAACATCCTCAATCAAATGTTGGAATGAAAATCTTTTCTTTAATGAGCAATGACATTGGTAGAGCACTGATTACATTGAAGAAAAACTGTTTAAAATTCATAATCAATCAAGCAAGTTTATTTTAACCTTTCATGACTAAACCGCTGGGTTACAGTTTAATTTATTGATGGTGCTTATCTCTCCCTCCAACCACTAATTTTAAAATTACAACCCATACAGAATATGCTGAGTTGAGCCACAAAAACATATACTGATGTTTATATTCAAAGAAACCTATTAGCTGTGCCTGTTTCCCTTTAAAGATTGAATGCCCCGTCTATACGTGCTGTTTTATATATAAGCAGATGAAAATGCATTAAATCCTTCGGTGTCTTGCTGGACTGAAGTATTAAGGCACTTTTCCATTTTCCCTGTTTGTCAGATAGGGCTGTGCAAATGCTTCTTATTTGGATGAGCAACAGACTTAATGTAGCACATCATCATTCCACACACACAAAATTTGCATTTCACATACAGTACAAACCAAAAACAGTGATGGAGTGGAGGGGGATTCCCCTTCTCCAAACCTCTTTGCTGTGGAATACAGGAAACATGAGAACAGGCTCTTTTTTTTGAGATTTCTAGTCTTTTCTGATTTCGTTCAGGTGAGAGAGGCCATGAAAACAGCTTTTCTTGTGGTATGTTTTGCTTCCATTCCTGGCTAAAGTGCAGTGCAGAACAACAATGAAAAATGATTGGTTTGTATTTTATTTGAACCAGTTGCCCCTACTTACAATGAATCTACTGTTGCAGACCACAGAAAAATGCCTCCCTTGGTTTATTTTTAATGTGCTTTATCCTCCCACCCTCTAGGTCCCAAGAGTGATGATGTAATTCTTCAAACTAACCAAACGCATGAAAATGTAAGTTTCATCATTATGTGTTTAAAAGGATGCTAGTATACATTACAAAAGCCTGATTAAAAGCCCACTGAGGTCAAAGGAAGTCTTTCTACTGACTTCAGTAGGCACTCAGTCAGACTCTTGCACGTTACTGCACAATACATTTGTAAACAGGGTCTTCTCCCTCCCCGATATTAGGTATGAACCTAACATAGCAAGTAGGTCACATAGCCTCTTTCAATCTAGTAATAGATACTATTATTATTAAATGTTCACTTGAGCAAGCTTCACTGATTTGTAATTAATATTTTCCTTTAAAAGTCTCCCAAAAACTAAAAGTCCACTTCTTTAACAAATAAAATTAAAAATGAAAATTAAAAAAGGATGAATAGCACTGAAAGGCAACCATATCCCCTTGCTAGACAGCCTCATCCAAAGTGACCTCATGATCTCAAAGGGATACTGCCAATATATATATATTTTTGAAGAGTCCATTCCTGATTTACTGGTAACACCTTCGATAATTAAAACTTAGGTTTTCAGTATTCTTGGTCTCCGTTTATATTATCCATTTCACTCAGCTTGGACACGTTTAAACCCGTAAGTACTCATTAGATACTTATATTGCACCCCCTTTTTGTAGTACCTTAGAACCTCACTGTATATGATGTATTTATCCTCACAATGTTCCTATGACTGGGGAACTGCTATTATCCCCATTTTACAGATATGCAGATTGTAAGCTCTTTGGAACAGGAACTCTTTTTTTGGTCTGTGTTTATACAGATCCTATCACAGTTGGGTCCTGGTGCATAACTGGGGCTCCTCGGTGCTACCACAATACAAATAATAATAATAATATTTAATTACAGATGGAACTGACTACCAGGGAGACTAAGAGTATGTCTACACTGCTGCCGGGAGGTGTGATTCCCAGCATGGGTAGACAGACTTGCACTAGCTAAGCTCAAGCTATTACTCTAAAAATAGCAGTGTGGATGTTGTGGCACATGTGGTGGGCTGGGCTAGCTGCCCAAGCTCAGACCCCAGGGGTCAGGCAGGGCTTGGACTCAAGCAGCTAGTTTAAGCTGCTGCCAATGCCAACATGTTCACACTGCTTAGGTCCAACAGGAAGCCTGTGACATAATAGGGAATTTAACCAGCATCTCCTGAGTCCCAGGTTATTCTAAACACTGGCCCATTTTTCCACTCAAGGAAGTTTCACCTTCTGCTGCTCATGCAGTAGCACGGTGCTACAGGAGGAGATTTTCAAAGTCACAGTGGGAGCTGGCACTGAAGTTCAATTTACTTTCAATGGGAGTTGGACACCTAACTGCCCTTTATGCCCTTGAACTTTTTCCCCACTGTATTTCGGTTTCCAGTGCTACAGGGGAGGATTAACCATCCTCTCCCTGCCATTCCAGACCCACTTCTTACACCAAAATAATCATCAGTATATTTTTGTTTGTAACCTATGAGAATATTTCCATTCATATCTCAAACCCCACCCCAGATGATGGTGGTGGTGGTGTTTTAAATTACAGCCTCAGGGTCAACTTCACACCTACTTTAAGGTCTCTTCATGCATCCAGAGCAATGTAAAGAAGCATTGGTGGCGGAAGGAGCTGACTTAGGCTAAATATATTTTAGGATATTCTTCGAGGATTCATTTGAATAGAAGGAGAAAACTGAATTCCTTGACATGTTTATAAATGTTTTTAAACAGATCAGAGATTTCTTCTGGGCATAGTTTAAGAGAACCCCCCCCAAAAATGACTGAAATGATTTCAACTGTATGGTTAAGAGCAAGGGCTATACTAGAAAGGTTATTTTATGGGAGTCTGCTTAGAGTGGGCTTTTGAGTGGCTTGTGCTTCTCCCCCCAAGAAACAGATACACTGATACTAAAATTGGAACAGGACTTAGGAGATGAAATAAAAGGACTGGGAGAAAATGTGTAACTCAGTTAAAATGATCTCCAAATATATTAGACATTCATTCAATTTAATTATGTACTGAGGACATATCTAACTCCTTTAAGACTAAATAAAATGAGAAAACCTTCCCTTTGCCTGAAATGCAACATTTATAGCTGCTTTTTGCATACGATTTGGTCCAGATATAAAACATTGTGTTTGGTTCTGTGAATATGGTCTAGTGGTTATTGAAGGAGACGAAGAGTCTATTCCCAGATCAATTACATCATTGGTTAACCCCACACAAGTCAGATCTCTCTGGGCCAGATTCTCAGAAACAGAGGCACGGTGATGCTGAGCATTGCCACACCTAACTTTTAGGCGCCTAGAAAATCCCTGGGATTCACAAAGCCTGGGTTATCATCCAGGCTCCCTAAGCAATGAACGGGGAGAGACAGACACCTCAGAATGGGATTCACAAAAGCCAGACTAGTTGGCTCCTGACCTGAGCTGGCTGATGCTAAGGTGAGGGGTGTGTCCTAAGCCTCCTCCCTCTCAGGGAGTTCGACGCTTATGTCCAAGCTGTAGGGAGGCATGTCCCTCTTGGCATTCTCATCTGCAAACCCCTCTTGGTGTGAGGGGCCCATGCCACTTTTGCAAGAAGCTTGGGGGAGATGGAGGAGCGGCCCTCATAACTTTTAGCCCAGTGGTCTGAGTACTCATCTGGGACATGGAGACCCCCAGTTCAAGTCCTCCCTCTGCCTGAGGGGGGAGAAGGGATTTGAACAGGGCTCTGTCACCTGTCAGGTGAGTTCCCTAGTCACTGAGCTATGGGATATTCTGATGTGGGGCTCCCTCAGCCTCTCCTACTGAAGCTGTTCCACTGTGAATAAATAACAAAAGAATCGATGGGCCACAAAGCGAGCACACACGCTTGAGTAACTCTGTAGCCTGGTTGTTAGAACACTCCTGTGGCAGACCCAGGATCCAGTCCCCCTTTTCCAATGACTTTTTAAAATTATTCATCCAAAGTGGAACAGCTCTGCGCATGCCTACCAGAGCAGGCCCTGCAGGTGAGTTAGGTGGAAGAACCACCTATCATTTTCCTGATTTGTGAACAACTCTGGGGTTTAGGCCCCCGGATGCCTGGTGTGGGGACTGCAGTATGCATGCACAGAGGCAGAAACATAAGGCACTTAGGGAATGTTTACTGAAAACATTTAGGCACCAAGTAGGGTTGCCAATTTTCTATTTGCAGAAAACGGAGCACCGTTGCACCGCCCCTCCTCAAGGCCACGCCCTGCCCCTTCTCTGAGGCCACATCCCTGCTCACTCCTTTCCCCCCCCTCCATCGCTCGCTCTCCCCCACCCTCGCTCACTTGCTCATTTTCACCGGGCTGGGGCAGGGTGTTGGGGTGCGAGAGGGGGTGAGGGCTCTGGCTGGGGGTGCAGGCTCTGGGGTGGGACCAGAAATGAGGACTTCAGGGTTGGGAGGGGTTGGGGCTGGGGGTTGGGGTCTGAGAGGGGGTGAGAGTTCTTGCTGGGGATGTGGGCTCTGGGTTGGGGCTGGGGATGAGGGGTTTGGGGTGTAGGAGGGGGCTGTGGGCTGGGGCCAAGGGATTCTGAGTGCAGGAGGTGGCTCAGGGTATGGGAGGGGGTGCGGGGTGAGGGCTCTGGGAGGGAGTTTGGGTGCGGGAGGAGGCTCAGGGCTGGGGCAGGGGGTTGGGGAATGGGAGGGGGTTCAGGGTGCAGGCTTTGGGTGGTGCTTACCTCAGGCGTCTCGCAGGAAGCTGCTGGCATCTCCCTCTGGCTCCTAGGTGTAGGAGCAGCCAGGTGGCTCCATGCTGGCCCTGCTTGAAGGGGCCGCCCCTGCAGCACCCATTGGCAGTGGTTCTCGGCCAATGGGAGCTATGGAGCCAGTGCTCAGGCAGTATGTGTAGCCCCATTGCTGCTCCTGCACCTAGGAACCAGAGGGAGATGGCGGCAGCTTCCTGGGAGCCATGCAGAGCCGGGCAGACACCCTGCCTGCCCCGCTGCGGGTGGCCAACTGGACTTTTAACGGCCCGGTTAGCACCAGGGTCCCTTTTTGGTCAGGCATTCTAAATGAGCACCAAATGAGTTTAGAGGCTTACAGGGTTTGGTGGAAAGTGAGAGGGGGTTTTTGTGAACCCAATGGGGCATAATTCTGGCAGTAGGCACCTAAATCCTTTATTAATCTAGCCCACTGTGGCTCAGTTCACCCATCAATACAATGGATTTTATACTATTAATCTTTTACTATTTACTTTTGGGAAGCTTAATTCATTAATGTTTGTGAGACTCTTTGAGATGCTTGAATGAAAAGTGCTGTTGGACTGATCCAATGTCACTGAAGCCAATAGGAGTATTTCCAGTAATTACTACGAGTTTTGGCTTATGCCCTATAAGAACTAACTGTTATTTCAGAATATCAGCTTTAATAGTGAGCTGCCTCGTAATACATGTTTTGTAAAGCATGCTCATGTTATGTCCTACAAATAAACAGTGCTGGATGAATGTTTAAACACATACAAGAAAAGCCTTAATGAACTTGATTTTACTTTGGGAGAACGCATTGTGTTACCCTAACAATCCCATTTAGTCAAGCATAAAAGGAAACTGGACTTTACTGAGAGATATTCATATAGAATAACTTTTGTTCCTACCACATAGTCACTGACTGTTGGATGGAAGGGGACGGGGGAAGTTTATAGATTTTGGTTTCTGAGATGTGGTATGTGTGAGGAGGCATCAGGGGACATTTCTTATTTTGTTTTGTTTTTTAGTCAAGAGTGAAATTTTCTTTCCATAGTTGCGCATGCTCTCAGCTTTCTCTTTTTCTTGATACACACAAATTATTTCCATGAAGCGGCCTACATATACCAAGAGAGAAATAGAAATGTTTCACTTTATCCTTCAAAAGCAAATGTAATCATGCTCCCTTGCTGATCTGTGTTTGGAAATTACCATTCTAATCCAATAGTTTAATTTTATTATAACCTTCAGTCTAACAGACCACACACGCACAGAATGTGTAATCACAAACAAAGGGCCAAGACACTCTTGCCTAACTAATGGAAACAGTCCCACTCATTTCAATGGGATTGCATGCAAGACTTGGGTTTCAGAATCGATATAGGGTTTCTGTTTTGTTTTTTGGTGGGGGATATTAGTTTGTTTTGCAAACGCAGTGTAGATCAGAGCAATGTAGTGGTTAAAATAGGATTTTATTTAATTCCAACACTATTTTATTTGGGAGCATGAATATTTATGATAGTTAGCATATACTGAGGCACAAAGATTTAACTAGATCTAGGTAAGGAAACACATGTCAAAGTTAGAACTTATGCAGCAATGTTGTGAATGGTTTAAACAGTAAATAGCTTAGTATATTTTGACCAAAATGTTCCATGTGATCTTTTGCATTCTCCAGACACTGATTTTATCATCCTTATTTACACTGAACAATATCTTACAGTTTTCCAAAGGGACTATGCACAGAACAAAGTTCTGCTTAGCATGACTTGGATTACCAAAATCAGTCTCATCTTTAGTCCTCCCTGCTTTCACTATGTCACTGGCTTCTACTTCACTTGTAGAATTTAGCAAGATTACATGCAGTCTTAACCGGGCAGTAATGCTGATGTAATCCATGCCTGCTGAGTGTGGTGCTCTGTCCCCCTCTAGTGGTACCTAAACTACTTAGAGATTAATAAGTCTGCTACAGCCTTAGGTAAGAGCCCTGTGGCTTTTAGTTCATGCAGTAGCGACTCATACACTAAGCTTCAAAGTGCCCGCCCATTGATGACTGGGCTCTGGGGGCATTACACAGACCTAAAGCAAAGCCACAGTTCTGCAGTGATATGCTTTGGTTAGACTCCTACATTTGCGTAAAGTCCCAGTAATGTCAATGTTTTTAATGTTACTGCCAAGTTACAAATCTTTAAAAAGAAGATGCTGTCAGCTTCACTATAGTAGGAGTTGCAGCTCCAACTATAAACCAGAACAAGGTGATATTAATTGAAATTGATATATACAAG
This sequence comes from Terrapene triunguis, assembly GCF_002925995.2. Taxonomy (NCBI): domain Eukaryota; kingdom Metazoa; phylum Chordata; order Testudines; family Emydidae; genus Terrapene; species Terrapene triunguis. The sequence continues at coordinate 1,474,191 of NW_020664456.1, read as the reverse complement.
GTTTTCCATTTGAAACTATCCCTCTTCAATGATTTCGTCATGTGTGTGTATACAAGATTCATCCTTGTGCACCCCTCATGGCAAAACCTGGCATTGCAGTCTCTCCGCCTCACTTTCTTCCTCAGGGCTCTTGTGGTCTGGGTGCTGACTTGGTTCTCTAGCCAGGTCACATTTATGTTCTCACCCCTTCTAGCGTAACAGAGTCCCTTAACCCAAGACTACAAGCGGCACCAACACGAAAGAAGCTTCAGCTCCACTGGTCTGAGCCTTCAGCCCCCTTTCCTTGCAGTCAGGCCCCAGCAACAACAGCTTGTCTTACTGGTTCCTGGGTTCCACTCAAGCTGACAATCCAGGCCATTTCTACCTCCTACCAACAGCCTCTGACAGGCCGTAGCCTTCAGACAATTCCTAGCCCAAGACACAGGAGTAGCCTGTCTGCTTCCCTTCACCAGCAGCCCTCAATTCCTGGTGTTAGGCTTTCTTCCTCTAAGTCCAACACCCCACAGGCGTAGCAGGGCAGGGCTAATTGAACAGGGTTGGCTGGCCCTTACAGGGTCAGGCTGCCCTGTTACAATATGCATCAAAGGGCACTGGAAAATCATATGATTATTTCTCAGCTACCTAACCAAAGCCTATCTGATATTTGTTGACCTTTCTTATAGTAGACTAAATAAATAAATGCCCCTTAGTAATAAAGAACAGCTAAGGTATGGTACCAAATTCGGAGGATGAAAAAACAAAGCAAACCTTCAAAGAGTTTTGTTAAAAAGTTGTAAGATTGCGTTTTAATGTGTCCTACCAAAATAAAAAATATTGGAAAACATAATGTATTAATACTACAATTTACAAAAAAGTGGCATGCCACATAATTAATGCCATGCTACTAACAACTTGCCACTAAATCCACTAATTTAATATCTATTATTCTCCAATCCCTTGCAAAACCAAGAGAGAAATGTTTGTAAAATGAACTCATCCCAGTCAAGCTACATTGCAATAAAATAAAGTGTTTTGACCTTACTTGGTCCCCAGTGCAGTTCTCTTTTGTTTCAGAGATGTAGCTAATCCCATAAAAATGCAGTGTTTCAATCATTTAAATTTCCAAAGTGTATTTCAGTTAGGTAGGCAAGCACCTTATTTAATTCTCTGATTTAATATATTGCTAATCTGATACACCTTTAAAGCCATCGCACTCTAGCATTATTGAGTCAAATGTGAACATTTTGCTTTTCATTCTTGGCTGGGTGTCATTTAGGCTGTGTCTATTCTAGGAGCTAGGATGTGATTCCCAGCTCACAGAGACATCGAGCTACCGTGAGTAGCATGGGCAGGGGCACAGCTTAGTGTACCGATGGGGTGCAGGTGGCTTTGTACTTAGCATGGCCACTGCTGCCATTGCCCATGCTACCACGGCTACACTACGGTTTATACTCATATGAGCTCTCATCGAGCTCGCATGAGTATGTCTATCTGAGCTGGGAATCACACACCCTTAGCTTACAATGGAGATGTCGCCTTAGACAGAATATCTTTCTTTCAGCTCATTAAAATAATATCTAACTGGCCATGTTTCCGAAATACAAGATTCAGTCAATATAAAAGATGCAGAATAAATTGATGACCCAAACTAGACTTTTCCCAAGTGGGTGATCACTAATCATCAACAGTGTAATAAAAATGATTCAGGCACTTAGCAGGAGTCACAATGGTGATTTAGAGATGATGGGGTCATTGTTTTCCAAGAGGAAATCCACACAGAAGCCACCAAAGCAGTTACTATAATAATCTGCTTTTTATAATGGGGAAAAAACACAGCCTTGCTATGTAAGTAAAATAACGCACCAGAAATAGAGTCAAACCCGAACAATACCTCTTCTCACCCAGACATACCAACCCTTATTGTTCCCCTCATTCCCCCAAAGCTTGAGTAAATAGATGAGCCTTACAGTATGCCTCCCAATGTCAACAACGCCAAGCTACTTCAGAACAAGGAGAGGAGCAATTTCCAAAGTGAAGCGTCCCTGTTGGTGACTGTCCTGCCAGCAGCTGCCTCTTTTAAACTGAGTAGGCCAGTTCAAAGGCCTCTGCCAATCCCAGCCATGGCAGTAGGACATGGACTGCAACTTGGTATCTCAAGTAAGCAAATCTCCATCCACTTAGAGCTTTATAGCTCACCTGGAAACCATCAGACACCCAGTTCAGAGCACAGAGCATTGTTGTTGTGTGCTCTCAGTGAGCTACAGCATGTGTAAGCGGCTGCTGCTTTCTGCACCAATTTCAGATCCCGATTTATTTAATTTAAAACATAGCCCCATGCAAAGTTCATTGCAGGGTGGTAGGTCCCCCTGTAAACCAAAGTGCCCCGTGAAGATGAAGCCAGAGAGAAGGGTACCTAAAGACTATCTCCCCCAAACGTGTGGTAGTGATACAAGAAGGCTTTCAGTTTAACTATCCCTAGATAGTCTCGTACATATTCCAGTTGTCTCCAAGTGACAAACTGGGATTAGGTTTTTTTATCATGAACCCTAATGACTCCAGAAGACTGTCGGTGACATGGACTGATTGATTCACACACCTATTCTGTGGTGGTGTTTTTCAGCAGCCGATCACTCAGGCAAGGGAATTCATGCACTCTTGAGACTCCGCATGTAGGATACAAATGCTATCATGGCAACAGTACTAGCCTAAAAAGGCAATATATAAAATGAGTATTGTTCTTCTATTATGAAACTATGATACATGTGGTTATCCGTATGTCCCTGTCAACACTGGCAAGATTCAAAGCATGTGGGCAGTCTCTTTCCCATAGAAGAGGCAAGATGGATCCCAGGGAGACTATTTTGAAATGTTCTTTGACCTGATAAGGGTCATGCCTCTGAGATCCAAGATGCACTTGATGCCTCCTGAGCTTCTGGGTATCAGGAAGTATGGAATAAAACCCCTTTTCTTACTGATCTTTTTTGCCAAGGGCTGGGGCGAGGCACGCATGTGCATGTGGTGGGGGTGGATTACTGGATTTCCTTTAAAGTCTCATCAAGAGATATATATCAGAGGGGTAGCCGTGTTAGTCTGTATCCACAAAAACAATGAGGAAGTCCGGTGGCACTTTAAAGACTAACACATTTATTTGGGCATAAGCTTTCGTGGGTAAAAAACCCACTTCTTCAGATGTTTTTTTTAGCCATGAAAACGTATGCCCAAATAAATGTGTTAGTCTTTAAGATGCCACCGGACTCCTCGTTGTTTTTATCCAGACATATAGAAAATTCTCATGGGAGTGGATCTGGAAGGTTTGCTGGAAACTGGATTTCATAAGTCCCACTGAACAGTGCTGAGATCTCATGTGACTAAGGGCCATCTGCAATAAAGTACCGGAAGTGTCCCTGTGAAAGGGAACCTCTGAAAGGCTGCTGGAAATGCTAGGCAGCCTGGGAAAGACCTTCCTGCTTCTGGAGCTCAGAGAAAGGGAGCACGGGACCCTTTGGCTTCTGCTGCTGTTGCTGAGGCTAAGGAGCATACTAAGTACCTTGATATCCTGACACTGACAGAAAGGTTGGCTTCCAAACAGATGGTTTCCCCCCCAATTCTCTATCCCCCATGGTCGCAAGGTATTTATGGAGGAGCAAGATACTGACCTCTTTCACCTGGACCACTGAAAAACAGGCAGACCAACAACAACAGAAGGAAATTTAGCAGGACTGCCAGAAAAGCTGGGAGATCAAGAAAATATTCCCAGGACACTGACAGAGGTTATGGGCCTATTACAGGGGTGGGTGGGTGAGGCTCTGTGGCCTTGAGGTGCTGTAGGTCAGACTAGATGATCATGACAGTCCCTTCTGTCCTTAAAGTGTATAAATCCATAAGAAAAGGTAGGTGAAGCAGAACCAGAGCAATGGCAGTAAATAGCCACAACTCCAGCGCACTTCTTGCCTGGCCAGTCCTGGCTAGAAAGTGGGAGAAGCTGAGGGAGTGACTGTTGGTGGTGAGTGACTAGTGAGGTGGAGAGGGGTCTCACACTGAGCTTCTCTGAATCACTGTTCAGTAAGTGCTGGTTACTGAGTGCTGCCACTACCTCTGAAGGCCAAAAAGCTTTGATCTAAGGGAATTCCTCACTGCTTTGTGCAGGGAGCACGAGACACTCCAGCATTGGATCTTTAATGTCAATATAAATGGTTAATATTTTTTGGTCAGAGCTGCCTACATTATCTTCTAACTGGGGTTACTGATGCCTCCAGTACAAATGTCTAGTTCAGAAAGTCTGAATTTTAGCCAAAACGAACAGGGATAAGAACTCCTGGTTAGCCACAATGTGGTGTACAATGGCAGGCGTGCCAGGTTTTTATTATCATGGTGAGATTCCATGCCCACACTAAGCCAAGTTACCTGTCAGCTATGAAAAAGACAGCTTCATCCATGTTTGTCAAAATGCTGACCTTTTCCAGAAATAATGGAGCTATAGCCTGTTATCACTCTGCATGTGGAACTCCTGTTGAGGTCAATGGGAGTTTGGCATAACAAATGATAGCAGTCCTTGGTCCATAATGTTTACTGCTGCAAACTGGCTATTGGGAAAGGATCCAATGTTAAGCATCAGTTCTCATTAATTACACTGCAGATTCCATTTCTAAAGACTTTCTATCATCTACTGAGCAAGTTAAATGCTAAGGACCAGATCCTCAGCTGGTGTAAATCACCCCAGCTCCTTTGAATTCAATGGAGTGAACTAAATGAAGTCAAGTCACAGAACTCAATGGAAAAATGCCAACTGACATCAGCTGAGGAGCTGACAATGAATAAAGTTCTTCTCTCTGATCTACTTTGCAGATTCCCTATCTGTAGAGGCCAACCTCTGCTGCGTATCCTGCACTTCCTCATATGTGGAAGGTCAAAAGATGAAGTTGGTGGAAATGCTCTGTGAAAAATATAAAACAGGAAGCCAGTGTGAATAAGAAATCTATATTATGGACTGCAGTGGAGGATTTTGCCCTACTGTAATAAATAACTTAGGTTTCTGAATTCACTGAAAGCTTGTTTTTTTAAACATTATGAAATTTTTAGTACATTAAATATTATAGTTTTGTATCTTACAAGCCTCTTCTTGAAAAGTCGTGATTCTCATAGAAGAGAAAATTGATTTTGTAATTTACCTACCCATTGTGCTGAATTGTATAGTTCTCTACGTTACAGTGCACTGGGCTTGGCTGCTGAATTAATCCCGATTCAGAAAGAAGAGCACTAATTATTGAATCACTAGCCTTCAAAAGCCAAACGTTATTTTGAGGTATCTTATGCAAGTACACCCCAATCCAACACTGCTTAGTTTTGAGAGAATTACTGCCACAGTACCATGGTGACAGGAACACTCATGAAGGTATTTACAGAAGAGTGAATAAGATTACCATGGACCCTCTTTAGATCCATGTATTTCATGACAGACTGAAGGAAATGACCTGTAGCAGGACAGGAAATCAGTCTATTTCAGCGAAAAGAACAGTGAACAAGCAACTATATGGATTTTTATAAAGAAACCTGAAAACCTGGCTGATGGGGATAACAGATATTGAAGAATAATATGTCCTGAAAGACGGTCTAAAGGATCCTGTCACCAAGTACCAAGTGGTCAAACATCTCCACTTGGTTCATGTTTCAACACTGACTTTCTGACCTCCACTGCCACCTGCAAAGAAAAATGAGAGATCCTGTGAAACTAAAATGCTAATATATCAGGGATAGTGTGTGTATGAGAGGGGTAGGTGGGCACATCTGACAGTGACAGGATGCAAAGTGACAGCTAAGGAGACACATCTCTCCTCCACACATTCTGACCCTTTTGACTCATGAGATTCTTGAATTAAGTACTTGAGGATTTCAGCAGGATGTTCTTGCTGCCAAGTGAAGACTGAGGGAATAATCATGTTGTTCAAAGTTCGGTCCCAGAGAAGAAAGACTTCTATGCACGAAAAGTTACAATATCTATTTATCTTTATTTCTAAACCTTAGAAATCGTTGGAGTTGGCTGTCTCTTGCCCCAAATGATGGCAATCATATCATTTTGGTTTGGGTTTTTTGTTTTTGTTTTTAGGATTTTCTTACAGTTATAGTGGTTGTAAGACCCATATTCTTTTAGTTTTACCGAGTCAAACTACCTCATCCAAAGGCTTTAAAAGCCAATGGAACTCTTACGGCTGACTTTAATAGGCTTTGGATCAGGCCCCAGTTTCCCTGAACACAAAACTCTTCCAGCTCAAGCAATCAACCTTCATTTCTCCACATCGTACCTCTTTAGATATCCTTTTAGTTTCTCCCCACTTTCCCCCTGCTGTTGAAAACCTGGCTGATTTGTTTTGGAAAGCTGGGCATAAAGAAGAAATAAAACAGAATATTGAGATACTATGGATCCCACACATAAGACATGAATGACCATTGTCAATGATTATATCTCATTTCCTAGAAATTATCTAAGATCTGCAAATGGGGATTTCTTACCTCCCCTTACAGGATTATTTTATACTGATTTATTACTGCCAGTTCATTTCATTCTGGTCTTTATAAAATATTATCCTAAGTAGCCTATTAGCTTTAAGGTCAAAATCTTTGTCTATTTTCTAAATCTGTTCTCTATTCTGTCCCCCCCTCCCTCCCCTTTCCTTTCATTACCCTTTCCTATCAATTATCTCATCCCTGCCTGCTGCCCATCTGAGTAAGCCAGCAGGACCCCCTCAGTGTCCGCCAGATTGTCTCATTCAGCGAGCTCTCAGGTTGCTGCTGATTGCCGTCTTTATTCATTACCAAAACACTTGCTACATGGTGCTTGGGCCCTGGCAACAAAACTCTAAATCCTGCCAGCAAGAACGTAATTACTAGTACACCACAAACAGAGAATGGTGTCTGCTGTGAGTTGTTAGAAGGAGCAATGAGATAGACCTGGGCTATTTTCATGTAACTGTAGCTGACTACTTATTTGCCAGTTAGTATGTACTAATGATTGGTCTTATTCATTTTTAACAAGCTTTATCAGCTGCAAAATATGTTTCTAAACAAAACCCCAGATCTGTCAAGGGTAGCAGCACTTTTAACAATTGATAGGCATGGAACATGAGATAAAAAGGCTTTACATGACCTTTTTATCTACAGATTTATGAAGGTCTGAAGCCATCAGCACAATTTTAATGTGGCAGGGATTCTGAAAACCAAGATATAAAAAAAGCCACCCTTCTCTGATGAAGTATATGCTACCTATATGAACAGTTATTTCCCCTTAACTGTGTACTGAACCAAAGTAGATACTAGACAGTCGGTACCATGTAGTAGTCTAAGGTCCCCTGAAGTGGTGACCTGCATTATTGAAGGATTTGAGCATTCCTTTCAAAAGATCTCTAAAGTAGATTATCCTTCCTTTTCTTTGTTTAAATGCAGACTCAGAAGCAGCCCTTTATACTCTGTGTTTATAGCCTTTCCCTAAAAATCTGTTTTAAAAATTTCACTTCTTTCTCCATTAACTGTGGATCATCTGAACAACCAAACTCAAACAGTCTCATTCTCTCTAGAAAAACTTTATCAGAGTGAGATATTTCTGATATCACCCCAAAAGTCCCATGTTTCTTTCGCATCTGCTCTTGAAATCCTAAATCTTCAAAGTACTCAAGAACTAGGCAAATGTCTTAATGTCAGCTATTCTCTAACAGATTTGGAAGTTAAATTCAAAAGGGTTCATTTCCCCATCAATGGGGAGGATTTATCCTATTACATATCATTGTGATTGATGGGAGTTAGTCCAGTAAATTCCCAACATATCAATGGGGAAACAGACCCAGCTTTTTTAACAAACAAAAAAAAAAAACACAAAACACAAAACCTCCCGACTGATCAAAGCAATGCAGAGTTGTGTTGAGAATAAACATAGTGAGAAAACTGTATATTAGTAGTGAGATAATCAGTTTGTTGAAACGTAGCCAAACAGATCACTTAAAAAAGAAAAAAAAATCTTTTATACTGTAGAGCGAAAAAGACCTCGCCCCTGGAATTGTTTGCAGTACTTTGCTTAAGGTTTAATTCTATTGATTACACATTCCATTTTCCAAAGTGCCATTTGCCTGAAGGAGCAGGTGGTGTTTGCTATTTCCATTTAACTGATATATTAGCCATGTGGTGCACTGCATCAGTGGGCAGTATTAATCAATTTACAGCAAGATGACAGAGAGAATCACTCCCAGCAAAATAGTAAGGGGGAAAAAAGGACAAAGGCAAGAAAATAATGACCACTAATGGGGAACTTGAAAACAACGAGAATCTGTGCTTTCGAATGCCTCGCTCCCAAAGGGCATCCACCCTTCCATAGCAAATGGAATGGGAAAGGTCTCAGGCAGGAACCACCAGTGTTTAAAGAAGACAAACATCACTATGTTTAGTGCATTTCTTTCTATAAGCACTTTTCTGGAGTTAGGCTTAATATGATTCATGCAAAGATGTCAACTACTTGCTGAGAAACTTCCCCCTCCCTTCCCCCCAAGCACACCTCTTTCAGATGGAAGTCAAGTGAACATTCACCATGAAACACAGTTTTCAAATGAAGAGATTGTCAATGAAAGTTAAGTCATATTTCTGGTGTCAAACTGTGACATGGTTAAGAAACATGAAATACACTCTCCTGTGAGGAAAGAAAAGTGAGGCACATGCAGTGAAAACACGGAGCCACTTGTGTGAAAAAGTCTGTTATGAAGTATAGTCAGTTGAACCTATTTGCAGCACCTAAAAAGGAAACTCTCAGCATTGGCATCTCCTTAGGCATTGGGGGTGACTAATTCAAAAGACCTGTGTTGCCTAGAAGACCTGAAGAAACTGTACAATGCAAGAGTTGGTGGCATGACTTTTTTTTTTTTTGAAGGTACACTAAGGTTCTACATGTGATAAGTACTTCTTTGCTATCCTATGTAGTATTTGATTGTACAGATAGACTATATGAAAGCGATAGTTGGATTTATAGGAATATATGTTTATTAGGATAGTAGAACAATTAAACCTCAAATCAGCTGGCTCCATATTGCTTAGATGTACTTTTTTTTCCTCTTTCCAACCCTTTTGGGGAAGTTATATTTTATTGTGTGTTAGAGAGACAAGGAGGGTGAGATAATATCTCTCACCGACAGAAGTAGGTCCAATAAAAGATATTACCTTGCCCACTTTGTCTCGCTAATATCCTGGGACCGACACAGCTACAACTATACTACATACATTATTCTGCTCTGCAGTTCTGTATTAAAAATGCAAAATTGCAAATTAAGCATATAATAGTAGCAGTACTAACTGCTTAAGGATAAACAAAGCATGACAAAGCACTATCCAGATTCCCAAATCCAGCAACCACATGGGACAAAACAGGAATGACTAAGCAGTAACTATTTTGAGTAGTCACGGGTAGTATTTCTAATATAAATGTTCCGGACGATGATTCAGGGGTCTGCTGGAAGCCTAGGAAGCTAGGTCTGACCAGCAACTTAGAGATGGTCTGGAGATCTGACCAGCAACTTAGCCTACAGGTACTCTCTCACCTCTGGATCATGTGGAAAATAGTGGAACAAAGACTTGCTTGCATTCTGGCACGTCAGATGCACTCTTCATGTGGGATGAACAAGAGAAAATGTTCTATGGAATCAGCCATGAGACAGAAGCAGGCAACGGCGAGTGGACAAAAGAGAACCTGAAATGCAACCTAATTCAGTAGCAAGTGAACCCAAGTAAAAGGAAAGCCTCGACTTAGCAAAACTGCCAAGTTTCATTCAGCTGTAGGTACTATACCTTACTTCCCTCTGTAGGAACATTCTTCTCTAGAAAGCTGGAGACTTCTCTCTTTGAGTATGTGTGTGTGTTTTGGTTGTTTAATGTTATCTTGCTTTAGCACTGCATAGTGCCCTGGACCACTGAAACTGTGCTTTATAAATTAACAAATAACAATAAAACACTGTTTGAGGAACCTGTCTAAACGATGTAATATTAGCATGAATCAGATCTTTAATGAGAACCAGGGAAACATGCTACAATGGAATATGATGTTGCATAATTCAATATGCTAAAGTTATAACAGCTCTCAGTAGCAGCATGTCATAAAATGAATTTGGCAAACTTTTCAATTAGATACCACTTCCTGCATCTAATAAACATGCTAATAGCCTCTTCTTGCATTTTTTTAAAATGTGCTTCTTGATAGAAAGCATATAAATGTCTGTACAAATTTATGATGTATAAATGAGGGTGATAAGGATGTGGAAAACCCTAGAACACTACATTAAAACACTAAGTGAAATTGTATATGGGGTAATCCAAGGATCAGGAGGTCGCAGAGGAATTGTTTCTTTATCCTTGAGTGTAACCTAGCAGAGCTGGTCGGGAATTTTCCACAAAAACAATTTTTGTCAGAAAATGCCAATTCCCCAAAACCAAAATGGTGAGTGAGAAACAGATGATTTTCACGAATCGCCTGATTCAAACAACTTTTGAAAAAAAATCAAAAAGAAAAATTTCATTTTTTCAGTTAGAAACAACTTTTCACTTTGAAATGTTAGTTCATTTATACTTTAAAAAAAGGAAATAAAAAAGGTCCAAGTGGACACAAAATATTTTGAAATTATTGAAACAAAATGTTTAGACCCAATCTGATTCCCCCACCCCGCAGATTATTAGTTTGTGAAAAATTCTGAGATTGAATTTTTGTCCTGATTTGGGACAGAAAAAAATCTGAAATCTTAAACTCCTGTGGGATAAGAAAACCATTTCCCACCCATCTCCCGTACTTAGTAGTAACACAACCAGGGGCGGCTCCAGGCACCAGTGCAGCAAACGCGTGCCTGGGGCGGCAAGCCGTGGGGGGCGGCCTGCCAGTCGCTGTGAGGGCGGCAGGCAGGCTGCCTTTGGCGGCCTGCCTGCGGGAGGTCCGCCGGTCCCACGGCTTCAGCGGTAATTTGACTGGGGCCGGCAAAAAACATAGAGCCGCCCCTGAACACAACATAAAACTGCAGCAACGGAGGTTTAGGTTGGACATTGGGAAAAAGTTCCTGTCAGGGTGGTTAAACACTGGAATTAACTGCCTAGGGAGGTTGTGGAATCTCCATCTCTGGAGATATTTAAGAGTAGGTTATATAAATGTCTATCAGGGATGGTCTAGACAGTATTTGGTCCTGCCATGAGGGCAGGGGACTGGACTCGATGACCTCTCGAGGTCCCTTCCAGCCCTAGAATCTATGAATCTATGAGGAAACTATTTCTACAAACAACCATAGGATCATAGCGATCAGCCCTGCAATCCATCTCATTCAATAGCCTGTCTGCACCAGTGATGAGCTCTAGATATTTCAGAGAAATTTGCAAAATCTTATATTAAACAGATGAGGGATAATTTCCCCCCATTTTGGTATTTTCATAATCCCTAATCATCAGAAATTGGTTTAAACACTGAGGCATAAGATTTAATATCTCTTCTAAAAATTGTTTACATTAAGTATTATAAATCTACATACTCTCATTATCTATGTAAGTGTCAAATCTCTTTTGGAATCTATCTATATTTTAGCCTCAATGACCTCTGATAGCTCTGAGTTTCACAGTTTAATTATGAATTATGTGTACAACTATTTCAATCAAATATTAATAAGTATTCTGGCAAATTGAGGGACAGCAGCTCCTATAGATTCCCTTTTTAAAGAGATTTATGAATATTTATTTTCTGTGACTTACAGCAAAAAAAAAAAAGATGTCCTCATGCCCGGTGCATTGTCTGATCCAGCAAATGTAACTTGCTCACTTATTTTTGCAGACAGAACTCCAAGGATATGAGATGGCACTTAGTTCGGAAGGTGTCATGTGTATCCTAACACCAGTTAGTTTGCCTGTGTACATTTCCACTCATCAAAATGTATGGTATGTAAACTAAGGCCTTAATTTGTATTTGAGATTCCAATTCATTTAGAATGAAAACTTGATGCTCAGATATTACAATGATTTCAGCATTATAAAGAAATACATATGTATATTTCAATATCATGGCATTACATGCCCACCAGCTGTTATGCAGGGTGCACCTTTCAATCTGATTTTGTTCCATCTTCTTCTCTTTTTTTTCCTGGTTATATATGTGATCAAATAAACTCTCTGGGTCAAATTGTGACTTCTCAAGGACAGTGTGGAGACAAAGCAAGGGGGACCTTTCTGCATTTGTGAAGGCGACAGCCAGAATAATGCTGCTAATCCTTCCTGAGTGAAAGGAGATATGGGTTAGTGAGCCGCAGGTGCTCTCCATCTCAAAGGAATTGTGGCAGGAGGGTGGGGACAAGGCCAGGTCACTGGCTCCCCTTTCACATGCAATAGCATTCAGGGGTGGAAGTGGAGGAGCACATACTGCACCCTTTTAGAGCTGGAGATGTTGCCACTCATGGCTGCGTTCACAGAGGTATTCACTCTGCAGGAAGAATCCCTCTGGCAGCTGATGCTTGGCCATTACATCTCTATACATTCCTTCTCTCCCCACTCCAAGTGCAGTGTGGTGACTGCAGCCAAAGAGCTAATCCGATATCTGTCACTTAAACAAGACTGTGGGACAAATTCTGCCCTCCCTCCGCTGCACTCTTGCAATCCCCCTTAAAGTCAATCAGTGCAATTATGAATATGTATGCATGTGCAGAACACAAGCAACATTAAACAGCACTCTTCTGGTGTAAGAAACTCTTCCTCCCCCTCTGAAAATGCACATTGCTTTATGAGACTTGTGGGAACTACAGACCAACTACACAGAACTAGAAAAGGATGAATTCTAATGAAGAGATAATGTCAGTGGAACAGAACTTTGTCACGGGATAATGATCTCCTGCTGTTAGATAAATGTGGAAGCAAAACTTAGGCAGTTTTTGAAAATAAACAGTGAGGTGATGCCAAGATGTTTACATTCAAGGAGAGAAACATTTATCCTATAGCAATATTTCTGTTCCAAGGTATTCATCCTGTGTGTGCGTGGGGGGAGGTTATTTTTACACAATGCTTATTAACTAAAAGCCTTGATCCTGTAGCCCTGATGGATGAATGATTTTATACCCAATACTGTAGAATTGGCTCCTCAATCTCTATCTAAATAATGTTGTTTTGAAAATGTCTCATAAGAGCATATGAATGGCCATATTGGGGCAGACCAACTGTCGATCTAGCCCAGTATCCTGTTTTCTGGTGGTGGCAAGTGCCAGGTGCTTCAGAGGGAATGAACAGAACAGGGCAATTTCAAGTGATCCATCCTTTGCAGTCCAGACCCAGCTTCTGGCAGTGGGAGATTTAGGGACATCCAGAGCATGGGTGATGTCTCTGACCATCTTGGCTAATAGCAGTTGATGGGCCTGTCCTCCATGTAATCAATCAATAAAGCTTACACAGCCATTAGCATTTTCCCCACTTGTTAGTATTAAAATTGCCAGCTATAATGGGCCGAATTCTCTGCTGGAAAAATTCCATTCAGTCAGTGGAGTTAGATCAGATTACAATTTGGCCCAGTGTGTTTGCATTCATTATATATACTCACTGGGCCAGATTCTGATTACTGCATACATGGAGTAGCTGAGCGGAAGTCAATGAAATTATACTGTTATAAAACTGATGTGAGATCAGAATATTGCCTACTTTATTAATGCTTAATCATAGAATCATAGAATATCAGGGTTGGAAGGGACCTCAAGAGGTCATCTAGTCCAACCCCCTGCTCAAAGCAGGACCAATTCCCAACTAAATCATCCCAGCCAGGGCTTTGTCAAGCCGGGCCTTAAAAACCTCCAGGGAAGGAGACTCCACCACCTCCTTGCTTGCAGTCTTAATTTCACAGATGCATTTGTTTAATTTACTATTCCAGTGTTATGCTTTTTGCAGTTCATATTTTCAAAATCCAATGAAGTTTAAACACCTGAAGGAAAAAGACTCAGAAGCACATGCTTGCAGTGAATTCATTTGGTATATGTGCATTAGGTGATAAAAAATGACTAGTGTTCTCTTCTTCTTAGGCACGTGTAACTACCATTAAAATCAGTGAGAGTTACAGATGTGTAGGGAGAAAATATTACCTCTTTTTGAGCAAGTATAAAACTGATATAAGTGAGATCAGGACACTGAATTTCCTAGCTCTGGTTAATCTGTGTTGCAATATTGACATATTATTTTTCATCCTCTCTTTTGAGGGGGAAGTTTGGTTTTCATTTCATTGTGTAACAGTCGCATCCAGTAATGTATATGGTTATGGCAAATTTGTATGTCCCGAGTTGTCATCTCTTTTGGTGATCCAGGGAAAGAAAAAGCTAACAAATACCCACGGACTCAGGTCAGGAGGACAGGTCCTCAAGTTGCTGAAGGAACGGTGGGCACTGATAAAACTCCCCCTAACTGAAGCCAGCCTTTTCTGCTGGCACCAGCAAGGTGATAGGATGAAATATTTGAAAGAGTGTTGTCATTATTCCAAGCAGGTAGAACTGGATCAGACATGCCAATGATAATATAGGCTAGTCTCATATGACAGAACCTACTGCAAAAAGATTCACATTTGAAAAAGAAAATACTCTTGCAGCTTTTGGCCCTTACAATTTACAGCCAGATTCTGTCCCAACTTACATCTGGTGCAACTCCATTGACTTCAGTAGATAGGTACATTCTCAGCTGATCTGGATTAAATTAAACTAACAGAGACAATAATATATAGCGACCATTGCATACCACTATACATTTCCTCATTGTTTATTCTATTATTTTCCCAAAATGGTATCTAGCCACCAGACATAATATTCTAGAGACTTCAAACTTTTTTTTTTTGTATGCGTGTATAAAATAAAATCAGTTAAAAGGGGTAGAGGGAGCAATTTCTAGTGGCACTTTGCAATGACTGATTAATGCATTTTGAATATTTTCTGCTTGAATCTTTCTCTTTAGATATTGCTATTTAGTAAAAAAACTAATCAACCTGTCAACATTTTGTTTATTCTTAAATAGCATAATTTTTATTATGATTATTATTACTGTGTCACTTTGTTATTTGCCAGCTAAAGGATTTGAGGAGTGTTGTCTGCCTGCATGGTCTGCCTATTTGACATTCAGGGTGTCTGCCCCCTCTTCCATTGCTATGACAAGGTTATACAAAGTCTGAAGCCCTGCTAAAACAGGTTCCTTTGGAAGTCGAAACTCTGGCAGACTTTGTACACAGCAAGGCATCCGTGACATCTTAGCGTCTGCCAGCTCCATTCTTGCTTGATTAGCTCTTGGTTACCTCAGTGATAATGTCTGGAGGCACTGATTAATGTACAATAATGGTACATCTCACAGAAAAGATAAGCTTATAGAAGATCAATTAAACAGTGGCAATTTCACAGGCTACAAGCTAGAAGAATGGTACTTGCAGCCTTTTCTTGGAGCTATTTTTTTAATCTGTTTCTTCTGCCTGCTCTAGAATTTTCATGTAAAACAGTCACTATCACAGAAAAAAAAAAAAAAGAAATATCCTGAAAATGAAAGGTGACAGTACCCATTAAAATTACAAGGGAAAATGAATATGAATAATGGCCCCCGAACATTCCTTCAGCTGTCAAAAGGCTACAAATTCTGCTTTGATGATACGACAAGACGTTTTTTTCAAATGCATACTTGCCATAAATGGTACACAGGAGAAAGCCATTGTTTTATGCAATTACACTGTTGCCTGGGCAACCATGTACAAAAGTTAATGTAAGTACAGGTTTAAAGATGAAGCATCTCTTAAATTGGAATAAAAATCATTTAATAGTATTGATGATTCACAGGAAAAAGACTGACCCTAATGTAACTATAAAAAGACCTCTTCTTGAGCAGGAGATTATAAATTCAAGGTTACCTTTCTCCTACAATTTTTAGCTATGCATATTTTAATGTGACTTTATTCTAAAAGCTAAGATCTTCAGGTATTATTTTTTAAATAAATGTAAAAATGAAATCTCTAGGTATATGAATATTATCTTCCCATGAAGAAGTTTTTATGGAGATTCATAACGTGAGTAGCAACGATTTCAAGGGATGACTACTGTTCTAAAGACATTTTAAACAGCCAACAAATTATTTTTCTCAGAAAGAAGTAGCACAGGAGGCTACTTTGTGATAAAAAGGAAGTATATTTGTATGCTTTATTCTTTCAACAGGTACATTTAATAGGGTTTTACTGTATTACATTTTGTTGGTGAACCAGTTTTATTACTATATTTATTATGACTATACTTCTTCCTATAGTCATGCTGGTTTTGAGAGTAGAAGTATTCCCTGGCATATCTACTGGAATGTTTCTTGGAGAGGAGGTTGGCCAAAAAGTGTAGTTGAATGTAGAATTCAAACATGTCATGACATATGCTCCTTGTGGTATTTCGCATCACTGGGGCATTCTCTACCAGTAAGGAGAAACCTCTAGGAATTACAGATAATAAATCCAGCATAAAGAGCAGCATAAATCCAATTTACCTATGCAGATGTTCCTGAGTTTGCCATGTATTTCCTTTTACAACACATATTCTGCAAAGGACTGTGCAAACAAACGACATTATATATGTCTAATAAAAGCCACTGCATACTGGACCTCTAATGCTGGTGCGAAAGAAAAGAAATCTCTCTCTAGGATAAGCGGAAAGATGATTAAAACCAACCTCAATACTCTCCCCTCATTTCCCTCTAAACATGTGTATTACAGTTTGAAAAGAACAATAAATGATACTGTTGCTCCTTGACACTAGAACCTTCAGGTAGATGTTCTTCAGAAACTAGGAAGAACAAAACATAAGAAAACATATTCTAAGGAACAATACTGTACTATCAGGGACATTGAGTAGCTGACCTAATAGGTCTTTTTCATCTCTTATTTCTTTAACTCTCTGAGAAATGGTACAAGTGTGTAACAAAGTCCTATACATCCCTGACTCACTTGGACACCAAGGAACTGAAATATATAATACAGCAATATGATTTTCCTCGTATTGGCCAGAGTAACTGTATTTTGTTGAACTAGAGATTCATGCCTGCTGTTGAAACTGTGCTAATACAGTTGGGCCTGATTTCCACAAGTGCAGAGCGCTCAAAACTCCAGTGAAGTCAACAGGGGCTGTGAGCACTCAGCACTTCTAAAGGTCAAGCCCATGGGGAATTGGTGAAGAACAAATGGGGTGAAACATGTATGAGATAAACTCCCTGTCAAAACTTGTACAGCTGCCACCTTTTTCCCTTTTAAATCCTCCCTTAAAACCTACCTTTGCCTCTGTCTGATGGCTACAAATCTCTCCAACCTGGCACTGATTAAGCAAGAGGCAGGCAGGGATTTCTGCTTTTATGCTAAACTATGTTTGCTTTAGAATTATCTCAACCTCCCAACTCCATCTCCACTCTGTTTATCTATTTCATCCACCTGTTGTACCTGTCTGACACCTAGACCATAAGCTTTCTGGGGCAAGCAGTGTCATTTTTGTTACTTGTTTGTACAGTGACTAACACAATGGGGTCCTGATCCTTGCTTAAAGTTTGCCATATAATAATAAGAAGTCCAAACAGATAATTGCTTACACAGATCAAAATTGTTTGGTGGCAGCTAAAACAAGCCTAGTTTTTCTTAAATTTTTGGGGCCATATGTTAGTTTTGGTAACTTTGGACTTTAGGGTGGGATCCACAAAGATACTTAGGAGCCTAAGTCTCAGGTTTAGGTGCCTAAATTGTAGTTTCGGCTCTATTGCAATTGACAAAACTGTGCCAGAGTAAAAGTTCCTTATGTTCCGGCCTCAGGGCATGCACGCTACTGCTGCCTCATTCTAGGTGTGGCTTTGTCTACAGTGGACTTTTGTCTGTAAAACTTTTGTCATTTGGGGGTGTGAAAAAAACACACACCCTGAACGACAAAAGTTTTACTGATGAAAAGCACTGGTACGACCAGCGCTTTGTCAGCAGGAGGGCTCTCCTGCCAACAAAGCTACTGCCTCTCGTTGGGGATAGAATTTTTTTGTTGGCGGGAGAGCTCTCTCCTGCCAACAAAGAGTGGCTACACTGCACACCTTTTAGCAGCACGGCTGTAGCGGCACAGCTGTGTCACTAAAAGGAGTGTAATGTAGACATAGCCTCTTTCCTGCCTAAGCCCCAGAGTGATTCACAAACCAGGGGGAAACAGGCTTTCAGCCACATAAGTCACATGTGGGGCCCAATTGGGAAGGTGTGTTCAGAGGCCGTTCATGGTGTGGGTCCCATTCAAAATCTGGCTGAGGAGGTGGTGGTGGTACCCACCTTATAACTACTATGGGAGACCCACTATTCTGATGTGGGCCTCCCTCAGTCTGTCCTGTTGAAGCTGTTCCATTGTGGATAAACAATGAAAGAGTGATTGGAGCCATGGCACTGGACCTGGGGTCTCCCACCTCCCAGGTGGATGCCCTAACAAGGGGACTATAAAGTCATTCTCTCTCTCTTTCTCTCTGGCCCAATGATTACACTGCTCTACAGCCAAAATGCTTCTGAAATAAATGTAGTCAAACTTTACTAATTCTGGGTCACTGAGAACGAAAATGATGCTTAAAATTGTTGATTGGCTCTAGTTTTCAAGATATGCTATTGGGTCAGTATATATGACCCTTGACTTGGGAATGGCGGAGGATAAGTGAGTTATAAAGGGAAGGGATCTCAATTTAAACCAGAAATGACTAAAATACAACTTTGACTGGATCTATGAATAAATCTATGACTGGGTTTGGACAGTACTTGCTTTTTAGGCAAAACAATGAATGATGCAATCTGAAGCTGGTATTGCGTCATACATGATATGAATTGCATCATGTTATTCCTAGAAGTCATGGATGATGCAATCATAACGAAGCTTACATCACTCTGCTGAACAAATTGCCCTATATCAGCTCTAGAAATCATACAGTGTCGTGCTCTCTTATTTGTCAGTGTTTGATTTTGCAAAGGGACACATTTCTGTTTAGCCAAAGTGAGCAGAGATGCCTCGTACTTGTGTGAACAGTGCAGATAACTTCTGCTATGTTTGTGGTGAAGTAACTTTTGCATCACAAAAGCGCAGTATAACCACTATGGTTAAGAAAGCCTATCACCTTTATTTTGGCTGCAAAATTGGAGATCAGGACAAGAGGTGGGCCTCACACATATGCTGCAACACTTGTGCAACAAATCTTCGCCAGTGGTTGAACAGGAAAAGGAAATCTATGCCTTTTGCAGTGCCAATGATTTGGAGAGAGCCAACAGATCATACCAGCAATTGTTACTTCTGCATGGTGCCTCCAGTTGGGAAAGGTGTGTCAAAGAAGAAAAAGTGGACTGTGCATTATCCAAACATTCCATCAGCTATACGCCCAGTACCCCACAGAGAAGGACTGCCGGTTCCTGATGCACCAGAATCATTCTCACTTGAGTCAGACGAGGAAGAGGAAGAGGATGAAACTTCTGGTCCTGAACCATCAATGTCACAGGACCCACACTTTCTCCCATCCTCCTCCTCTGAACCACACCTCATAACACAAGGTGAACTGAATGACCTTGTCAGGGATTTGGAACTACCCAAGAGTAAGGCAGAGCTGTTGGGCTCCAGACTACAGCAGTGGAATCTCCTGGCAGGTGATGTTAGGGTTTCCATGTTCCGTGACCGTCAAAAGGATCTTGTCCCATTCTTCTTCATGGAAGGTGATCTTGTAGCCTGCAACAACATCGATGGTGCGATGGCAGCCCTCAACATCGTTCACAATCCAGATGAGTGGAGACTGTTCATTGATTCATCGAAGACGAGTCTTAAAGCTATTTTACTGCATAATGGCAATGTTTTGCCATCAATTCCAGTTGGTCATGCAGTCCATATGAAGGAAACCTATGACAACATGAAACAACTTTTGAGGTGCATAACCTATGACCAACATCAGTGGCAGCTTTGTGGCGATTTGAAGGTTGTTGCTCTCTTGCTTGGTCTGCAGACTGGATACACAAAGTACTGCTGTTTTCTCTGCGAATGGGATAGTCGTGCAAGAGATTCCCACTACATCAAGAAAGATTGGCCACTCCGACAGTCATTGGAGCCTGGGAGGAAAAGTGTTCAGCATCCACCACTTGTTGAATCAAGGAAGATTTTGTTACCACCCTTACACATCAAGCTGGGTCTGATGAAGAACTTTGTCAAGGCCATTGACAAAACACAAACAGCTTTCAAGTACCTCCGTGGAAAATTTCCAAGGTTAAGTGAAGCTAAGATAAAGGAAAGTGTCTTTGTTGGTCCTCAGATTCGTGAACTTCGAGATGATGCATTTGACCATGCACTGCATGGCAAGGAAAAGACGGCATGTAAAGCCTTCCAGTTAGTGGCAATAAATTTTCTCGGAAACAACAAGGCAGACAACTACAGGTTGTTGGTGGAAAACCTCCTCAAGGGATACAAAAGCCTTGGTTGCAACATGTCACTAAAGATACATTTTTTGCACTCTCATCTAGATTTTTTTCCACTGAACTGCGGAGCAGTGAGCGACGAGCACGGCGAGCAATTTCACCAGGACATTGCAACAATGGAGAAACGCTATCAGGGCAAATGGAGCCCATCAATGCTTGCAGACTATTGCTGGACAGTGACAAGAGATGCTCCATTTAATGAATACAAGAGACAAGCCAAGAAGCACCGAGTAGGCACTGAATAGGACTAAACTATGTACATAATAGTTTTTTGCCTTTTGTTTCATAATAAATTTTATTTATATAACCCTTTTACTGATTTTTAAAGTGTTACATAAACAGGACAGGTGAAATATTATCATGTAAAGCAACCATAAACACATGAAAAGACCTAGGTTTACAATTTATGATTAAAACTCTATCTACACAATATACATAGACATAAAATGTAAAAACTTAAATATCTTAGAAACAGTAGCCGATCAGTTGTTTTAATTGTCATATTTGAATTCAGCACATCAAAATACATAATAAATAGCACATTTTATCTCTGAAGCAGACGACTTCTCAAAAATTGTAGACCCGTGATTTCATTTAAGTATATATCCACAATGGTACAGTCATTGAACCAGGGAAATACTGCAGCTTTTCAAACAGATGTATATATTGAAGCTTCTTGATACAATTTTGCAGAAATGCCTAAGAGTCATGTCCAGTGGCTACCAGGTAGATAGCCCTTCTTATATAAGACATGTGAGACCATTTCATTCCAGCCCTAAAGCGATGGTCATACTATATGTCATCCATACAGTAGAAGCTGGAAATCTTTGAAGGCCTTTCAATCTACAGGTCTCTTCTCTGGAGAGCATGAGGTATTCTAGAAGACTATCAAGCACCACAGCTCATGGCTTTCTCCACAAGAAAAACTGGAGGACAACGGGAGAATTTTCCAGGATTCTAGACCTCTCCAAGAGTTAGAGGTTCATCAGGTGACTGGAATTTATCTCACCCCACCCCAAGGTGCGGCACACCCACACAAGGCTGCCAAGTCCTGCATCAGACAGAACAGAACTGCTTGAGGCAGTCAAGCTGTGATGTGGATGGAATGGAACCATCTGAACTACAGATAGTATACAGCCATTATGCTGTATATCTAGCCATGCTGCAAGCAGCACAGAGATGCTTCAAGTCCCCAAGCTCTGTTTAGGACATTCAGCACCTCTCCTTCATCTACACTAGTCCTCCGTACTTGGAAGCAGCAAGAAAGGAGATTGATTCACACAAACTCATAAGAAGGGGAGCTTTATGTGGGGGCCAGTTGAGCAATGAGCTTTGCTCCTTTCTGTTAGCATGATTTTCTATGAGCTATGAAGAAGAAGAGTAAGTCTGCCTCAAATGCACTTTTCATCCCTCGATGTAAGGACTATCGGCGCCTAGCTAGGGAATATGCCAGCTAAGGGTACGTCTACACTTACATCCGGGTCCGGATGTAAGCAATCGATGTTCTGAGTTCGATTTATCGCGTCTGGTTAAGACGCGATAAATCGATCCCGGATCGATCCCGGAAGTGCCCCGGATCGATCCCGGAAGTGCTCGCCGTCGACGCTGGTACTCCAGCTCGGCGAGCGGAGTACGCAGCATCGACGGGGGAGCCTTCCTGACGCGTCTGGACCGCGGTAAGTTCGGACTAAGGTACTTCGAATTCAGCTACGTTATTAACGTAGCTGAATTTGCGTACCTTAGTCCGAAGTGGGGGGGTTAGTGTAGACCAGGCCTAAGTATACTAGAGGAAGCAGAGTGCAGTGCTTGGTGGTAAGACACTGACTAGCAGATTCAGTTTCAATTAACGTTTGAGTTTCAACTAACAACTCCAAAAGATACCAACAGTGCGGGGAAAAAGGAATATGTGAGACAACAATATTCAAAGTAGACACATGACAGAGAAATAATGTGCAGGCTGTCTGAGTTTCAAACAGACTCATGCAACACAACATTGGTTTCCTTTTTATTATTTTAGCAGACAGAAACCGATGGGGAAAATATATAATTACATAAAAAGATTCAGCTCCTTAAGAAAACATCAGGAATATTTGAAAAGTTAAGTTGCCTTTGTTTTTTGTTTTTGTTTTTTATAACTGATACTGAAGCAACAGCCAGGGGGAGCTGCTCTACTGGTCAGAGGTTAAAGGCACTGACAGAAGGTCTAGGCACTTCTACATCCACTCATCAGAGGCAAAATGTGACACCTGCTAATTACAGGGGCTGAGTTAGCTGCCCTAGAATTCTAAAGCAATGGGATTTCCCACCAGTCATGAGCTGAGTGCATGGATGCAAGAGCGGGGATCTATTACAACTGGTATTTTTGGTGCAAATGAGCTACACTTCAGATCTATTTTCCCTGGGGTGTTGGAGAAGGGGGGACAGATGGCTGGATAATTTATACCATTTGGCCTGCAGTTACATTAAAAAAAAGAAAAGAAAGAGTGAGACAGAGACAGACATGAGCTATATATCTTTGGGCAGAATATAGCAAATGTAAACATAAATCTGCCCAAGCAATGCCATGAGTAGATGTTACAAAATATTATAATGATGATTTCAGATAGCTGGGGCTGTGTGAAATCTTTGAGAAGGAATAAGAATGAACAATCCCAACACTCTGCACTTATTGTACAAATATCCCCATCTGAGGATCTCAAAATGTTCTCATAACCATTAATCCATACTAATAGATGATGATAATTTTCATTTTTACAGTCCCTTCCATTTTAGGATCTTAAAATGCTCGAGTATTAGTGAATTTATTCTCTCAGCAGCCCCAGAGAAGGAAACAAACATTTTGAGGTTTTGGCCAGTATTCTCAGCAGCGGTCAGATTCTGGAGGTTTCAAATGAGACACCAATGTACAGTTTTCAGAACTGCTAAGCACCTGTGATTTCAGTTGTAGACAACGGGAGGAGGGAGTGCTTGGTATTTCTGAAAATTGGGCCCAAAATGTCTTAACATTAGACAACCAAAACTGGAAGTACCCAAAATTAGAGGCCACTTCGAAAATTTTGATCTCGCTCACTTGCTCCAACTCATATAGTGAAGTCAGTGGTGGAGCAGGCCTTGGAGTCCAGATTCCCGGTCCCTTGCTCTAACCACTAACTAACCCTCTCTCCTCTAATGGTATCCCTATAATAGTGAACATTAAGAAGGTCTCTGGAAAAGCCAGTGTAATGCAGTCAGACAGAGGAATGAGAGATGCACAAAATCTAAAGCTGTAAATATTCAAAAGCCACCATGCGAATAGTACAAAGTTGAATATTTAAGGTCGTCAGAGAGTGACCTTCTTTCACAGGGGAAGGCCAACCTCAAAGCCCCATTATGGGGACTGAGTGTGTTTGTGTTCATCATATGTATAAATACACTCAGGTCTGCCAGCCAAGTTTGTGGAACGTTTACAGTAGCTCTTATTAGATCCTGTCTGTATCATTTCAACCTTTCTGGAGCTCTGCCAGTGTTTGTACAGTAAACATTCTCATTTACCAAAAGAAAAAAAAATTAAAAAGTAAAGCATGACAGGATTTAATGCTTAGGCCCCACATAGGCAGCAGTGCAGCAATGGTTACCTAGCAACCAGCAGGAAGTGTGTCAGAATGAGAGGGACTCTACTTTGTGCAGCTCAGGCGTTACGGGAGCAGCTAATATTATAGGGAATCTCTTTCTCTTGACCAGGGAGATTGGCATGAGGTTCTGGCTGCAACAGCCAACTGAAGGCTTTTTCTTTTTTAAAGCTGGAATGGTAGAAAAAAGTGTTATGTTCTGAGATTGCACTGTGACTGCTATAAAATCTCAGCACTGCTTTGATCGATTCAAATCCTGTTGTGTTTATGCAGAAAGCCCTAATGCAACTTGGTGTGCGTCGGGAAAGAGGGTCAGAAACAGGAATCCTTAAGAATGATGAAAAACTTTAGAAGTGTTTGAAAATAGAGGCTGAATATGTTGTTTTCACAATTCATACACCAGAAGAAAGACAGACACCTAGCTTTGTTCATTAGCTATTGGGTGCTGGTGCACAAAAGATCTAAGGGCCAGATTTGGATCGCTCATTCAACTGTGTAAATTCAGAGAAACTCCACATGGAGTTGCTCTGAATTTACAATGTTCGAATAGAGATCAGAATTAGGTTTTAAACCTCAGTCATTTTTTATAGATCTAAAAAAAATCCAAAAGAAAAATAATAAATGAGTTGGTGAGCACCTTAGATACATCTCCAGCACTGGAGGTTTTTATTCAGTGGACTTTTAATTTGTTTTCACAGCGGTTTGAACAAATTGAATTTGTTAATTAAAGCGGTAAAATGAAATGCTGAACATTATTGACTAGATGCTAATTACATTAGGAGAGATATCGGGGGAGGGAGGGGTCCTTGTTTTCAATAGCCAGCACAAATCATATTAAGAGAGACAAGTGATCGGTCTGAGACCAAACTCTGCAGGGAAAAAGCTGTTTACATGTTGTGATCTAATGTTTATCATTCATGATCTTCAATTGACAATACCAAAGGAAACACGATTACTGCAGCACACTACTGTAGCGCTTTTCAAATTTATCCCTGGTTTATAACATTCGCTTAGCAGAGGTCACCACCCAATTAAATGCAATGATGCACACTGTGCTAATCAGGAAGGACATTATTTTGAAGTTGTCTTTGTGAAAATGTGGGGATTCACATTCCATTTCTGAAAAACCTTCCAGTCTCTCGTGCCCTGGCTTTTAGGACTGTAAAATGTAACACCAGTGAGTCAGGCCAGAAAAGTTCATTTATTGTCTTCTTCCTCTCGTCATATGAAAATGAAAAGTGTTAGCAACCCCCTTTTCATCATTAGCCTTATCCAGACATTTCAGCCCGCTTAATGTACTGCGAGTCCCTTACACTGTCAACACCAGTTATACAAATTCTGCCACTGGAATCTAAGGCCTGGTCTACACTGGGGGAGGAAAAGAAGGGGCATCGATCTAAGTTACGCAACTTCAGCTACCTGAATAACATAGCTGAAGTTGACGTACTTAGATCTACTTACCGTGGTGTCTTCACTGCGGTAAGTCGATGGCTGACGCTCTCCCATCGACTCCGCCTGTGCCTCTCGCCCTGGTGGAGTACTGGAGTCGACCGGAGAGCGCTTGGCGGTTGATTTATCGCGTCTAGACTAGAGGAAGAAGGGGCATTTTTAGATAGTCACTTTTCTTTCTCTTCATCATAAACTTATTATCATGTTCTATTTTTGAGCACTGACAGGATGATCAGTGCTGTACAGAGCCAAAGGAGATTGGGGACAGGAACTTGGAGTTTGCAATCTAAGAGGAATTAAGACTCTGCTGCCTATGAATGCTTTGTAAACAACACACAAAATTCCATTAAACTAAAAAGAAACAAAGAGCAATTGTAATACAGAGAATTATTTTTGAAGCTCATTCAGAGGGGGGAATACATGCCTTTCCTACTCAGGATCCCCGGCCAACAGGTGGAAATAAAATGATAAAGGCTGATAAATGCAAATGAAATAAATCAAAACAACAATTTCAGTGTCTTAGGGAGCGAGCTCGAAAATTTAAACAACCATCAGTAACACCACAACCAGCTGCAAAAGAATGCACTACAACCCGCATCAGTTTAAGCACCAAGAACAACAGAGCCCCAAGCATACAAAGTGATAAATTAAAGGTTTTCAGCTCCCTGGCTTGTTGAAAGTACCTTAATAGGGACTGTTGTGAAAACAAACAAATACTCTTTCTGTGAGTTGAAAAGGGCACATGCTTTGTCATACTTTCTAATCTCTATAAAGTGACTGGTCTAAACAGCATATTTGTTTTTATATTCTTTTTGTGCGTTGAGTGCCTGGGTGTAGAGCCAGGTTACACTGCTCACACTGCTAAGGCTCTAATATTGCAAACATTTCCTCATGTGAGTAACCTTATACATGCAAGTAGTCTCATTGAACTCTCGTGCATAAGTGCTTGCAGATTTGATGCTTCACATACAATAGGCACTTGTATTCATCATAAGGACACAGAACAATTTTTAAAAATGTATTTTGAGTTGTAAGAATAATCATTTGGAGACTGATGCTGCCACCCTGTAGTAATGCCATTCCATTATTTGATTCAATGTTGGTCCAAAATCGATCTGGAACACCAATGCAATAACAGCTAAACGTTCCTTTTACAAGTACCCTTCCATCATTATTCTCCACACCAGCTTTTATGCCAGAGATTGACCCCAAATCCACATATATCTAGAGACAGGAAGGAAATATGTACCTAAAATAAGCCTATCTAATGAACTCTCTCTGAGGTAAAGGTATCCTCCCATACACCCTCCCCTCTGCTTGATCTCATCCCTTACTGTGATTTATCTAATTTAGACTGTATCCATAAGACAAAGATTTGTGCTTTTTAGTTATCTCTTATAGCCCCATACACAACAAAGGCATTTTGCTCAGTCATTTGGGAAAGGGATGGGGATAAGTGTTGGATGGAGTTGTTTATTCACATGGGCAAACTATAAATTAGGATTATAAATTATAGAATCATAGAATCGTAGGACTGGAAGGGACCTCGAGAGGTCATCTAGTCCAGTCCCCTGCACTCATGGAAGGACTAAGTATTATCTAGACCATCCCTGACAGGTGTTTGTCTAACCCACTCTTAAAAATCTCAAGTGACAGAGATTCTACAACCTCCTTAGGCAATTTATTACAGTCCTTAACCACCCTGAAAGTTAGGACATTTTTCCTAATGTCCAACCTAAACCTCCCTTGCTGCAATTTAAGCCCATTGCTTCTTGTCCTATCCTCAGAGGTTAAAGAGAACATTTTTCTCCCTCCTCCTTGAAACAATCTTTTATGTACTTGAAAATTGTTATGTCCCCTCTCAGTCTTCTCCAGACTAAACAAACCCAGTTTTTTCAATCTTCCCTCATAGGTCATGTTTTCCAAAACTTTAATCATTTTTGTTGCTCTTCTCTGGACTTTCCCCAATTAGTCTACATCTTTCTTGAAATGTGGTGGCCAGAACTGAACACAATACTCCAGTGGAGACCTAATCAGCATGGAGTAGAGCAGAAGAATTACTTCTTGTTCTTTCTTACAACACTCCTGCTAATACACCCCAGAATGATGTTTGCTTTCTTGCAACAGTGTTACACTGTTGACCCATATTTAGCTTGTGATCCACTATGACCCCCAAATCCCTTTCCGCAGTACTCCTTCCTAGGCAGTCATTTCCCATTTTGTACGTGTGCAACTGATTGAGCCTTCCTAAGTGGAGTACTTTGCATTTGTCCTTATTGAATGTCATCCTATTTACTTCAGACCATTTCTCCAGTTTGTCCAGATCATTTGGAATTTTAATTGTATCCTCCAAAGCACTTGCAACCCCTCCCAGTTTGGTATCGTCTGCAAACTTCATAAGTGTACTGTCTATGACATTATCTAAATCATTGATAAGATATTGAACAGAACCAGACCCAGAACTGATCCCTGTGGGACCCCACTTGATATATCCTTCCAGCATGACTGTGAACCACTGATAACTACTCTCTGGGAACAGTTTTCCAAACATTTATGCACTCACCTTATCGTAACTCCAACTAGGTTATATTTCCCTAGTTTGTTTATGAGAAGGTCATGCAAGAAAGTATCAAAAGCCTTACTAAAGTCAAGATATATCACATCTACCGCTTCCCCCCATCTACGAGGCTTGATACCCTGCCGAAGAGAGCTATTAGGTTAGTTTGACATAATTTGTTCTTGAAAAATCCATGTTGACTGTTACTTATCACCTTATTATCTTCTAGGTGTTTGTAAATTGATTGATTAATTATTTGCTCCATTATCTTTCCAGGTACTTAAGTTAAGCTGACTTTATTTCCCTTTTTATAGATTGGCACTATATTTGCCCTTTTCCAGTCCTCTGGAATCTCTTCCGTCTTCCATGACTTTTTGAAGATAATCGCTAATGGCTCAGATATCTCCTCAGTCAGCTCCTTGAGTATTCTAGGATGTATTTCATTAGGTCATGATGACTTGAAGACATCTAACTTATCTACGTAATTTTTAACTTGTTCTTTACCTATTTTAGCCTCTGTTCCTATCTCATTTTCATTGGCATTCACTACGTTCATCCAATCGCTACTAACCATTTTGGTGAAATTATAATTATATGCAGAGAAACAGTCACATGGCTTACTCTGATTATTTTATTACTGTGCATTTTAAGCTTTGGAAAGGGCAGCCCTGGTTTAGCATTGCATTGGTGCTTCTAGTGTACACATATTCATCTTACCCAAAACCACCTTGTCTGAAAACCCTTGTTATTTCAAATTGGGTTATGATAACCAAGATTTATCATTCATCATTTACAATAACAATTCCTTAACCTCATTTTTCTAGTTAAATATCACACTTCCCATTCCAGTCTGGTAAATGTGATTCTACTTGTGTGTAACTAAATACGTTAATATCCAGCCATCCATAGTGGTTCTTCCGTAATGCCACTGACCTGCTTCTGCTCTGTTGGTAGCTTTACTCTTCAGGATTGCATAAAGCAGTGTTTTAGAATCTACCTTACCATAACAGATTATGCACAACAGTTGGTACTATGTATTAGCCTGCTCCCTTTGAAGTCACTGATTTAAATGGGCACAGAATCATACCCTAAATTAACATTATCGACCTACAGCAAAATGATAGAACTGCACAGAACATTTGGAAACGGAAAAGGCTGTATCCATGGAATCATCTCCAATCCCTCAAAGGCAGAAAATAAGGGTAATATTTAAGTGAATAATGCAAGTTATTTGCAGTTCCAAACTTTATATAAACTTTGCAAATGACAAAGTGATGTTTAAACTAGATTTAATGATCAAGGTCAAGGCAATGTAACAAATGAAGAATTAATAAACAAGAGTATAATGCAGATAAAGAAAGGTTATTACAAATAATGCCTTTCCTGTGTGCGCACACACACGCACGCACACACATACAAAATGCAGGACTGTGGCTTAATGAAACAATTTAGCCCTATGTTTGGTTGAAAGAAATAATAAATTCACCACAGATAGTAAGTGAAATTCAGAAGGATTGGACATCTGCTTTGGAACCTGCTTGATATAGCGAGAACACAGTTTAATGCTGGTATACAAGCAAATCTAAGCATACAGGACCTAATTAAAGGAGATGTGCTTTGAAAACAGACCTTAAAATAATGGTTGACTTCTCTGTAAGAGATCTTGATAGTAGATGAGAAAGTAAGTAGAACATAAGTCTAAGATTCTGATAAGATAATGCCACTGTCTGGCAGCCAACACTGGTAAAAGTATGTTTATGTTCAATAGCAACCTTATAAAAACTAAAGCTGTAGTAGCTCTTGAAAGGCCATGAAGATGATCCTGCTCTTGAGAGTTGGGTATTTATTTTTCAATTCCTAACTGTGAGCTTATTTGACAAGCTCCCAGCATATTTTTAAGAGTGAAAACCCAATGAAGTAGGAATATCAAAAGTAAACTGACTCTCACCTGACATAACTCAGTATCCTTCCCACAATGATCCGCACAAGTATAAACCTGAGTAGATGATCTATAAAACATAGATTAAGATAGCTTGGGTAGATCCCATTAGGTACAGTGGAGTTACTCCTGATTTATAATTAATGTATCCATTTAGGGTTTTTTATTGACACCTCCCAAATATTTTTTTAAAAAGACAATGGTTTAAATGAACTCCTCGTGACTGAGCCAGTCTCTATCAGACTGCATCTCCTGCCAGCATTGTCTAGTTTTCTTCTTATTTCTGTCACAGGTTGTTCAAGAATGATGGTGATCTGTGAGGTGGCAGAGGACACTTTATTGGTGTAGATGCTCTAGCACTGGTCAGGAATGGTTGTAGCATTTCACTAAGGCCAGGTCTACACTAACCCCCTAATTCGAACTAAGGTACGCAACTTCAGCTACGTGAATAACGTAGCTGAAGTTTGAAGTACCTTAGTTCGAACTTACCTCGGTCCATACGCGGCAGGCAGGCTCCCCCGTCAACTCCGCGGTACTCCTCTCGTCTAGCTGGAGTACCGCAGTTGACGGCGAGCACTTCCTCGTTCGACTTATCGCGTCCAGACAAGACGCGATAAGTCGAACCCAGAAGTTCGATCGCTCACCGCCGAACTACTGCGTAAGTGTAGACATACCCTAAGTCTTCTACTCTTTGGCCAGGTCAAGTTGTCTCCAGTGCTACGAACGTCCTTTGCTGAGAGGGAAAGGGGGCTAGATAGAATATCAGAGCCTCAGTTTCACAATTTGAAAGCTGATGGAGGCCTTGACAACATAACTTCCTTAAGGTCCTGAGGCTGCTCTGCGCCTGCCTCTGTGGCTGCTGCCCCCTGCTTGGCAAGAAGGAGAGAGAAAGCGACTGAAGCTTACATCTGCCCTATATAATTGGAACACTTAACAGAAACATTTATAGCTTTTGATGTACAATTAAAATATAGTGACCAGAGTTTTTATTGGATAGTTTGCAAACTGTGTCAGAATGAGAGAGTCAAAATATTCAAGTTTCGAATTTTATAGATAAGGAGCCAAGAAGAGCACAAAAAGGAAATGATAAATTCAAAGAAAATACTTTTGGAGAGGAGCTACAGGTGGAGGAGGAGAAGAGTTGACCAACTGGAACGGGTTAAGAGAAGAGCCACAAGAATGACTAACAGACTGGAAAGCATGCCTGGTGTTGATGGACACAAGGAGTCATTTGGAACCGTGACTTTTTAAGCCACACTTTATATCTTTCTTTTAAGTGAAGAGTCCTGGAGTTCATTGTTGAAATCTCACCT
>NW_020664456.1:1373222-1442869 GCF_002925995.2 Terrapene triunguis | reverse complement strand
GATAATAGAACTGTCTTTTACAAACAATTGAAGATTTGGTAAATATCATGATGTATCCATTTCTCTCTCTGACTTTTCTTGGGCCTGAATAGCTTAATTTATGTTGTGATTTTAGCAAGAGAAAATAATTGACTCAGAGAGAGTTACCCATCTTCATCCTGCTCACAGAAAATCATCTCCATTTGAAAGCTCCAAATCGCAGGAAGTTATTGCATAGTCAGGATCAAACTGTGCCATTAGAGCATGGGGGGAAGGGGAGAAAAGAGAGTACAGCTGCAGACACTGGGCCTCTGCAGCTAACTACCTTTGTCGGGCAGTTTGAAGGGGCTGTGAATAGAGCTGTGTGAATAATCACTGTTTCAGTTCACTGGCACGTCAATATATATATATATATATATATATATCTTCTCAGATTGACACAAAACTAACTTTTTTTTTTTTTTTTTTTGGATATAAAAAAAAAAAATGGAGAAAAAATCATTTTGGGTCTACAAAAAAATTTACAATTTGGGGAATTTTAAACCACTTATAAAAAAAAAAAAAAAAGAGGAAATTAGGAAACAGAAGTCTAGATTAGCAAGGGGAGTTAGGCATGAGTCACAAAATAAAAGAGAAGGTGGTGCCCCCTCTCCTTTATGCCCTTTGGCCCAGTGGTTAGTGCAATCACACAGGATGTGGGACGCCTGCGTCCAAGTCCCTCGTCTGCCTGATGTGGAACAGGGCTCTGAACTCAGGAGACTGCCCTCACCACGAAGTTATAAGGTGTTCTGGGGTGGGTCTTGCCTGTTGAAGCTGTTCCACTTTGCATGAAAAGCTTAAATATTCATGAGAGCCTATTGGTTAGGGCACCCACCTGGGTTGCAGTCACTGATCCAATAAATCTGTCAGTATTTCATGCACAGTGGAATAGATTCAAGAGGAGAGACCCACAGTCTAGTGGTTAGAGCACTGGCCTGGTTTCAAATCTCTGTGCCACATAAGGCTGTGGAGAGACTTGAACACATATCCCAGAGGAGTGTTCTAACCACTGGCCTATAAGGCATAAGGGCACCAGCACCACCTCCTCCTCCATTTTGTGAATGGCACTGAAGTCCCTTTCTGTATCTGTTTCCTCCCTCATGCATTAATTCTCTCTTTTCCCCCTGCTAAAACTATGTGGCACCTTTGACACGAATTCATGAATAGTTTCAGGCCAAATGAAACTGCATTTTTCAGTAAATAAACTCTTCAGAAAATTTCACCCAACTCTAGTTTTGAAGCCAGGGCCTTGCTGCTTCTGAAATAGCTAGCATCCCAGAGATTGCTCGTAAGGAGTAACCCCTGCTCTCAAATGTTCAGGGACTGCCAAGGCTTCTGCTGGGAGGGGATGACCACAGTCCCATTCCCCACTTTGGCATCTCTGTGAGGGCTAGGATCAATCTGAGTTTTGTATTGTGAAGCAGCAGCATTAACTTCAAGAGCAGGGGCTCTGGAAATGGTGATAAAAAGTGAGTGTCACCCATTCTACCCTCCCAAATATGTCATAACTGTTTGATCCCCAACTTCTAATAATTCCTGAGAGTGATCTAAGGATGTGAAGATGCTGGATGCATCTCCTCCAAAAAAGGTTAGGCCACAACAAAAGGCAATAAACTCAAATGCAAAATATGACGGAAAAAGTCTGAACCTTAAGTGCCTGAACAGCATAATGAATGTAGCACCTGCAGCAATTTGCTTCCTCTGAGACCTTCAGGAAAATGCACTTGATGGTCTGTTGCTGAGTTCCTTCTGAGCAGCAGCCCACTTCACTGATAACTGAAGAGTTTACCATGACTGATGGGGCTCCTCACAGGAGAATCAGAATCAAATCAGCAAGGAGAAAAGGTACATCTCTTACCTCTGACTAAGGTGGTCCCCAGGTTTAGAGGCAGTCAAATTTACAATACAAGGAAGCTTACACTGTGATTACTTGGATTAAACCTAGCAAATATATACATTTCATACATCTACCTACACAGAACAAAAACAAAAGTCCATTTCCATTTCCAAAAACCAAGATTGTAAGGTTAAAACTCTGTTCTTAATCATTTTTCTGCAAATTCAGTATGACATGTGCGCCTACCCCAATTCTAGGGATATCGTACAATACAGCAGGTGACACTATAAACTCACCGTTCAAAGGGCTGGGCTAGTGCCTGTAATAACTGTGGCATCTTCTGATATATAGAACACCACTGAATCACTAATGTGCAGTCCATTGCCTCACAACTGGGTGATTTAAAGGGGGAGACTGAATTTTGAATTTCTTTGCTTTGCCATTCACTTGCTATGGGATCTAAAATTCCTTCAGGGCTGATATTATGTCAGTGC
The DNA here is from genome assembly GCF_002925995.2 of Terrapene triunguis. Classification (NCBI taxonomy): domain Eukaryota; kingdom Metazoa; phylum Chordata; order Testudines; family Emydidae; genus Terrapene; species Terrapene triunguis. Next base: position 1,440,520 of record NW_020664456.1, on the reverse strand, counting down.
ATTCATTACAGTTTAGCTGAGGTCTGTGTATTGTTCTTCATATATACTCACAGCATACAGTAAACTCTAATAGCACCTTTGGAGCTGTTACACTGTATGCTGTAAATGGTTATTAACAATAGTGTTCATTCAATTGCATGTAATGGATTCATATTAGCAAAAGTATAGTGAGAATCTTATACCGTATTATGAAAAGTAGTTACTATGTAAAAGCAGCTTTTTAATCCTCAATACTCTAACTGTTTTAATTATTTTTTAAATATCGGTAAGTCCTGGTTCAGTAGCTTGTAAAATTATACAAACCAAAGCAGCCTTTAAGTCAAAGGAGCACAAAGTGTGTGCGCAAAAGCTGGAGAATTTCCATGGGCCTGAGCATTCCCACAGATCTGCACATGTGGGGGAAGGGGAGCCCTCTATGCTCAGATCTCCCCCAGGCCCACTGGGACTGAGGGAGACAGTCTTCTCCATGGCACACTCCCCTCTCTGACCCCTTTCTTGGGACTCTGCATGGAGTGTCTTTTACAATGTGTGGTCCCACACATGGGGAGGGATGGGCCAGGTGAGGGTCAGAGGGGAAGGGACAAGCGTGAACATTTATATCGCCTTCCTCTCCAAACCCCAGGCTGAATTACCTTCTGCATGGCACTCCTCACACTGGTTAATACCTCTGAAAGGCTGGGTCCAGAGGCAGCCATCTGTACAGGATTCACTGACAGTATAGCTTTTGCTGCACAGGAAATAGCAGGGAGCTAGAGCTAGTGGGGAGCCTCCATATGAAGCTGGGAGGCCAAATCCTCACCCTTCATGAGCACTCTTCCATTCAGGGACAAACCCTGAGCCCAGGATGAGAGAATTTGGGAGACTTCATAAGGGGAAAATCTGCAGTTTGCCAGCCCTAGGGTGCCCTCCACACGGTGTTGCTGTGGGAGGTGACGATTCTTTCCCCCGTCGCCATATTTCTTTCATTCCGTATTTTTAAAAAACGTACATGTGTCCAGTGTCGCACACAGTGAGGCCTCTCCACTGCTGGTGTCCAAGTCCAGCCCTCTCTGAACTGAACACATGGAATCAGCCTTACTGACCCTAACAGATGCTCCTTGATCAACAGTTCAGGGCAAGGTGTGGGGGAAGGAGGAACACAACTAAGGCCTTGCTAACAGGGTAACAGGAAAACATTCCCTCTTCACACCCACCCACCCACCTCTTTTTGTTTATTTATTTATTTTAATAAGTTAAAAAAATCCTGGGGGCCTAAGATGATCTAAAACCAAAGTTAAGGAAGTGTCAGCAATGGAAATGCTCACCGATCCCGAGTGAATACTGACCAGCTGTTGCCACTGTAATGAAGCAGTCAGGGTTTCTGCAGGTGTAGTATTATATTTATCTGTATGTTTATTTGTATTGAGGAGGGTGCATTTATCGTGGCCTTTAATCAATGACCCAGGGAGATATTTATGGGGCCAAAATAATATGAGATCCAGGCTTCTCACAGCACTTCAGGTGCTGGATGGCAATACCATGAGCATACCAGAGCTGTCATTATTGTAGAAATGGATCCCTGAGACATTCAGAAATCCCGTGGAAAATTTAAACATTGATACAATTTCAACTTCAGTTGGGATTCTGTGAATACCACCAGTTTTGCATCTAGTCAGTTTTCTGCATAACCCAAATTCAGCGCCCTTGTTTCCAGGACAAAAATCTACAGATGCATGAGATATCAGGCATCCAAAATGTAGCCAACAAAAGAAGTTTTCACTGCAAATCTGTGCAGTTTGTTGTATAAAGTGTGGGGTTTCTAACTATTTTGCCAGTAAAGTCACCAGGAGAGAAATATATTTTAAAAGGACTGGTTTGCTAAGCCAGTTTCAGAAGCTAAATCAGACATATAATAAAATCCATCCTCAGTTGTTTACCACAGAAGAATAATCCACTTGAATAGTTGAGTTCTTTATGGTTGGTAGTTAAGAACAAATGTTGGTCTCTATTTTATTACTTTTTATTTTTATTGGGTTGTTCAAAGATGCTGTAATCACACTGACATAAACCATGCTCTCATTTACCTGTATTTTATGAGTGTCATTTTTGTGTTTACACTAAAGGTCAGTGCTTTTTGTTTCCCTGACAATGGTATTCAGCAAAACCTTACAAGTCGCTAAATTTTGGAAAAACATAAATCCTGAAAATTATAGTGCAAGAACATTTATTTTGGTCTGCATGCTACAGAACTATTTCCATGTATTTCATGTGTGTGTTACGGTTTAATGCAATTAGCTGAATGCTAATGGTGCATATTTTATAGCATTGTAAATTAAAAGCTAGTATGTTAACCCACAGAGCCCAGCTTTTCAAGGTGAGAACTTGCTTCTTATAAATGAATTATTAGAGATACTACAGAATAGCAGCTCTGCATCTTGTATCTTTCCTAACAATATTTCATGTCACTTTTAAAATAGACCATGCTTTTCTTCTCTGGCTATAAATAACTGAAAATATACATTTCCAGTTCATAGTAAAATAAGCCTTAAATTAAATGTCACAGAGCACAAACAATTGTTCTTTCAGATCTGATTGACAATGTTTACTTCTATATTATAACTATCAAAATCCTTTTGTTCATAGGAATGAAATGTGAAGCCTAATATATTCAGAGGTTCACCGCTATTAGCAACAGATAAAACCAGTTTTGCTTCAGATAGCAGCTGATTAAAAAATGGTGTTAAAGTGCAATTAGCAAAATTGTACCCAAGCACAAAAGATATTGTACTGCGGAAATATTTAAAAACATCTTGGGGGAGGAGGGGAAGAAAGATTTAAAAGAAAAATCGCAATGTCAGAATGAATTCTCTGATGTGTAGGGTGCATTAATCTATACGGAAAACAAAGTCATTTCTTCTGGCTACATAGTTTGTATTTATGTTTAACTATGTTCTGAGTGGTGCCAATTATCAATGTGTTAGTCACAGACTTGATTATCTCCCTGATTTTAGAGAGTCCTGTTCCATTGATAAGAATCTCTGGTATACAGTCTGTAGCACACAATGCTGTGCCATCGCCTGATATTGAGTTAAAAAGACCATAAATCCTGCTTGGCAACCTGGTCTGCTGGAATAATGGAGAGTGCTTGGCAGCAGTGGCTGAGCTGTAATTCAAGCTCATCTCCTCAGACAACTGGAGAGGGACACACATGGCCGCAGAACTCATTTCAGAGTCTGAAAGCCATTAAACATCTTTTGCTGGCTTCTACACGAAGGAGTGTGGTGCCAGAACCTCAGTGCCAAGGGACACCCAAAGGGAAGGCATATGTTCTGCTTTTACTTGTGCTGAAGAGTTCATTCTTGTTATTTAAAGAAATTCTTTCTTTACAAACAACCTGCTTGTTTTAGAGGAGGGATATTGATTTATAATTAAAATTAATGCACACCGTGGAGTAGATTATAGTTTACAGGCACAGCCTGTGCAGAAAGGATGTGATGGGGGAAGGAGGAGGGGGAATATGCAGCAGTACCTAGGAGGGATTCCAGCTGATTTTATCCGAATTCCTCCTGGAGGCTCCCAGGGAGCAGCTTGGAAGGGTTAAGTATGTGCTCCCCAACCAGGAACAGCTAGCTCGACTGGCCAGTGTGAAGGGTGGTCAGGCCAATAGCCATGGTTGTGACCTCACTAATTTTGGGGTGGGTAGTACAGCCTGTGATGCTAGGCAAACACAGGGATTGTGCTCTCTGGCGGGGACAAAAGCTGTGAAAAGGCAGTCTGCATCCAGTCCTATCTCCCCCTTGTATGACCTAATCCTGTATCAACTGTCCCATTTTTGAACAGAGAATTGAAGTCCACAAAATACTTGATTACAGTTCATATATGCTGTTTGTAGCCACATTGATTTCTAGAGCAGCAGTGCAATGTGCTATAAACGGGAGGCAAACCTAGCATTGATTCAATGTGGTGAGTAAAGCGAGAACTTGCAGTAAGCACTGTTCTCACCCACTGTGGGAAGGGAGACGGGTTTTAGCTGCTGTCTGAATCACAGATTAGCCTTGGCATCAATAGCAAACATAGCCAAGCAGCAGAAGTTGGGGGACAGAAACAGCAGATACCAAGAAGCAGATAAAATCAGAGGAAAGAAATTGCAGAGGTGTTAGAATGCTTTGCAGCTTCTCGACAGACGTATTTCTAGAGCGCAAATTAGTGGAGATGGCACAGTGTCAGTGGACTAATGCTCTAGTCTTTTAGATCCCGTACTCCTTATGACTCACTCGAAATCTTGGCACTACTGGTTAAATCAATACTTTATCCTTGACTCAAACAGTGGGTTTTGACAATTTCACTGTGCTGGCATTTCTCCTGGAAGGAAAGATGAAGAAAAAAAACAACCAAGGTCCACAAAATCCTAAATAGTTTCCAGAGAAGAAACACACTGAAGAATCAGCTACCTGCGTGCTGATATCAATATCAGGAAAGCCGGCAGCTCATAGGCTCTGCTCTCAGTGGTAGGTGACACTGAAGTCAGTAATGAATGTGGAAAGATAAGGACAATTCAACAAACCAAAGGTACTTTTGGAGCAAAAATGGAAAATAATTCTGTTCTCTGTTGGGAAATGGGAGTTCATTTTTAAATAGGTGCATTTACAGTTTTATAAGGATCTCAGAGATTTGGCGCGACCCAGCTCCAAATAGGATGTGACTGAAATGAAAAAAGGAACACTGTTCTCTATTTCGGCATGAGCTTTGTGATCAAATGACTGTACAACAGCAAACTACAGTGGCATAAAGTTAAAAGCTTGCTCAGGTACCAGAGGGCAGGCACAACTCAACCTGCCAGAGTAAACATTCACAAATGAAGGGCTAATTAATCCATTAAAACACAGGCTACAACAAAGGCATGAAACCGTACATAGACACATCATTTGTATAGCTCATCTCAGGGGCTATAATTATACCCAGGCTCACTTTGTATGGCTACTCTTTCGGAAGCCATCAGTGCCTTTCATCTTACATAAAGGACTGACTCTTTAGCCAACCCACCTACCAGAAAGTGACCTTCTGTTAACGTTCCCCCATTACGAACTGTGTACTGCACCATATTGTACATTTATAGTACAATCTGACTATGTGAAACATCAGAGACATGTTGTTCAAATGGCATCCTGCACTCTCCACTTATATGTAATCAGACAGAAGAGATGTACACATCCTCCACAACTGCACTCCTGCCAATACATTGCATGACAAAGCAGCATGCAAAGCTATTCATGCTAAAAGTGGAGAAGAATCCCAATCAAGGTTCCCCGCCCCTTACAGTAATTGCTGTTAATTCAAACATTATTCTTAACATGAAGGTAAAGAAGAAGCTTTTAAAATCCATATAAAAATGGGAAAGACCTTTTTTCCCTTGAAACTATGGTAGCATTGTCGCTTTCCTCCTCGGTCAGCCCAGAGCTGAGCTGCTCCCTTTTGAATGCTCCTGACATTAGGACCATGCCCAGCAGAGGCAAGGGGGCATAGCTTCCTGCATCCAGAGCAGCTCCTTAACCTTCATCTTACCAGTGCGGTGCTACGCCAACATTGCCAATCCTGTATGTTTATGGCATATGTTTTACAACCAAAATAGAAATCTGGGCCAGAATTTTTAAGGAGCCTAAGGTTTCAGAGTAGCAGACGTGTTAGTCTGTATCCGCAAAAAGAACAGGAGTACTTGTGGCACCTTTGAGACTAACAAATTTATTTAAGCATAAGCTTTCGTTGGTTCAATGAAATGCAATGGGAGTTGGGCATGTAATTCTGTGAAAATCCCACCCAGGGTATATTAAATGGCAGATGTAGAGAGAGATTTTCAAGGGCACACATGAGAGTTTCAAGGGCACCCAACTCACCTTGGCATTTAATTAGAATTAGCCTCAAATTTCCATTTATGCCTTTGAAAATCTCCATGCTAGGTCCAATCCTGCAAAGATTTACACATATTTAGGTTTAAGTACATGAATGATCCCATTGCCTACATTGGGACTACTGATGCATGCAAAGTTAAGTACATGTGTAACCCACATACCTCCTGGGTGTGGTGTTCTGTCCCATCTACTGGCACCAAGACCACTTAGAGAGAGTTAAATGAGTCTGCTCTACAGCTAGTTGGCTTTTAGTTCATGCTATAAAGGCTCATGCACTAAGCTCCAGAAGTCCCCGGTTCGATCCTACCTGCCGACAACCGGGGTCTGGCGGCGTTACACATGCATGAGTTTTTGCAGGCTAAGAGTCTTAATCAGAAAAAGGATGTAAGGAAGGATGGTTAGGTTGTTAGCCTAGGATTTGGGAGATCTGGGTTCAAGTCCCTACTATGGCATAGACCTCCTGTGTGACCTTGGGCAAGTTGCTTGGAAAGCTGAAACACAGAGAGGCTACCTGTACAATAGGAAAATAGTACTTCCCTACCTCATAGGGGTGTTTTATGGATAAATGTTTGAAAGATTTTAAGGTGCTTGGATAATATGGTAATGGGGGCCATAGACGTACCTAGGATAAATAAAAAGAGGAATAAAAAAATCTGCATATGTCCAAAATGGCTGAAATTTTTAATTGTTCAATCCTAACGTTTAGTGAAAATAACCTTTTTTTTTTGCATTTCGCCTCTTTTTTTTTTAGATAGAAATAGCCTGTATTTAATCATGTTAATGTGACACACTGCCAAAGTGTGAATCATGTTCTCCAGTAATTGGATGACAGCCTACGACTGCTACCAGCTAATGAAGTTACTTCTTTAGCTCAAGCAAAAGGGGTCTAATTTCAGTGCTGAAGATCACGCATTCAAACTCCATTGGAAACACAAGGTAAAGAGGTTGTTACATTAGCATTTAATGTAATCCCAATTATATTTTCAAGTTTATACTCCAATGAAGTGAGAGGTGGGATATGTGCATTGTGGTGCCTGTGTCTTCATAATGGAAAATACAGAAACCTTATGAAAAACTGGAATGTGAAGATTATTGCAGCAAAAAGTGTGCAATCCAGACATTTTTTCTGGATGTTCAGAGAGAGGTTTTGATATGTCTGTATTAATGAGACATTTACCGTCTCCATGCAAAGCCTGAAAGCAGCCATGCAACGCCCAGCAACAGCTGGAAATCGTCACCCCTTGTCCAAGAACGCTGCTCAGCATAGGCAGGAAGAAAATGCAGTGATGTAACCAAGTGGGTGTGTCTTCATAAGGCTCCGCTAAAATCTTCACTGATGCTCTCTGAACTAACATAGCTGGTTTTAATTGCTTCAAGTGTTTTTATTTGGAGGAAACAAAATACCAACCAAGCCAGAACACTAATCTTCAGCAGGAAACTATGTTTCAAGTTTAAAGCTCACCATTTTTGCCATCGTTGTGTCTAAAAAATAAACTAACCACTGGTTTTGAAAAACAATAATTGAAAATGCATTTTTCCCTACTGTCCCATAATTACAAACAGTTGAAAGGATTTTGCTTAAAGAAAGGGATTAGCACTTTCTGGAAGAGACCATATGGAATGCGTCAGTCCTAAATTTCAAGGAATTACAATGGCAATTGTTTGACACTTTAGGCTACAATTCAGGGGAGTCTCCCTCTCTGGAGGAAGAGCGCTTAATTGCTCGCTTAATTTTAATTACGTGTTTAAGTCCGACTGAAGTCAATGAGATTTAACTTCTGAATAGGGAAGGATTTATAGCATGTGCTTATTAGATAAGGCTCCCATTCAATAAAGCATTTAAGTACATGCTTTAACACACACTGACACAGACAGATGTGACTGTTAAATCGTAATTGTTAGCCTACGCATGCGGACACACACACACACACACACACACACACAAAGTCTAGAAGTTTATTCTTCATTACATAAGCTCTGCAGAGCTAAATAAGTATAATAAGCAGAAAAGGTTTTCCTGTTAAATTCTAGGTTAGTAGCCAAGGGACAACTTTCTAATACTCTTGTTTCTTTTATCCTTATCAAGAGTAAATCATGGCCACACTATTTATCTGCCTGGGAACTACAAAAACTAGCAGCTCACTCCCTCTGTTCTGTCACTCCTGATCCTAACCTCCTAGCTGGCAAAAAGAGTGCCTGTTTAGTGCTATCAAATGCAAAGAATAAATATGCTGGAAGACACAAAGTAACATATTGAGCCACCAGACCATAGCAGCCTGAGATCACTTTTATTTTTTTCCTTTGTGTTTTGCTCTGTTTTTCCCTACTGTCTTCTCTGGAAGTCATTGGATAGAAGCCATCTTGCAATCAACATGGTTTACTACTAAACTGTCCAAAATAGGAAAGAAAATATCAGGCATGAGTTTCTTTTGAAATATACTAACAACCGATTTATTCTGCACAGTAGCCCTTAATAACTGCCACATTAACTACAGTGTAATTTTAATTCGCCTAAAGACAGTTTCACAGATTTATCAACAAGAATTACAGCTGATGATTTAACTATATCAAGGGTTCCCTGAGCATTTGGAAGAATATATGCAAAGATCCATCACGTTCCTAATCATTGTTTTATTTACACCAGTCAATCTTGCTCCTACATGTGTCCACAGCATCATGGCCACAATAGCTCTGTAGAACTACTGGCTGTGGATTGCCTTTGTCAATCTTCAGAAAGGCCCCTTCCAATCAGTGTCTGCATAGCAATCAAAATTCAGGACTTTTCCCCTTCTCCATTTTTAAGAGTACCCTATTCCAATAATCCCCCTCGTCTTCTATGGTGAGTTACTGTAATTAAGGGAGTTAGACCCTTGTACAGTAAGGCAGTGACGCCCAAACTTTTTACTATTTTGTTGTTTTTTTCACAACCCACCCAGCTTCTCCTCTACACCAGGCCCACAACCAATAGTGTTTCCCAACTCACCATTTGGGAAAGGCTGCAGCAAGCTACTGAAGTATGTGCTCCCTGGTGTCAATGGGACTGATCATGGGATAAGAGTCAGCCACATACATTTGTACATTGCTGACCTGGGACCAGGGGTGGTACTACGCATAGGCAGACTAAGCAATTGCTTAGGGTTCCAAGGAGATCAATGGGTTACCTAGTCAGTGTTACCCCCAAAACACCATACATCCTATTTAATTTAGATGTTTATTAGGTGTATTAATGTGTGATGTGTTGGTATATTTTTTGATTTGTGGATGTAATACAATTCACATTTTTAGGGGATGGGTGGGGGCAAGGGCCCCCCCAAAATATACCTGTTTAGGGCTCCCAGTGGACTAGCACTGCCTCTCACTGGGGCCATGGAGATGGCCAAGATTTACAGAGGGGTGATTAAGGATGTGTGTGTGGCCCTCACGTAAGCCAAATACCATCCCTGGAGTGAGCCCCTCTGCCTTCATAAGTAATAGATTAGACCAGTGGTTCTTAACCTTTACTGCAGCCTGCACCCCTTTGGTTCTCAAAAAATATGTTCTCGCACCCCTTATCAAAAATCATTGAAGTAGGTCAGTTCTTTAAACCTAGATATATCATAACTATAGAATGAAAGAAATAGAATTATATATTTATTTTAATTTTGCAGTTAAAATTTAATGCAGTAATCATTAAAAATTGTATAATGTTAATAAATACATAGGTTTGATGAAACAAAGTAGTTGTACTTACGTGCCTGTGCTTAATTTGTATTTTCAATGATTTACCTTCTAAAAAAATCTGGCATGTCTCGCACCCCCAGAGAGGGCATCTCACACTCCGAGGGGGTGCATGCACCCCAGGTTAAGAACCACTGCATTAGACCATCCCAAAGATCAGTCAGGCTGGTGTAATGCTGGCACGGAGAGCACCCTTCTGCACCCTTTACTGCTGCATACTCCTGGGGCAGGATATGGCTCTTCATTTTATTTACATTTTTGCTTAAGAATAAACCCTTAGAAAATTAGGCAGTCATAACCTAATTCAACGGTCATTAAAGTTACAGACACCCAGACAGCACAGCTTTCTCACTTCCCCAAGACTGATCCAGTGATGTCTGTTAATATCTTAATAATCAAAAAAATGCAGAACCTTACAAAAATCACTGTACTTAGCAATTAGTATTGATGAATCAAAAGTAAGTTACCAGCAGTTTTTAGCACTTAATGTTATAGTGCACGAATAAATGAATTCAATCTAAATGTCTAAGGGCAACTACAAGATTAGAGAATTTAAATAATAAATTAAATGCTATCAATTTTTGCCATACATTTTAGATTATGGATGTGTCATTTTCTTGTATTGTTGCAAATGCTGTCAAAATGGAGCATTAGATCTATACATTATATTCCATTCATGAAGAAGTAAAACTCTCCCCTGTGATCTTCACTGCAGGACTTTCTTACATTTTCCGTACTTGTTCCATATACAGAATCTCCATTGATGTCAACAGAAATTCTCTATGTGAAGAGTATAGAACAGGGCCTGCTTTGGGGATAGGAAAAGAAAACGATACTCTATATTTCAGCGTGATTTCACTGGGTTTTCACTGGCAGATGTTTTTGTATTAATTTAGTTTGCTTTATTTACATCTTATGTTGTCATTGTTAGGGTCCTTATTGACAAAGATGCTCATTATTGCTATGTGAAACAGTTAATGAAACCTAAAATCATACAAAATTTGAAAGAAATCTAGTAAGCCTCATTTTGGGAAGATCATTCTAAATCTTAAAAGGTGAGCCATAGTTAAAGGTTCTTAATCCCAAGGTCAAACACCAAGACAGGAATCCGTTAAAGGCCAGCTTCACTTGTTGGGTCTATGCCACAAAGCATGAGATGGTTGAGAGGGATTTCCGGGCGGTGGTAATGACCTTCAGGCGAAAGATCCCATTTAAACATAGTATCAGAGGGGTAGCCGTGTTAGTCTGAGTCTGTAAAAAGCAACAGAGGGTCCTGTGGCACCTTTGAGACTAACAGAAGTATTGGGAGCATAAGCTTTCGTGGGTAAGAACCTCAAACATAGTACACTTGGGGCCTGTGCAATGAGTAAAGAACCTAGGTAGCAAGGGTGGGAAGACCAGGCAACTGAAAAATGAAGATATTTTGTACATTATACAGTAGTCTCTGTTTGTTAATTATCTGCAAAATGAATAAATAAATGCAACTACCCTGCTCTTTTAAAAATTGAAATATAAAAACGTAATAAATAAATGGTGATACCCCCTCCAAGTTCCAGGGGAAAGTGAAATAAACCTCAGGTTTTTTCCCCAATATGTCCTTGGGGAAAAAAATCCATCCTCTCACATTTGTCAGTTTAAGCCTATTCATGTGAGCAAACAGATTAACACCAGGGACTGCCCAAGCAGCGGTCCCGGGGGCAGCGGAAGCAGCCGCAGCTCGGTGGCTCCCAGCGGCGGATCCCCCGGGACTCTCCTCCGCAACTGGTGCCGCGGGCTTCTCCCCCTGCAGCTGGTGCTGCGGGCTCCTCCCCCTGCAGCTGGTGCCGCGGGCTCCCCCTGAAGATTTAATCAGGGGAATTTATGGTATAAGTCATGGACAGGTCATAAGCCATGATTTTTTGTTTCTTGCCCGTGACCTGCCCATGACTGCTACTAAAAATACACGTGATTAAATCGTACCCTTACCTATAATACTGTTGATATCCAAATAATTCCACTACTTTTTATAATAATAATAATAATTAATGGAGATATCCTATCTCCTAGAACTGGAAGGGACCTTGAAAGGTCATCAAGTCCAGGCCCCTGCCTTCACTAGCAGGACCAAGTACTGATTTTGTCCCAGATCCCTAAGTGGCCCCCTCAAGGATTGAACTCACAACCCTGGGTTTAGCAGGCCAATGCTCAAACCACTGAGCTATCCCTCCCCCCGTTTTGTCACTGTTGTTGTTGTTCTTGAATCCTAGTAAGGTGGATTCCTCTCAGTGGAAAGGAGAATGCCAACATGAAGGACCAAATTTTGCCTTTGGATGCATGCACAAGAGTCCCACCGATAGCAACAAGAGCAACCTACCAGCAACTGAGGGGGAAAGTTTAACCTTATTGACTCTCTCGAACCCCATAAAAGCCAGGAAATTCATGAAAGGCATGAAAAGCATGAAAGGCTCAAAATCTGTCGTTGACTTACCCTGATTTATCTTGATTGTACATGTTTCCAATCAGTGGGTAAGCTGATATACACATGTGGTATGGGAGCTGAAGTAATTAAATAATAGGATAGAATATGGTAACCTTACTGCTGATTTTCTTGCTTACGTTGGATCCTGAAAATTACCTATTTTTTGTAGTTTTCCTATTGAAGTATTTCTAAAAAGTACTTTTTTTCAGTCTATTGCTCCATAACAATCTGACAGTATGATAGCTCACATTACTTCAATACCGATCAGAATCCATACAAACAGTTACTGAGATTCTTCCTGCACATCTACCAATGTGATATATGCCATCATGTGCCAGCAATGCCCCTCTGCCATGTACATTGGCCAAACCAGACAGTCTCTACGCAAAAGAATAAATGGACACGAATCAGATGTCAAGAATTATAACATTCAAAAACCAGTCGGAGAACACTTCAACCTCCCTGGACACTCAATTACAGACCTAAAAGTTGCAATTCTTCAACAAAAAAACTTCAAAAACAGACTCAAACGAGAAACTGCAGAACTGGAATTAATTTGCAAACTGGCTTGAATAAAGACTGGGAGTGGATGGGTCATTACACAAAGTAAAAACTATTTCCCCATGCTAATTTTCCCCCTACTGTTACTCATACCTTCTTGTCAACTGTTTGAAATGGGCCATCCTGATTATCACTACAAAAGTTTTTTTTCTCCTGCTGATAATAGCCCACCTCAATTGATTAGTCTCATTAGAGTTGGTATGGCAAGCCCCATTTTTTCATGTTCTCTCTCTCTCTATATATATATATATCTTCCTACTGTATTTTCCATTTCATGCATCTGATGAAGTGGGTTTTAGCCCACAAAAGCTTATGCCCACATAAATGTTTTAGTCTCTAAGGTGCCACAAGTACTCCTTGTTCTTTTTAAGGAGATCATTTACTGAGATTGGATATCTTAAAAGAAAAGAATTTACAGTTTTATTTTCTTTATTTTGCGAGCTCATCAAGAAACAAAACGATAATAAAAAAATCCCTAATGTCTCTGGTGCAATTTATCAAAAGGAGTTTTATAGGACAAAATGTTTTCAGTTTATAATGGGGATAATAAGTGAGGCCGGGTTAGGGCTTTTAGAATCAGGCGATTTCTGTGGAAGCCAGCTAGAAAGAAAGTAGGGATGTTATCATTAGTCTTCTATGAATACCTAATGTTTAAACTCTTCTTACTCAATAACTTGTGTTTTATCACCCCGTCACAGCTTAGAAAAGTTTTCCAAAGACTGCAACTGACATGCGTCATTTATTTCAGCTTGACCCAATTAAGGCACAATTACTAGAAAAGCACTCATTTTAAATTATTTACATCTGCATTACAACGATGGGGGAATCTGGAATTCTGTGATAACCTTAGAATATTTGTAAGGGTTTGCAATAGAAAAGTGAAACATTAGTTAAGCAGGATAGTACATTATCCATTAAATTAAGGAGAATAGAAAAATAATAAATACCCTTATATTGAATTTGCCCCAAATTTCTATTTCTGCTTGTGTGTACGTTAAAGCCTTTTTTCTTTATTATTACTAATGATAACTTGCACCTGTATATGGTGACACCTTATATTTAAGGGTCTGAAACCACTTTACTCACAAGGAGCTCAGCCTTCTGAGGTGGTAGGCACTCTGGCCCAAATCTCATTGGCTTCAATACAACTAAACACATGCTTAAAACTAAACACGTGCTTACATCCTTTGTGGAATTGGAGCCAGAATGCTCAGCACCTGGCAGGATCGGGCCCAATGGACCCATTTCAGCTGCCTGTCAAGTCCATGGGATTTTTGTCACTGACTTCAATGGGGACAGGATGGGCCCCATGTCTACAAGTTACCCTCGCTGACCATGAATAAAAAAGGAAAATGCATACTTCTAGAGTGAGACAGTCACATCATTAGAGAGAAATGAGCTCTGATGTACTTCCGTCAAAGTTTGGAAGAGAGAGAGAAATTTAGAACTGAAAATAAATCCCTACATTAACATTCCAGTACAGCATACAATGTAATTAACTATCACCCCATCACACCTCTGTCTCAAGGCTTCCTTAGCTTGCTGACGCTGCAACCGCAACAATTGTTTGTGACCATGTCTCTGAAATGCAGTTCACGCTGATAAATGACGAAAAAAACAGCGCACCTTCCAACTTATTCATCATCCACACATTATTTACTAAGTTTGAGTCAGTTATATATACAATTCCACTGTGGACACTGAAGTTACATAAGTGGGGTCAACGAGGGCTTCATTTGATGGAAAGGGGTTGCACAGGTGCAACTAAGATTTTGATTTGGCTTAAAGCATCTTCATTACTGGAAGGTGGAAAGAATCCAGTTTGGCTCTCAGAGCGTGCGTTGAGGTTGACATCTTTTCACTTGTAAATTGGGTCTGATTGAAATGGAAAGCAATGGGCCAAAAAAAAAAAGATGGAACCCCACCATGTCGTTTTTACAGAGGCACTTTTCACACTGCTGCGAGTCCTCATTCAGCTGCCTGTTGCTAGCCACTCAGAACATTTTTCTTTGTGTTCTAGGGATGAGGTCTCTCACTAATTATTATTATTTGTATTGTCGTCATGCGTTGGAGCCCACTGTATGTATCAACACACACACACACACACACAGAGTGTCCCTGCCCCAAAGAGTTTACAATCTCTCTCTTCCTCTTCGTTAGATCCAAGCTGCCCCTTTCCTATCTTTTCATGATATCTCCTCCCTCCTCAGATTCATGCCCTCATCACTCATTTTCCAGGCCTTTTCTTAGCCACTGCCACCAATACTACTCAGCCCCACGTCCCAACTGATTGAGTTAATTACTGGGCCTGACTGCCAGAGGAAGAATAAGCTTCTTCTCAACCCACAATTTCCCAGCTAGACTTTAAGGGATGATATAAAGTGAAAAATGCTCCTCCAAAGTTTAGGTTCCATCAGGAATTTTCAAACCACTGGTCCAAATCCCTGGAGGTAGAAGAGGGCTGTAATTGGCCTGTCATGTCTGAGACGGTTTGAAGCACCTCGGCATGTGTTTTTACTGCTCTTGTGGATTATTACTTATAAATGCAGCATGATCCAGTAGATAGAAAATGGGGCTCAGAGCAGTCCTGAGTTTCATATCAAACTCTACCACTGCCTTGCTGTGTGGCCATGGACAAGTTATTTAACCTTGCTGGACCTCATTTACTCCTATAAAATTGGGATAATGATATTACTCCCGTCTGAATAGTGCATTGAGAGCTATGGATCAGAATAGCTATTTAAGGGCTAAGCACTATTTATTACTATTATTAAAACTGAAAGATTTGCAATGGATCTGCAAATGAAACAATATCTAATTATTTCTTTATATTACCCAGCCAAGATAAACTGAACTTACTTTTGTCAAATTGGAATTAATAACTTACTCTCCCTTGCTTATTTTTTTCTCTTAGTTAACCTTATAACTTTACCCTCCTACACCAAGAAAATTGGCAGTAATGGAGCAAAATATCCATTTCTAGGAGGATGTATACAACATGTTTATAAAAGCTACTGAAAGATAAAATATGCAAAAAGTTTAATGCAGGAAGCTAGAAGGCTGTGGACTTGAAGTTCCAATGTATCACAGGCTGAAATTTATAACAGGCACTGCAAATGATAACACTAAATTTTGAAAGTTGATATAAGTAATTTGCAAGCAACCTGATGTTCTCATTCTCAGAGTGGAGATTTTGTGGTGCAAAGGATTAATGTAAAACCCATTCACGATGGGCAGGGGGTGAATCAAACTGCCAATAGCAGAAAGTTCATTCAGTAGTTTGCAAGTGAACGGCAACTGATGTGGCTCCTAGAAGGAGCGGAGGCAGTAACAGTTGGAATGAAACAACGGGGAGCCACCTCTTCCCAACTACCTGTGCCTTGGAGAGCCAAAAATCTAAGATCCAGGGGAGTTCTGACTTGTCTTGGACTAGAAAAGTGAGACCCAAGGGTCAGATTTGTGCACTTACAGTATCTGTAACGAATGCTTTGTTTCCTTTTTGATTTAAGAAGTTCACTTAATTCAAAAGTCATAAGAAAACAGAGCTTCAAACATTTCTGGGCTCAGCCATACCCACACTCAATTTCTAAAAGAGCAAGGTAGTTGCATTTATTTATTTATTTTGCAGACAATTAACAAAATAGAATACTATAAAATGTACAGAACATCTTCATTTTACAGTTGCCTGGTCCTCCCACCCTCGCTACCTAGGTTCTTCACTCATTGCACAGGACCCAAGTGTACTATGTTTAAATGGGATCTTTTGGCCTGAAGGTCATTACCATATCCTGGAAATCCCTCTTGACCATCTCATGCTTTGTGGCATAGACTCAACATGTGAAGCTGGCCTTTAACGGATTCCTGTCTTGGTGTTTGACTTTGGGATTAAGAACCTTTAACTATGTCTCACCTTTTAAGATCTAGAATGATCTTATGATTCAGAAGACCTCTCGAGGTCCCTTCCAGTCCTACCATTCTATGATTCTATGTATATCCAAATAAAATTACTGTTATGCTCAGAGCTTTTGAAAAGTTATTGTTTGAGAGCAGTCTGAATTCTTCCACTGGTCCTAATTACATCAGGAGCAGAACATGGCTCTTCAGCAAGAGAAGATATACTGAGGAAACCATTAAAGCCATATAAGAAATATTACATTTTGATGTATTACATTATTTGCGCAAATTAAGAAAAATTAAATAATTTCACTATTTTTAGAGAAATGTTGTCAACAGGGTGGGAAGTAACGACATCTTGGCTTTCTTTGTGAATGATTAATTAAAAGAAAAAGTTAATCAAGATAAACTTCTGCACCTGCCTAACATAGGACTGAAAGTTTATCATGTCTAAATATGTTTCTCATACATTTACTGCAAATTAGTTTTTGAAAGTGAATTTCAAGGTCTAGCGATTCCGAGGTTCACTAACTCAGTTTTCATTAAGTTTTCACAAATGATCTACTGTAGCATTATTCTTTTATAGTGGTGCAGATTTAAGGCCCACTATGAAAAGCAATTATACTGTCAGAAAAGTGTATTTTGACTTATTAAAAAATTGAAAGGTTTCAGAAAACTATTTATTCTGGTGCTCAGTGGGAGTGTATGTTGACAGTGCTCTGGAAGAAAGCATTTTTCTCCTGCATATCTCTCACCTTCTTCTAATCAGGCCTTTATGCTGAGCACTTGAGAAAGCATCACTTGGTAAATATTCACAAATAATTTAAAGTCAACAAACACAGGCTACTTTCTGATTCCAACCCAGAAATGGTCAGTTTTATTTATTTTGCTGGTTTCATTACATAGTTTGAATCAAGTTATAGCAAGGATGTACAGGGATTGGTTAAAAGTACAGTGACTTCATTTTATTATATATTAAAGATGTTTAAAGGAAGGTCAGCTATTAAGCAGTCTGATGAGTAGCATGACTCATGTCAAGACGTACTTTCGGTCTAAAATTGCGTGGGCCACTTGTTTTAACTGTACTGCATTAACTCTTTTCTATTACCTCATTATCTACCACGCTGTAGCACAATACTCTAATTATGTTTGAAATCCATTTCAGCAGTAAATGTTCATCTAAAATACCTATGACTCAGAGAATTACCATAATTTCGTCTTCTGTAGTAAGGTCTTAAAATATCTCAAAATATGAGCAAATGATCTACACATTTCTCCCGACACTGACCAACCAGATCTTGGAGACAGGCATGTAGGAGAATATATGGCTACTTGTCAGCTGACTTTCTCCTCGGCACAAGAGGGTGGAATAGGGGTAGGGAGGGGCCGAGAATGGGTGGAGCCTTGACTGGTGCCCTACGCCTTGTTACATAATGGCCAGAGCAGCAGCTCATGGGGGAAGTATGGGAAGTATTGTGACTTTTTTGGATTTTCATCCCAAAAACTGGCAAATGAAAGCTTAATTTTTTTTCCTAGCTTGTGAAAATAATGTAATACATTAAAATGTAATCTTTTCACAAAAATTTCCAGTTAGTCAAAAAGCCATTTTCCGCTGGAAAAAAGTTTAGATGGAATTTTTTCAACCAGCTATAGCCCTCACGCGATCCCTTTATCGGGGCTGTGTCTAAAGTCACAGTCTAGCCCATCATTTATTACACATATTATTGCAACTAAACAATTACAACAACACTGTACTTTCCCCATTTTATTTCATAGCAGTGCTATCATTTTGTTCATCAGTCACACCTCACGTACAGAATAGAGTGAA
Source organism: Terrapene triunguis (assembly GCF_002925995.2). Lineage (NCBI taxonomy): Eukaryota > Metazoa > Chordata > Testudines > Emydidae > Terrapene > Terrapene triunguis. The sequence goes on along the minus strand of NW_020664456.1, from coordinate 1,422,177 downwards.
ATTCTGTCAGAATATTAAGATGGCATGTATGGTATGCATTGGCTCCATCAGATATTGTTTAAAATGGTCGTGTGTTCATTTTTTCTTATTATTGACTTCCTTAATTATATTGACCTTGCAGGTTACAGAGTGCTAATATGCAGGCTATAAAATTCATTATATACATTAGAACCTTTAATCTGAAGAGGTTTAAAAAAGCAACAGAAGGAGCTGTTAAATATTCAAAAGTGTGACTTGCAAAAGTTTTTGGTGTTGAACAAAAAATGTCAGTAGGATCCAATTCTTTATTAGCTGTTGGTAATTGTTTATTTTCTCTATTTAACTACTAAGGCCTGATCCTGCACAATGTATGTGAGTACACTGATACGGCTTATCATAACTCTGCCCCTCCAGGCTCATGGTACATTTGTCCACTCTCATTGTAGATATAAATCATTTCCCACTGTAACCTGCTATAGCCATTTCTTCAAAAGCTGTGGCAAATATCATTTAAAGGCAGCCAGGGCCACCCAGAGGATTCAGGGGGCCTGGAGCAAAGCGGGGGAGCTGCGGCGCTTGTACTCACCCGGTGGCAGTCCAGGTCTTCGGCGGCATTTCAGTGGCGGGGGGCCCTTCAGTCGCTCCACGTCTTCGGCAGCACTGAAGTACCTGTCGCCAAAATGCCGCCGAAGACCCGGACCGCCGCCGGGCCAGGGCTCGCAAGGCTCCTGCGGGGCCCGGGGCAAATTGCCCCACTTGCCCCACCCCCCTCTGGGTGGCCTTGAAGGCAGCATAATAAATGAAGTATTTTTTTCAGCCTCTAAAGAAAATAATTCACTCACTTTGTGTCTTCCTGCCTCTGAATCCTGCTTCTTTAAATGACTTAATGGCAAGAACTAGCAAAAATGATCTTTTATCTGATGTCAGTGAGTCAAGCGAAGCTATGGTGTCAGTCACCTTGGAGCAGGCTGGAAGAAATACGATGTACTAAATTCTGCCACTGATTTTTTTCTTTTTGATACCTACATTATTCAAAAAAAGAGCTCAAGTATCTTTCAGGGCAGATACATTTTCTGATTGTCCCACTAAAAAGAAGACTGAGTAGTGAAGAGAAATAGAGAGAGGGTTTAATTCTACCTCATCTGAAATAGCAGCATGGGGGAAACACATCATCACCATGTAGGAGAAACCCAGGTTTATAAATGATCCTATATCTTTGTCCCTACTACTGACATTTTTTCCAGTTATTTTCCACTTACACTTTGTCACTCTTCTGGAGGCTACTGAAATAGTAGTAGTGTCTTTAAAAACATTTTTTACTTGTTCATGCTATAATAAATCTAGAGCACTAGATACATGAGCTTGACCCTCAAAAGCAACCAGTAGGGTCATATTCTTTATTTGAAAATAGCAAATGTTTTTATCTTTGGACAGTGAGTATTTTAATACATATAATTGCTGGTAAATAATCATAGAGACAGAAGAGACATGTTAGATCACATGTTCCATCCTCACATGGCAAGTCCTTTACAGCATTTTCCCCATCTCCAGTTGAAATTCAGTGGTGGGGCTTAGACCACTTCTTTGGGAAGTTATTCCACAGTGTGATCTCTCCTTAGGAAGTTTTTCTAAACAAGACCCTCCTTTAAGACTGTCACTATTCCAGTCGAGCTCCCCTCGTGGCCACGCACCAGACTAATGTGAGGAGACCCAGCTGCTGAATCCCCAAGTGTTTTAAGCCTCTGGTGTTTGAATGGAGTCCAGACACTGCTGTTGTATGAAGGCTCTGGCCATATGCTTAGGGTGCAGACCTTCCATCAGGCACTCCCTCCTGAGAGCTGTGATCACGTGCCCCACTGAGAAGCCCAGCCTCTAGAACCAGTGCGGACTCCTCAGACCCGCCTCATAGCTTAAACACACCCTCTCTCCCAGAACTCCAGCCATAGAGAGTTCTGAGCTCACTTTACCTCTACCAGGCAGCCTTTGCACAGGACTCTAAATCCATTGCTCTATACTTAATCTAATTAAGCTCTACGCAAAAATTTTTTCCCTGCCACAGGTTCCTCACCACTCCAACGCAATCTTTGGGTCAGAATCAGTCTTCTCCTTGTGAGACCCTTTTAAACTCTGCTGCACTGCCTCACTCTCTTTATCCTGGTAACTTTTCACTCCTCCATTTTCCCCCTCCCTGCAGACAAGTAGGAGGAAGTATATTCTCTCAGGTCTAGCAATTCTCCTTAGCATATCTAACCTCTGGAGAAAACACAGTTGGCTAAAGTACTCTCCACTGTCCCTAGCTGAGTGGATATATGCTAGGCACTGTCAGCCCATGGTAGATGCACATAAATAGAGGAACATTCCATGAAACAATAATTTCCGTAGCAACAACTTAATAAAACTTTGAAGATTGTACACAGTTTCCCCAAATCATCACAAAAATACATTAATAGAATCACAAAATCATAGAAACAAAGGACTGGAAGGGACTTCGATAGGTCAGCTAGTCCAGTCCTCTACACTAAGGCAAGACTAGGTATTATGTAAAACATGCCTGACAGGTGCCTGACTAACCTGTTCTTAAGAATCTCCAATGACAGAGATTCCATAACCTCCCTAGGTAATTTGTTCCAGTACTTAAACTTACAGTTAGGAATTTTTTCCTAATGTCTAACCTAAATCTCCCTTGATGCAGCTTAAGCTCACTACTTCTTGTCCTGTCCTCAATGGACAAGAAGAACAATTTATTACCCTCCTCTTTATTACAACATTGTACGTACTTGAAAACTGTTATGCCTTCCACCCCACCCCAATCTTCTCTTCTTTAGACTAAATAAATCCATTTTTTTCACTCTTTCCTCATAGGTCATGTTTTCTAGACTTTTAATCATTTTTGTTGCTCTCCTCTGTATTTTCTCCAGTTTATCCACATCTTTTCCAAAGTGTGGTGCCCAAAAGTGGACACACTACTGCAGTTGAAGCCTTATCAGTGTAAAATACAGTGGAAGAATTACTTCTCGTATCTTGCTTACAACACTCTTGCAACATCTCAGAATAACATTTGCTTTTTTTTGCAACAGTATTACATTCTTGACTCATATTTAGTTTGTGATCCACTGTAACTCCACATCCTTTTCTGCAGTACTCCTTCCTAGGCAGTCATTTCCAATTTTGTATTTGTAAAATTGATTATTCCTTTCTAAGTGCAGTATTTTGCATTTGTCCTTACTGAGTTTCATTCTGTTTATTTCAGACCATTTCTCATTTGTCAAGATCATTCTGAATTCTAATCCAGTCTTCCAAAGCATTTGCAACACTTCCCAGCTTGTTATCTTCCACAAACACTACAAGTGTACTCCTATGCCATTATCCAAATTATTTACAAAGATATTGAATAGAACTGGACCCAGAACAGTTCCCCAAGAGACCCCACTCGATATACCCTTCCAGTTTGACTGTAAATAATTTATAACTACTCTCTGAGTACAGTTTTCCAACCACTTGTGCACCCATTTTATAGTAGGTTCATCTAGGCTATATTTCCTTTGTTTATGAAAAGGTCATGTTAGTGTGAAAAACCTTACTGAAGTCAAGAAATATCACGTCTACTGCTTCCTCCCTACCCAGAAGGCTCGTTACCTTATCAAAGAAGAATATTAGGTTGGTTTGACATGATTTGTTCTTGATAAATCTATGTTTACTGTTGCTCATCACCTTATCTTCTAGGTGCTTACAGGTTGATTGTTTGATTATTTGATCAATTATCTTTCTGGGTACCAAAGTCAAGCTGACTGGTCTATTATTTCCTGGGTTATCCTTACTCCCCTTTTTATAGAGAGGCACTATAGTTGCCCTTTTCCTCTGGGATCAATCCCATCACCACGAGCTCTCAGAAATAATCGCTAATGGCTCAGAGATCTCTTCAGCCAGTTCCTTAGGTAGTCTACGATGTATTTCATCTGGCCCTGCCAATTTGAAGACATCTAACTTGTCTAAGTAATTCTTAACTTGTTCTTTCCTTATTTTAGCCTCAGATCCTACCTCATTTATGTGCTGACATTCAATATGAGAGCCATCCAATCACTGCTAACCTTTTTGGTGAAAACAAACAAGAAAGGCACTTAACTCTTTGTCTATTGCTGCGTTTCCTGCTATTGTCTTTCCCTCCTCACTGAGTAATGGCCCTACTCTGTCATTGGTCTTCCTCTTGCTTCTAATGTATTTGGAAAATGTTGTCTTGTTATCATTTATGTCCCTAGCTAGTTTAATCTTGTTTTGTGCCTTGGCCTTTCTAATTTTGGCCCTACCTTCTTGTGTTTTGTTTTTTTACATATAATCATCCTTCATAATTTGACCTAGTTGCCACTTTTTATATGACTCTTTTTTGTGTTTCAGGTAGCTGATGATCTCCTGGTTAAGCCAGTGTGGTCTCTTACCATACTTTCACATTAGTGGAATTTGGAAGACTATATAATGACATCTGTGATGAAGAACTGCTGTTATGTATGCTTTATTGCCAAACTCAAGATATCAAAAATTCATGACTCAGACCCCCCCCCCATCATAGTTTTCTTTAAAAAAAAAGGTTATATTGTGCTTTTTCTGTCTGATTGGTTGTTCTGCCCCAGGAGGTGGGCAAGTGGGGCAGGCAGCCAATGAGAGTGGGTTTCCCCCAGGCAAGGCTCAAATTCACTAGAGGGCTAGAGCTTCTCATTTGATTTGAGAGATGGGCTCCAGGCCCAATCGAAATTTCATCACTCATGGAAAAAAATCACAAGAGTTGGTAATCCTGGGATGGGAACTCCCAAGTTCAACATGTATTCCAGTAGGAAGTGATTGTGATCTGCTCCTATCTAGTGGAAGTACTTCCCTTTTTAGGGGACTGCATCAGTTTTGTATTTATTATGACGTCATGCTAGTAAAAATTTTTGAATGCTTATGAATGTGAGAGACTGTTAGCACTACCTGAAGCAAAGGAAAGCAAGCAGAAGCTGTAAATTTTCATAGGACAGATGGCATACTTCCATGCCTAAGGCAGTGGACTGGAAATCTAAAGAGCTAGATTCTATCCCCGGCAATCCCACTGAAGTGCTGTGTGACTGAGGTCAAGTTTCTTCACCTCTCTATTTCCCCGTCTCCTTTTTCTGTCTTGTTTATTTAGTCTGTAAGCGCTTCAGGACGGGGGTCTGTCTCTCACTATGTGTTTGTATATTGCCTAGCACAACGGGGCTCTAATCTTGATCTGAGCAACTAAGCATCACTATAATATTACTGCTACTAATTATAACAATAATTTTCTATGAAGTCCTTATACACTGTCCAACACCAGTCTGGAAATGCCATTCCATATGCAGAGTGGGTGAGATATCTTTTATTGGACCAACTTCTGTTGGTGAGAGAGACAAGCTTTCGAGCTGAAGGAGAGCTCTGTGTAAGCTCAAAAGCTTGTCTCTCTCACCAACAGAAGTTGATTCAATCAAAAATATTACCACACCCACATTGTCCCTCTGATATCCTGGGACTGACATGGCTACAACAACCAAGCATACTCCATTTGCTTGACTGAGCTTTTCTGTTTAGTCCTGTTTTACTATTATCCACACTATACTTTGAAGTTCATTGAAAGGGTTAAATTGATTCCCTGGCTAGAGTGAGTGATTTGCTGGCAGTGAGTTCATGCAAAGCTAGGGCTGCTGAACTTCAACAGCTGACACTGGCTTCTGCAGGTGCATCATCACAGATGGTTACATGTCATTACTGCCACAGAAGTGCTACTGAATTCACTACAATTTGCCAGGTTATGCAGAATACTGTATACACAATATGCTAGAGAATTCAAAGAGCTCTGGATGCGGTATATTCTGGATTGTCCTCAGTACAATGGTATCAGGTATAACATGACTAACAAATAGGTGAACCTAAGGGTACCTATTTAATCTCTATCAATTTCACTCTTTGTTCTACAGATTTCTGGAGACAATGGTCATATGTAAGCAATCATCACCTTGTATTTTAAAGAGGCTCATGGCCTCTTATGGAAGACTGGGCTTCTGCAGAGTCAGGAGTGGAGCTTTGTGATGCTGCACTCGATTGTCACCATATCTTCCACAGGTTTTGTCCTAAAGGAGTGGGTTTTCTGCTCATTTCCTACCCTCCTCAGCAAACATCAGATGGCCTGATGTTTGTATAGTCAGCAGATACCTCCTCACTGATTTCAGTTCCTATCCTCATGCCTCATTTTAAGAGAGGAATACTTGATATAGAAATTGCACTCAAGTTAATAACCAATTTAATTTTTTTTCCAAGCTCCTACTGCTGCCAAATGGATTTTGCTCAGAAGTATTTTAAAACTACAACTCTACTAATGTACCTACTTGATAAATTGCCCATCATGTGTGAGAAAACCAAACAAAGTTATAATAACCTGGATTTCAGAGAATAAAAGTATCAGCAATGGCTCAATTTGCAGTTCATTTTACTTCTACTCAGAGATTTATATGAATTAAAATGGAACACAGACCAAGGACAAAGGAATATCAAGAAAGTCACTCTGTTACTTAACGGTAGCATTAGGATTGGCCACTGACAAATGTGGGCCTCTGGAGGTTAAAGTCTGGTCATTATGCATTTTCCTGAGATAAAGAACCTTTCAGTAATGGGAAAAAATGTATATATGCACACAGAAGCGTTGAGGTATTATTTTTCCAAAAGGTTGCAAAGAATAAGTAACTACAGGGGAAGAATTATCCTCTCTTTGGTAACCTGTCTAAAATACAGAAATTGAATCTTACAGCAAAATTGATACTATGCCAACTGGAATGTGTGGGAGTTAATCAGACTGTTGTATGGCTGATCATTAATTTAGTGATAAAAGCCAAGTAACCTCCAAAAGATGTCTGATTCTGCTCTCTCGGTAACATTCCGGAGGCTATGTGCAGAGTCCTTAATGGTCTGGGCTTTATACCATTCAGCAAGGACCTTTCCATTTACCAGCAGCAGAACACTTTTTCACTGGGGGCTGGAAATCCCACAGAAACAAATTTCTAAGGAGGAAACACATATAAAGGTATTAGATTTGGAAGGGGCTTTAGCCCCAGACACCCAACCATTTTCCCCAGTCCATGAAGGAAAGATGTTGATGGCTCCATAAAGAGGCCTATCCAGTTTCCCTCAACTAGAAATATGATGGCTGTGCTAAGCTGGGGTGAGCCTCCAGGCTGAGGGTTAAAGTGGGAAAAATAAGGGTCCGTTAGAGGTGTGCCGACAGTGTTAACAAATGAAACCTCAGACAGGCAAAGGAAACAGATATATGCACAGAACAGAGCAATTTTAAAATAGCTATGGATTTTGGTTAGACTGGTCTTGGAGAGACAGAAACAATGTGTGTGCTCTTTAAGCCCCTGATCCTGCTCTGATCAAATCAATGCCAAAACCTCCCATTACCTTCAATGGAAAAAGAACCAGACTCTATGCAGTACATCAACACTGACAGACGCAGCAACTGCCCCACTGTGAAGGGACATGGCCCCATCCCACTGAGAGCAAGCCGAGCAAGTGTTCCAGCACTCCGGTAATGACAATTAGGCACACCTGCAGGGCGCGCTCTAATGGAGAAGGAGAGCTTAAAAAGGTGAAACTGGCTACAGAGCAGGGGGAGGGGAAGTTTTCTCAAGAGGAGTGGCTGTTGGAGAGCCCAGTAGCCAGGGGAGCCTAGCTCGAGTCAGTGACTAGCCTTCCCTTTCCGCCTTTTGTTTAGGGCAGACAGACGCTGATGCCCTGAGAGGGGCTCTGGGCTTCTGCTCTCCATCAGCGCCATGTAGCTGGACTGGAGAAACAGTGCCAGGGATTGGAGGTAATTGGGTTCAGAAAGGACCCTGGGAGTGAGCTTAACTCCCACAGGGAACAGGGAACTTGCCCAGGAGTGGGTGTTGCACAAGGGACCTAGGGACGAGAGAGGTAAAGAGACGATGGCAAGCCCAGGCTGATCGCTGGCTGACTACACCCACCAGCATCCAAATCACTTCGCTGTAAATTATTTAATATCACAGAACTGAAGTAATTGTAATAGAACAATGTCCAAGGATCAATGTCTCCTGCTCTTAAAAATAAACATCTTGGCTTTACCTTGGAAGTTATTTTCCATAAATGTCACAATTTGCTTTCATATTTATGTGACAGCAGCAGGAGACCATTATCCTATGACAATAAATGTTTAATACCATTGGCATAATGCTTAATTAAAATTGATCCTTTTTACCATTGATTTGTTTGTGTGCCAAGCATACCCTGAAGCAAAACATTTGTGTTAGTTTTTGGGAAAACAGTGGGGAATAAATCCTTCATTATTTAATTTATGACCAAATCCAAATTTGAACTCAGGCCTCTAAGGCAAAAACAAACATATACTCCAAATGAGTGTATTATACCTCTATGGCATTTCTATTTCCAGCAGCATATTCTTTTAGCTAGTTCCTTTCAAAAATGGTTATATTGATTACAATTTAATTTATCTTTGTTCTCAAATCTTTGACTTGTTCTTGCATATCTTCATTCTGAGTAATTTCTGTTGCAGGACTACATATTGGTTGCACGCACAGTATATAACAACAAGAAAGCATGAAATACAGTATATGTCCTTATATGGCATGTGCATCATGAGCAGTAAGAAACAGGTACGGCATACCTGTATAAATAATACATATCATGAAAGAAGGGCTGGAGACCTGTCCCTAATTCATATTGTTGGCAAAAGGCAAAACTGGTTAGGGGATTTCCCAAGAGCCTGACTGAAATCAGATACCACCAGACAACCTGGGGGAAATAGCATCTGAGCTTTGATTGAGGAGTACAAAGGGGCAGGGCCGCCCTTAGGCATAGGCAGCATACACGGCTTCGTAGGGCACCCGGAAATTTGGGGTACTCCTGGGTCTTAGTGTCCACCCGCCCGCCTCGTCCTATCCCTGTCCTGACCCTTCCTGCAGCCCGGTGAGTCTTCCTCTGGAGGAGATCTAGTAGTTACAAGTGAAAAAGCCTCCCCCCTGCTAGACCTATTAGCACAACATTGAAACTGTTAAAGAGCCATTCAAGTGGTAATGAAGCCATTTAACAGACAATTGCCAATCCCCAGGTATAGACTGTCAGTTTCTGAATTTACTGACAAAAACAGTTGTGCATTACTGTCATATTTATTCAGAACATATTATTCTACAGGACCTTAGTTTAAAATTTGCTTTAAAAATATTTCATTAGTGTGTTGCTGAAGATTATAAAATCACATTTCTAAAAAATCCTTGCATAGATTTTTTAGATGCACAATCTGAGTATTCATCTTTAGCCTTAAATGCTTGGATCTTCAGACATATAGTTTTTTAAAAAGACCCTCCTTAGCTAAAATACACATGCGAGCCCGGGCTGCCGTCTTTATTTACCAGTTTAATAATACTGCTTAGGGACCCATAAATCCTAAAGACGGCCTGCAAAAGGGCATTCATCTCTTGAGCACCTCTGAGCAGCGGGGTGCATTACCACATTCCTTTCTCACCCCCGGTATCCCCTGCAGGCTGCAAGCCAACCTTGGTGGGTCTTCAGTGGCCTGGCCCTCTGGTCAAGTCACAAAGTCCGAATGAATCCCTTCCATGATCCGACTTTATCAAAACATTTTGTTCCAGCCTTACCAGAATGAAATGTTCAGATTTTTCATTTAGAAGAAACATTTTGTTTAGAATTTTATATTATGTTATAAATATAAAATAAAAGATTCAAAGTCAAAACCAAAACATTTTGATGGAACCACAACAATTTTTGTTTAATATTTCAGAGGAAATTTCAAAATTGTGAAATTTCTCGAGATATGGAAAGTCTGGTTTCCATACAGCTATAAGGTTGTGTGTGAGAGGATCTTACATCTCTCTGTGGCAGAGGTTCTCAAACTGTGGTCCGTAGACCACAAGTGGTCCACGAGCTCCATTCAGGTGGTCCGCGGATAGTTCCCTCTAAGGTGCGCACCTGGGTGGCCACACATGAGAGAATGAAGGGCCACCCACCTAATTAGTGGAGCACTCCACTAATTAGGTGCCTGGACCTTGGAGAAGACACACATATAAGGTGAGGCGGTGGCCTTGGGCGGAATGGGGGTAGGTGGAAGGGGGCAGTGGGGTGAGAAGAGGGGGTGGGGGGAATTTGGGATGTGCAGGGCTGTGGCGGCCAGAGAAAGAGGCGACTTTCCCCAGCTCCAGGGCTGAGGCTGCCAGGGAGAGACCGCCCTCCTTCCCAGCCTCAGCTCTGTGCCTGCTGTGACGGGGGAGAGAGGGAGAGACCCCCCTCCTTCCCAGCCCTACCTCGGGGGCTGCCACGGCAGGGGAGAGAGGGCACATGCATCGCATTAGAAAGGTAAGACTACTAATATTAAAATATGAGTTGTGTGCTTTTATTTGTAGAACAAAAAAAGTTTATTATTATTTTTATATAGCACTTTTAGCCAAAGTGCTTTACAATAGTTAGCTAACGGTACAAACAACATTTGGAAAGATCGTTAAGTGGTCCGCTGAGACCCCCAGCAATTTTCAAGTGGTCCATGAAAAAAAAGTTTGAGAACCACTGCCTATGGACAGCAAGCGATGCTGACAGGCTGACCAAGTGATCAGAGAAAAGGGACTGATTTCAGAACATGTTAGCTATTCACTTTTGTTTTTTTCTTCTTTTTTTTCCCCTCTGTAACTAAGATGGGAATGCCTTATCTAGTTTAGTTTATGAGAAGTATAAATCTATATATGTTAAGCAAACAGCTTCATTTCTTTTTATTCTATTTAACTTTCTGTTTTTAATAAATCTTTGTTTTGCCAGATCACTGCTACATTTGGTAATTTCATGCAAACATCCCCAAAGAGAAGAGAACCCAGTAACCTTTAAGGAGAGTTGCTCAAGGATAGATTCTCTGGAACATCATCCCACTCTTAGTCTCGCTCATGGGCATGGACAAAGATGTCCTAGGCCAGGGAGATACATTGCCATCAGACTGCAGAAAATGAAGAAGAGAAGCCAAAAGGACACGGAGGAAAGAAGAGCTGGATGGGAGTGTTGGTCACACTAGTATGTTACATTTACATCATTTTGAAAAGAATCCCCAGTCCCAAATTCTGGAGGATATCTACAATCCTAAATAATGTATTGCTAAGGACATTTGTGGAGATACAGTCTATTAGATTTTGAACCATTCTGCCATCTTTCAGCTCTGTATGAATGAAATTAATCCTGAACAATTGCAAATGACTCCCGCAAATAACTAAAACCAAGCAAACATCTGTAATGGAACAATGAATACTAAGAGAAGTTAAAAAATGGAACAAAACCAATCCTGGACAAGAAAGATTATTTTAGCTTCAGCACATTGCATGGCCTTAAAGTGTTCATTGTGTGCATTCCGGAGGCCAGAAAAGAGAAGGCTGCAGCGCATGAGTCTGAAAATATTTCTGAAACATGAAGACTGTTTTAATAGGTGTTAAAATAGTACTGCAGATCATGGTAGTAAATATCTTTGTAAGAAATGGTATATAATTTTGAACCGTTTGCAAAGAACTGGAAATAATAAACTAATACAGAATGATAAATGCATGCATTATTAATTTTCTTATTTCATAATTGCAGAGCCTTTGTTCTCTGTTACAGAATCAGGATGTGCCCTGCAAAACAACTATTCTCCTGATGGAGAGGTGAAATGGGGGATGGATAGATTAGCATTTACCACAGGGCTTCCCATTTCATACATATTTTTATTTGAAGAGAAGATGTAGGATGTAGCAAACACTGGAGTCAGAGAAAATAGGTCATATTGCTGTGTGACTTATTGTTTACACTTATAGCTGGTCACGAGGGTGGGGTACGGAAATGATGAAGAATAGAACTCACATGCTCTGGTACAGGTCTAAGATTGAAACATGGAGAGGGTGTGTCATCCTAGCAAAAAAGACTTTTAAATAAAGTGAATATGGAGACATTTTATTTTGGCCTGCTTCTTACTGTTTAGGGTCTTTGAGCCAGATCTGAAATATACCTGTGCGTTAATACAGTGCCCAGCACACTGGGACCCCAATCCTGATTGGAAGCTCTAGACACTACTGTAATATAAATATTAAGGATAACAAATGCAATGCAAAGATATGGTTTAAGATAATTATGGACTCAACAGATGAGACTCTTCCCTCTGAATCAGGACTGAGTCCTTGCAATGGTGTTAGAAGCTACTTGAAGAATCATTTTTCCAGTGAGATGGAAAACCATAGCTCTGACCACTTCTCATAATTAAAACCCCCACGCCACTTTTTGCAACAGGGATATATCCTGGACAAATTCCAACTCAGGCAATTAATTTCTGCCTACCCCCATGCAGTTCTGTTTGGGTATAGAATACTTCAGGTTCCATTCTAGGACTGAGGACACTGACTCTGGGCTGTAAAATAGCTGTATTCTTAATTAATGTTTGTAAATTGCTTTGAGTTCCTTGTATTAAAGGTGCAAGAAAAATGCAAAGGCCGGATGTGTGACTAGTGCATGGGATGAGGACAGATCACATTGAGCATAATATTCAAGGAGATTTAAGGAATGTCAGTGAGAACAAGCTCATGATGATTATAGGAAGGATAGAAATGAATGCAAATGGAACCTTCCTATGTTATTGACAGTAACACTGAGATGTGTGTGTATGTATTCATGTTTTACTGCAGATTGAAATTATTGTTAGTGTTTATTCAATCAATATCACCATGTCTGAGGGGATTAAGAAGGAACTAATAAGGACACACACAGTTTAGGGTAAACAGATCTGGTTAAAATGAAGCCCACTTGGTTTGGCTGTTTTTTGAAGCCTGATGGTAGCCTATTCACCTGACAACAGAAAGATGATGACTTGCTTAAGATTAATCGGGGGGAAAATTTTAGCCTAACTGGTTTTCTATTGCAGTCTCCTCAATTCTAGGGTAGACCAGGGATCTGGTTCAACCTTTGCCATAAGTTAGAGCAGCCTCAAGGCTGCTCTGATCTATGCCAGACGGCCCATGGCCCTAAGGGACCCTTCCGGCAGCTGGGAGTAGTCAAAGTACAGTAGGGCTCTGGCCAAACCCCCTTTCCTTTGGCTACATGTCCTATACCAAGAGCAGTGAGTGTGGTGATATAGACGATCTAAGCCACCCAAAGATTTCCCCTATGCCATGGGAATTCCCAGGTGGCAAAATCTGCCTGTTTTGCAACCTAAAGAGGCTGTACCACAATAAAGAATCTGACACTGAAATTAAACCTTCACCATCTACATTATGGTAAAAGATGGGTGTAAATACTTGGAAACCAAACAATCTGACAAAAAACAACTTCCCAGATGAATTTGAATACAGTATCACAGATGTGCATGGCACTGTACAAACATGTAAGAAGACAAACTACTTGCCCTCAAGAGGAGCTTGCAATTTAATTAGACAGCAGCAATTATATATAATTAGATACAAGTCAATGAAATGAGTTGTAAAGAAGGAGTTGAAGGCAGACAGATAAGTTACTTGGTGCACGAGAAATCTGCTGAACGAACTAGGGGCATCATACAAAACAAGCCTGATTCCGACACCACTTGGACCAATGTAAATCAACAAATAATTCCACCAAAGTCTGATGTGTGTGTTAGGGGAATCGGGTCCATAAAGTCAACAGTGAGCAGAAGAGACAAAAGGAGCACTCAGGATAGAAGTTTGGGCAGAGTACAATGAGAGTATAAGAGGAGAGGAGACCTTAGAGTTGCAGAGAGTGTTTGCTGTGTAATCTTGAAGACGAGAAGCTTGAACTCGGTGTAGGAATATGGAGGAACCAATGAAGGGGATATAAGACTAAGAAGCTATGGAGCAATGTCAGAGGAAGAGGCTTTTACTGCACCATTTTGGGTAAGCTAGAGTGCAGGGAGACAAGGAGCAGGGATGCTCAAGTGAACATGGCTACACTGAGAGATGCTGCTAACACACCCATGGAAAGGGCACATGTCAATCTATGCAGAAGAGCACTTACAAAAACATAGATATGCAAGTTCCAAATAACAAGGGCCCAATCATATGTGATGCTGAGTTTTCTCAGTACAGATCAAAGTTGAGGGATCGCAGCCCTTCCTAAGGAGGCACTCAATACATTGCAGGATTGGACACTCAATGTCCCCGTGAATACATTTAAATAATTTGTTTTCTTCACTTTGCCTGTACAGGACAATTGGAACAGCCACAGTGGATCAGCAGAAGACCCTCAACTCCAGTATCCAGTACCAGGTGCTTCAGAGATAGATGTAAGAATCCCACAATAGATAGATGTAGAATAATCCATCCCACACATTAGGTATCATCCTGATCTCTGATTGTCAGAGACTGGCTGAAGCCCTGAAGCATTAGGTTTAATATTCCTTCCCAAATTTTTGTTATAATTATGATAACTGATATTATTGTTATCCATAGAAACGTTCAATCTGTTTTTGAATTCTGCTAAGTTCTTGACCTCAATGACTTCCTGTGGCAATGAGTTCCACAGACTAATTATATGTTGTGTGAACAAGTATTTCCTTTTATCTTTTTGAATTTTCACCTTTTAATTTAATTGAATGTCCCCTATTTCTTGTGTTATGAGACAGGGAAAACAGAAGCTCCCAATCTAGCCATTTCTATACTATTTATTATTTCATATGCTTTTATTATGCCCCTTCTTGTCTTTTGTTGAAGGTAAATAATCACAATCTTTTCAATTTCTCTTTATATGAGTTTCATAGTAGCATTTACTTCTTTCTTTTGGGATAGTAGCAGATGCACTTGCAGTAGGTACCAATTTAGTAAGGGCTAAGCCTGGCAGAGATCCTTAGAAAGGAACACCATGACCCTTTCAAGGGGATGGGCAACATCACTTAATGTGGAGCTGCACACAAGTTTGGAATCAGGTCATGTGGTCAAAATAGCTCAACCTTCTGATAGGCAAAAAATGATGCTCAGGACTCCTGATGGCAAAAGAAAGTTTGTCTGGAGAAAGAGCTAAAGTGTTTGATTTGCCAAGATATATGATACCTCTAACAACCAGCAGAGAGGAACAAAAACTCTTGAATGTTGCACTAAAAGAATTTGGCTTGCTCTATACACAATGGTACCAGACCTCGGCTGCTGCATTAAAGTAGCCCAGTGTCGGACTTCTGCTTTATGGCAGAATTATATACTCACAGGAATCTATTAGCACAATATTTATGTACTCTATGAGCACATATGAGAGAGGAAATCCAGTGTATTTCTGCAGATTCAAGAGGTTCAGATAACCATCAGATGTTTGAGTATTTATCCAAAAAAGAAACCCAAGAGTAAAGATCTATGTATTGAAAAGTCTCCACTATTTTTGGATGCCTCACCTTTTAGAGTCCAATTTGTGATAGCTACATCCTGATTTTTTGAAAATGCTGAACATCTGCAGTGCTCACTGAAGTCAACAGGAACTGTGGGTGCTCAGAACCTTTGCCAACCAGGCAGTAGGAGTCTTGGATTGGCTACCCAGAAACTGAGGCACCCAAATTACTTGGCACTTTTGAAAATTTGGCACTTCATCTCTTCAGGTTTGCCCATCACCAGCAAAAAAATAATACATGATACCCGCTCTTAGCTAGGTCTTTATCACAGTGAAATATCATTTGTTCAACTCGTCATGACACTGATATAAGAAAAATCAATCACACACATGGGCAAGTCCTGAGAGTCATATCTAGGCTCAGTCCTGCTCCCTGTGAAGAAAATGGCAAAATCCCATTCACTTCAGTGGTGCAGGATCTTTAATCCTCACTCAGGTGACACTCCCACTGGTTTCAACTGGAATTTTGCCTGAGCGAAGATTGATTAAAAAACAAAAGAGAGTCCTGTGGCACCTTTAAGACTAACAGATGTCTTGGAGCATAAGCTTTCGTGGGTGAATACCCACATGCGTCTGACGAAGTGGGTATTCACCCACGAAAGCTTATGCTCCAATACATCTGTTAGTCTTAAAGGTGCCACAGGACTCTTTGTTGCTTTTTACAGATCCAGACTAACATGGCTACCTCTCTGATATTAAAAAACAAGTAATTCCACCAGGATTTGCCCTCCATGAGAAAAGAGTTAAAAAGTAACATATACAAAGAGGTGTTCGATAAATTACATGCAAAATTCTTATAGACCCACAGGATTTAATAATAGTACTTTGCAAAGGTACAACTGCCAAACATGACTGATATTCATGACCACACAAGCAGTTATTTTACACGTAGAGTCTTAATTTAACCTCAGTGATGGAAATATATAGTTCCCTGCCATACAATTACAGACCTCTGACTAATCAATAATAATAGAGAATACTGGAAAATAGTAGGCACAAATGTTGTGTTTCTTAATCTTTTTTTTTAGGGATTTAGTTGAGTGGGAGAGCGAAGATGTGATAGATAGGGAAGGCAAAAGTCATTTGTTTATATTATAGTCATGCAATGCCAAGGTAGGTGCTTGGTCTTTGTCATCCCATTTCTTTCTCTCAATAAACAGAAAACACACGGAGGTAAATTTATTTGTTTATTAGCAATGTAATAGGTTGGTTTGAAAGATACTCTAAACCCACCATTCTTCTTTTAAAATATCAACTGGCAATAAAGTGCATGTACCTTTGCCCTTATAGCAAAATTATTTGTCTCTTAAATTACCCACACTATTTTTTTCAGACAAAGAGCGGAAGCAGGCGGTAAAAATTTATACGTACAATTGGTCAAATCTTGAAGGTATTTATGGTATTATTATATCTAAATCTGTCATTCTCCTGCTAGTGTAAAAACAAATGCATTCTTAAGTAGAAAACTGATAAGGCCTATTTCAGTAGGACTATATATTATTCATTATTGACAGTCTCTCCCTTCTGAGTTTGTTTTCAAAAGGATATTTGAACAGTGTGCTTAGCAAATTTTAAATTTAAGCGACATTGCCATTTACTGACTCCAGTTAGACTTACTATTCCTAATAATTTCGAGCCTATCTGTAACTTTGGCCTATGTACCTGTGCTGGAGATTAACAGGCATGAGGACTTCCCCTGCTCCCATGCAAGACTTTCCTGCATCACCACTCTGTGTGCCAAGATGAGAACAGGCTCAGTGGGATCCCTAATTTCTGCTCAGCTGCCCGCTCATGGTTGGATGGGGAGTGGGAAAGTGGGCATACCTGAGCTCTGGAGGTAGAGGGCCGGCGGTCAAGTCAATAACCACACCCTGGGGTGTTCCTGCAGCAGCACAGGTACATTCCACCCATTCCTCAGGGTGAGGCATAAAATCTTAGTCTTGCCCAAAGAGTAGAGGAGATTGTTGGAAATGAGAGGGGGAGCAGAAGCAAATGAGAACAAAGAGGTAGATAGGGGTGAGATTATGAGAAGTTCTGCAGGTGATAAAACAAGAAGTTTGACTTGGATGGGGTAAAAGACAAGAAGCCAGTGAAGGAACTGAAGGAGTGGGCAATGGCATGGTCTCAGCAGGAGGACGGGAAGATGATTACAGCAGCAGCATTGTGGAAGGAGTTCTTCATGTTGACACATTTCAGAACATTTGGTCAAAAGCCAAGAACCGGCATAGACCAGGAACTTGTCTGTGTTCTCCCACTCCCACTGTGTCTTATCAATCTTTGTGCTGCAATGCCAGGAAAAGCAGAGTGCCACACAGTCAGATTTTGAGCTGGTGGTACATCCATAAGGGAAGCTGTTCTTACTGTTGCCAGCTTGGACTCCTCTCCCTTCACACTGACTAATGTAGTGGAAATGCTGCTCCACCTCTGTGACTCTGATGCTAGGCCAGAATTCAGCTTTGGCAGCAAACACTGAAGAAAAGACGTCTTGGCTAACATTAGCAAAAACAAGTTTCCTGGAGAGACATCATTAGCCCATTGAATTAGTGGTAGATGTAGAAAATCTTCCAACAGCTTTCTCTCCCACTCCCACACCCCCACACATGGAATGGAGAAAATTCTTCTGTATATTTTTACTGGCTTGCCAACCTGCTAAGTCGTCTTTTCCATAAGATGAACAACACAGAGTATGTCACATTCTTCTAGCTTTTTCCTTCACTGGGGTTGAACAACCTGCATTTCTGATGAGAAAGCCATCAAACAAAGTGGATATGATGTTAAAGCACATCGTCATATGGGAAAACTACAGGTCTGTTGCATCTTATGCGCATTTAACATGCGCAATTTCAGCTTTAAGCGGTCGGCAAAAAAAAAAAAAGAGAGAAAAATAACAATTTTAATACTGTACCTGTAGTGCGGGCGATTCCGCCTGCCATTACATTCAATGTAATTTTGACTATACGTGATTTTCGCTTTACGCGCTGACTGCGGAACGTAACCCGAGCGTAAGATGCGACAGACCTGTAATCAAAAATTGGTTTCCATTTTAAACAGTAGGAGAGTGTGCCACTAACTTTAAATGACATTAAGAAGCCCTTATGACTTCTTATGTAATTTAAAATAGTACTATAACTTGTGCAGTAATGCATGTGTAAACTGGGCTGTCAGAAGGGGTTGGATTAAGCAGAGCTGCAAGATGAATTGTTCCTTCTAAGAGACCACTCTTTGTGTTCATTGAGTCAATTACCCTTTCTAACCAGTCTTGGGGGCAGGCCAATCTTACCAGCATGAAGGAACCATCTGCATAGACATGGTTAGCGTCTTCTACAGCACTGTGTTCCTTGCTGTGCCCCAACAAAGATCCTATGGATGCCCCTCCATAGGGCCAAAGATCTGTGGCAATGGTGGAGGACCAGAGTCATGAGTGGGCCATGCATTGTCCTTCCATGTTGAAGAGCTGGCAGACAGTTAATGTAGAATGGGAGCTCATTAACATATCTTTGGACACCTTGTACTGGGGAAAACCCCCTGAGGCAGTGATAGCTGAGGGAAGTCCAAGCTCATTAATCCAGGATAGTCCCACTGTTAGGGAGCTGGTTAGAGCTACCAGGGGCCCTGGAGTCGAGTATGGAGGCACAGAGCTTCCATGCAGTATCCAGTGGATACTGGCAGATCCACGATGTCTGTGGACAAAACCAAAGTCATTCTGTAGGGCCCTATCTTCTCACTGTGTCTGCAGTGGAATGATTCAGGAACATTCCACAAGGGGGACTGACAACATATTTCAGTCCCAGGCTCCATATATCCTATGAGGCCTTACTTAACAGTCAAGATTATTTGCATTAATTTTCAGAGAAATCTTTGGAAAGACATTGTATCAAATACTTTAATAAAATCCAGATCTAATTCATCTCCCGTTTTCCTTTTATCCACTATTAAAACAGCTTCAGGTAGACAAAAACCTATACAACCTTACTCAGTGAACTCATTAAATATATGGTGTTGGACTGTCCCCATGCCACTTCTGTTGCTTTTGTTTATTTTGGTTCTGGTTATACGTACTGGTTGAATTCTTCACTGATTTATATTGCATGAACTCCCGGGTTGCTCAAGCTGTCAATAAGCACCGAATTTGGCCATGTTTGCATCAGTCCCATTATCGGATTCTTACATGTGATGCCATTTAAGCACAATAGCAGGAGCTAGTGAGAGTCAGTATGGAGCACAAGGTGCGAACACTTGCAGTAGCCTGTAAGCACGTTTAAAAATAAACCAATTAAAAGCTTCTGTTTCAAATGTCTTCTGAACTTCTAGCACCAGCCAAAATGTGGTGCCACTGAATTTAAAAAGCAAGGTCTGTCAGTACCTTCAAATGAATCAGAGTACTGCACTTAGGAGTCCTTGTACAATGAAATTCATCATTTAAAGTTTACTTTTTCTTCCCCTGCCCAGCCTCAAAAACTCACGAAAATTTAAAAAAAAACAACAACAACAAAACAGTTAAAGTGGATAACAGATACAGGAATGAAAAAACTTCCTATAAACTGATAGTTGACATAAGCTATCTGCCCTTAAATGTGGGTGCTCATAGCTCTGTTTCAAACCTGTTCAATATTGGGTAGGCTTTTACTGGGACAAATGAGGCTGCTGCAAGTTTTTACCAAGTTATAAAATTTTCAGCATCACAATAAATTGTGAGACAAGGAGGAGAGAGATGCAATTTAACAAGGACCCCATAACTTTTCATTGAAGGAATGCTCAGTCATGGGACAAGGCAGTAAGAGTGAGAGGTATGGTGAACATCATCAATATCTTATCCTCTTCTTTCTGGGTTGTCCTTGGAGGTTGGTCTATAATTTACTTACCCAAGGGAAATTTAGCACAAGTGCTGCATTTTTTCCTTTCATGCTGATGATGGACTAAAATAGCCCCAGAAAGAAAAAAAAGAAAAAACCTGTGGAGATTATTTATACAGCACAGCATGTATTATTTTTACCTTCAGAGGATCACATTTTGGTAGTAATACTAACTGCACACATGCACACACACACACACACACACACACACACACAAGGCCAGTGTGATCAATAGTAGGGGTCAGTAATCCCATTTCAGAAGCAGTCCTACTTCAGAGTGAAATGAAACAGGGTAAAGTCTAAAGTAATAGAATATGACAGAGCCACATTCACTGCCCCATCCTCCAAATATGAAAAGAAATACATTTCTACATGAGGAAATCCTATCTAGCAAGTCAGAGCTAGTCACACAGTAAACAAGACCACACATAAGTAATGGATGATTCCCACGTTTAGAATTTGCCTGTTTCAATTCACTTTAATAGGTTCTCGGAAGTTCTGACTTTTTGTTGAACTAAAATCTGAAGGATTAACCTTCAGGTTTCCCTGTAAAAAAATGATGCATCTCGATAGTTCAGTATTAATCAAATAATTTATTCTCTCTTTATATACTTTGTAAAAGCAGCAATATTGCAACCACTATATGTATTGTACATTGGTTAACTCAGTGAAAAATCTAAAAGCAAACACAGTACCTTTAGAATTACAATTGTGAATACATGTTATTGGTGATTGCCAGCGGACGTCTTTGATCTGTGGAGAATCACAGACCTCTTTGGAGATGATGAGCAGGCTAGCTGCCCTTCATTTTGGCTAAATGGAAGAATAATTGAGCTCCTTAATGGGAGTAAGATAGCTAAAATAATAGAAGCCACCACCCAAAAGGACTGGCCAAGAGACTGAACCACCCAAGCCAAGGAATTTCTCTGGGACTGATTGCAAATGCAAGGGCTGGGGCATTCATTAGCTGGACCTGCGTGTGTCTATGCGTTGGAAGCAGAAAGTAGCAAGAAAACCAGTTGGAGGTGAGAGAAGCAGCTGGTAGTGTGGTCCTAAGAGGAAGCTGAGAAAGAGCTTCTTTTGGGCAGAGTGCTTGCAGAAAAGGCAGGCTTGGAAGTAGTCAGCAAGGAAACCACCTCCTTCTGTTTGTTCCTGAGGTGTTCAGGGAAACAGAACTTTGTTCTTTGAAAATAAAGAGGATTGCAGCAGAGAAATACCTGACTCCACCATCACTCTCTCCTCCTAATAGAAACAATCCCCAAGGCCCTGCATGTTGGCTAACTAGTGGGACCAAAAGGGGCAACACTATTATATTTTTAGCAGGAGGATTCTACGGGTTAGTGGATAAACATTTTAACCGCTCGACTGGACTCAGGGAATGTGGACTCCTTGCTTTGCCACATACGTTCTGTGCTCCTGGACCTGATTCCAAGTCCACTTGGTCAGTAGAAAGACTTCTTGGACTTCACTGAGCTTTTCAATCGGGCCCCCTAATCTCTCTATGCCTCAGTTCCCTATCTGTAATCCTTCCCTAATTCACTAGTTGTGAAGATAAATTCAGGAACAATTTGACACAATAGGATACTATGGTGATGGGATCCATGTAAGTACCCAGACAGACAGATTCTGATTGGAGCTTTTGGATGCTACTGTAATACAAATGTTTAATAATAATG
Source organism: Terrapene triunguis (assembly GCF_002925995.2). Classification (NCBI taxonomy): domain Eukaryota; kingdom Metazoa; phylum Chordata; order Testudines; family Emydidae; genus Terrapene; species Terrapene triunguis. Next base: position 1,400,276 of record NW_020664456.1, on the reverse strand, counting down.
ATAATAAAAGTGAAAAATGTATAGCAATGGCTAGAGAAAAGCAGAGTGAAAGGAGAAACTGCATTCTTCTCATTCTTGACCTGCATCATTCTTGCTTTTCTAGTTATGGGTCTCTCCTAAAGTGAGAATACTCGCTGGGCCAATCTGTGGGATAATTTTGTGATAGAGAAGAACCGACAAACTGGAAGAAGACAAACCAACACATTTTCTTTGGCGATTGAAACAGAATTTGACCCTAGCTATCCAATGATCCAAAGTTAATGCACTAAAGTCTGAAGGACTAAAAAGGTTAATGCATTAAAGACTAAAGCGCTTTATTACCTATCGCCGCCTCATATGCTACTTTCTGTTATTGGCACAGCAGCCATCAAACCCAGGGAAAATAATGGAACACTTGATATGGGATTTGACTGATAAAAGACCAAAGGTTAGGAATATAATTAATGCCAGTCAACATGGTTTTTATGGAAAACAGGTCTTGTCAAACAAACCTGATTTCGTTCTTTGATGAGATTAGAAGCTCGGTTGATAAAGGTAACTGCATAGATGTAATAGACTTTTGCAAGGTGTGACTATTTGGGGAAATTAGTCTATACAGAACCTATGAATTCTAGTTTGATTTTTATGAACTGCCTGTATTCTTGTATCTGTCTTGTATTGCGTACTGTATCCTGTTCCTCGTGCTATGGAGCATGGGAATGGTGCCTACAAAACTTTGAAAGCAACAGTCGTTAAGGGCTATCAACTAGTGAATGGACCTGACCCAGGCAGAACAATGGGATTGCTGAAGTGGGGGGGAGGGAGGGAGAGGCAGTTTTTTCCAGTTTCCCTGATGGTGTCTAGGGTCTGGGGCAGTGGAATTTTCTCAGTAGCAGAACAGAAGAACCAGGTGTTAGGAGTAAGAAAGATGTATAAACTAGAAGCACTCACACAACAAGAGAGAGGAAGTATAGAGCAGGGGCCGGGAACAACACGGATATGCTTTTGCACTTCCAAGTCATCCATGAAAATGTTGACTACTGTCAGGCATGGTAGCAATCCTTGCAGAACACTACAAGAAACACCCCCCAGGGAATAAGCAACTTCATGGGGAGAGAATCTTGGATACAAAAGAGCTCTAATCTAGTGGAGAAAGGCATATTATTAAGAACATGTCAAGGCATATCAGATGCAAGCTAAAAGCCAGACAAATTCAAATGAGAAATTAGGCACAGTTTATTTTGACAGTGACCATTGGCACAAACTACCAAGGGAAATTCTGGATTCTCCAAGTCTTGATATCTTCAGACCAACACTGGATGCCTTTCTGGAAGATATGCTTTTGTCATAGGGGTAACTGGGTGAAATTTATAATTCAGGAGGTCAGACATGATATAATTGCCCCTTCTGGCCTTAAACATTATGAATATACGAAGTCTAGAAATAAATTTGTATGGAGGCTGAATTTGTTCTCCTGTAAGCAGGACAGTCTCTACATCTAAAGGTTGATATAATTAGTATGGCTCCAAAGAGAAGGTTTCATTCTGCCTGCACTGCACATGCTCTTCTCTTACACCGAATGCTTATTTTCCACTACAATTTATCCCTTAACCTTCCTGGACTCAAACATACTTATTCCCTTCAAAATAACAGAAAATTAAAAGAACAATTTCTCTTAACTTTTTAAAGCTGTGCAACATAAAACAGAACATTACAAGTTCTAACAACTTTAGATTCACCTAAAAAAGCTATGATTTCCCTCTTTGGAATTTCAAGGAAGTCTACGATTTAATCTGTTATTTATTCTGTTAAAGTTCTGGCTGTTTTAAGAGCAAAAGGATTAATGGTTTCAAATTCCAGTGTGTTGACCTTTATTCTACATTAAAATGCTTTTTTTTTTAGCATTCTACTATGGAACCAGTAAGCCTTTCTCTAATGAAAACTGTAAGGGATAGAAAGTTTAACTCCCACATGCCTGCAAAGCAAGTTATTTTCTAATAAGAGGAGTTTGAGATATTTTCTCCAAAAATATTAATATTTTGCATACATCACTGTCATGTCAACATCTGGATGCTGTTCAAATAAAGTGCTAAGCTATATAGGTATAAAGAAATCCAGTAGTCATACTTTCCCACCAGTTTATCAATATTATGGTTGATATTGGAGATCTATGTACCATGGACCAAATTTCATCTGGATTTTACAGTGTAGAAACCCTCCTATAGCACTTTGGAGAGCCCATCAGAGTGGAGGTTGTAGCTATGGAAACCACTCCTTCATTAGGGTGGTTGTAGGGTCCAGCAAAATGTAATAGTGGAAGGGTAGGGGACGTGGCTGATTCAGAACATCACCTTAGCAACCTCCATGGAAGTCCTGACTGCAAACTGAAGCTGCCTTCCACTTGTGGAAAAGTTGATGGAGGATACTGGTCACAGCAACAGCTGTCTTCCCGCAGGGTGAACGCTAAGTGGGGCACTGGGGAGCGGACAGCCATGAGATGGCATGGTTAGGAGCTGCCTGGATCCCAAGTTACTTCCTTGACTGGTTGAAATTGTAAGAGGTAGTGAAAATTGTTAAAGCACAGTGAAAAAAGGACACAATAGTTACCTCTGTAATAAGACTACTGGACAGAAATCACCTGCTTCCAAGGATAACCATGATACTACACATATAAAGACCAGGTTAAAGGAGGAAAATGAAGCAGGATTTCACATACTAGGATACATAGATTACTGATGGGACAGCAAAATAAAGCAGGAGAAGCGTTGGGAACGATCGATTAGGGGTGATACTGAGTGTATAGGGAGTGCATAATAAATATTTTGGATGACACAGCAGAGACACTTTGGATAGAAGTTAAGGACAATAGAGTTGGGTGATTGCTGGAAGATGCTGCAGACCTTCAGGGCAGTTACAGAAAGCTGATCAGGACATGTCTTTACAGATAAAAAGGGGTCTGTGAGAAAGCCAGAACTTTGATCACAGCGGATTTTAATTACTCAGATATTGATTAAAACAACAACTATGCAAAAAGCTAAGTAGGGGAATATTTTTCTAGAGGCAGATTTCAATTCTTACAGGGTTAGCTGAACAGGCTGCATAGTTAATGGCAATTCAGGATCTAATCAGTACGAAGATGCCACATATTATAAATTAAATAAGATTGAAGTTAAGACACATCTAAGATTTTGTGATAGTATCAGTAGATAGGAAACGCTCATGAGACTCATGAAACAGTGCTCAATTTTTCCTATTATTAAAGCAAAGTTGAAAGGAATGTGAAATTCCCTTTTGAAATTTCATCCGTGTATAATTATTTTTCTCTTGTTTGTAATTTTAAGCAATCATTGGAAAGACTAATAGAAATTCACTGTGGTTAAGGCTAAACAAAATCAAATCTATAAAGATCAGAATGGTTAAATTAAGGCATAGGACCAGGGTTTTCATCTCAATTCCACCAGTATAAATTTTGGTCTTGCTCCCACTGAAGTCAGTATGAGCAGGATTGGGCTCTAACTGCTTAGGCTCCAATATGTTTAAGTATTGTCCTGAATAAGGATGGACGTAAGTGCCTGCTTAAGTACTTTCCTAAACTTGGCTTTTTGAATTTAAGAGAATAACTGTTGATTTGCATCAGTCTAAATGGGATCAAAATCTGGCACAAAAATTGTGTAAGTAATGAACTAAGTGCTTTCAAAAGATAGAGTATTTAGTTCAGTGGATGATTGGGCGGTTGATACATTTACCTTTAAGTAAATTAACAGGTTAATTGAATGATCTTATAAAAAACTAAATAGTAATGAAACATCTGAAACTTCATAAGACTGGATATTTCCAGTAATTCCTTCTTCAGCATGTACTGGGAATACTGTAACCACAGTCTCTCTTGTGGCAATTTGGCAGTATTGCTTCTGGTCTGTCTATCTATCTATCTATACATCTTATAGGTATTTATATGGCTCCCTGCACCAGGGGTGCTGGAACAATTTTTATGGTCGGGGTGCTCTGATGGAAACCATAGCAACCATGTATTTGGTGTTTGTTGTTACTACTTCAAGCCAGAGGGTGCGGCAGCACCCCCAGCATCCCTAGTTGCAGAACCACTGCCCAGCACTGTACTATGTGGATATTTCCACCAAAAAGCACACAGACAAAAAATTATACATTTTAAAGTTATTCAAACTTTGTTAGCCTTCAGAGTTTCTGGTTCAGCTGGGTTGGAGTGTTGGATAATAGACTGGGTTGAGTCTTATATAAAATGCTACACTCATTTCCAGTGAATATCAACTTGCTTAGAATGTGTCAGCTATCAAGAATAGTCTTCATCTTTCATATATATTCACAACAGACAAATGGAAACAATAACATTGGGCCACTAAAAATTATAATGTAGAACATAAAGTCAACGTCAGGAAGTGGCACATTTGTTAACAGATATATTTTCTCTTTCCAGCAAAGGAGAAAAATATCACAGCAGTATACATTATATCTTTTTGTGGTACTCTAAAATATACAAGAAAATGGATTATCAGTCAATTTGAGACTCTGGGTATGCAAAATACTGTATTGGATCATTCAAATAACTTACACATGCAATGTTTTTGTAACAATGAGGATAGGAATTTGTAAAAAGTCTATACTGCTATTATTGACAGTTCTAGGACAGTGGGTCAGATTTCCAATGGTACAAAACACAATTATTCAGAAAACAGCCAAGAGACATAGAAAGCAGTTAGTATGTAAAATATGAGAAATAATTTTTAATCAAAAGCATAATTCTGAGACGGCTAATAATATAGAGGCCTAAAGGATGGTCTTACCATCTTGGCATTCTCCTAAAATATTTGGATGTATTCCATAGTGGTCAAGCAAAACAAAACTTGATATTATACATTTAGATTCCTAAAAATATTTTGACGAGGCTTTCTGCACAAAAGATTATTGACCCAGAAGTGTATGCACATTGGAGAGCATGTTGGACAACAGTATTTGTTAAAGTAGTTTGTTGAACGGAAAAATGGCTCAGAATTGAGAAACTTCCCTAGCTGAAGGCCATCAATGGCTTACCATAAGGGAGAGTTTTGAGACATCACATTTTCATAAAATGTGGGAATCATTTAGATGAGAACTGAAAAATACCTAAATTTATTCATTACAAAGAAATTGGCCATAGGGCAAATAAGGAAAAGCTGCATCAAGTATAGAGGGATTTGGATCTTTTAGGTGACTGGACAGGTAAATGGGAAATTTAATTTACTGACTTATAGACAAACATTAAAAAAGACTGTGCGCAATAAAAAAAGCTTTAAAGGAGAACGAGCCATTATGTAGCTGAGTGAATAATAGGAATATTTTGGAATTCCACAGAATCTTTCATCCCAGGACTTAAAATCACTTTGCTAATATTAATTAATTAAATCCCACAACGATCCCCTAGGAGTTAAATATCCCATTTTACATATTGGAGAAGTGTTTTGCTAAAAGTCACAAAGCAAGTAAGAGCTGCAAATACAGTTCAGAACTCCTGACTCCCAGGAGTCTAACTGCACGCTCTAACCATTCGATAATGCTTTTTCCCTGAATGAAGAATAACTTCCAGGATCACAGCAGACCAGGCTGAAGTAGGTGAGCTGAATTTATCTCCTGCCCCATGGGCAGTGGGAAAAGAAATGGGGGGTGGGGGAGAAAGAACTTACATAAATAAAAGCTAGCTATAAAAAGAGGCCTCTTGAAACCTTAAATTCAAACATAAGAATAATTAAAGAGACATGAAAGGAGATCACAAAATAGAGAAAGGATGGACTCTGCAGAAGGTATGAGACACAGTTTTTTCAACCCAAAATGCAAGACAAGGCATGCTTACAGTGAATAAAAGCAACGAGCTGTGGCAGTAATAAATGTGCTTTTAAAGAAATGCCAGTCTTGTGTATAGTGTTGAACATTTAATGTTCTCCTTTTGTGGTTGTTTTAAATTAACATTTAAAAAAAAATCACAAACCCTAAAAAACAAAAAAAAAAAAATATAAAAAAAAAAAAAAAAAAATCAAACAGGTGCAAAAATGAGGTCACCTGCGGAAAGCATCAAAGTTTTAAGCAAAAATTGAATTACACTGTGGTTAATTGAACAACCCTCCTGAAAGAGACAGAGAAGGAATCAATTAGACCAAAAATAAATTAAATAAATACAAAAGGAAAGAAAAACAAAAAATATTCAGCAGAGAAACAAAGACCTTAAGGGCTGTTCCATCTCTAAGACATCAGTACTCTCTCTGGGCCTGACTCCTCTCTCACTTACATTGCTTCTACACCAGTGCAGCTCCACTGACTTCAACTGAATTGCTCTCCATTTACGTTGGTATAAATGATAGGAGAATGAGGCTCTCTGCTCTTCATTCCTTCTTCCACTCCCATTGCCTCCCCATCAAAGGCCTGTGCTGCCCAGAGCTGCTGTTCCAAGCCATCATCTTTGCTTCTGTCCATCAGTAATCGCTGTGGTACAGCAGGAAGTGGTTTGTGGCATTATTTATAGGCGGACACTGGTGGACCATGACTCCCAGGGTATTACACACATTATCTCCCTACCAGTGGGTGCCACCTACCACAGCAATTATCAGTGGATCCTTCTAATGTGCTAAAGGACCTACAAATAGCTGCCAAGCTATACACTCTAATTTTGTCATTAATAGAATTTTTCTCAAATACAAACATTCCTGAACAGTAGATTAAAACATCCTTTGGATCCCTACGTTGTAGCCCTTTTCCCACTCAACCCAAATGTTGTGCCGCACAGTCTATAAATCTAGTTTGAACTTGTCTCTAGATTCTGTGTGCAGCAGGCCAGACTGATGAAGCGAAACGGACATGTGGTTAAAGTGTGTTCTTGTATGGGCTATTTCCCAGTGTCTTATCAACTGTCTGAGCACCAGTCTGCTAGAGTGAGCTCGCTGCTAGTTAGTTAAGAGATTTTCTTGCTTGTCTTTCCCCCCTAAAGATGGCAGGCTCGCGGGTCTATTGATTGGCGACCAAACATGAAAAAGTCTTGGCTACATGTTTTTTTATTTGTTTTGTTTTTAATTTTTTTGGCATTTTCCACAGGTCCCCTCACCTCCTCCTCCTCCACCAGCAAAGCAAGGGACTCCATGGAAAATATAAACTTAATAGATCCAAAGGCATTCAGCCACTACATTAACTAGAAAGGGCAAAGATCCTTAACAGCTCTGTCCCCATGATTTCAGTGAGCATATAGATATATTAACTTACACAGACACACATTTACAAACATACATTCACAAAGTTACACTGATGGAAATCCGAGACTTTACTAATGCAATTGAGATATTCTAGATTAATACCAATGTGAATAAGGGAAAAATTGGTCTAGAATTTGCCCATATTTTGTCAGAAAGCACATGGAAGACAAGCAGCCTGCCAACACACTTTTTAAAACTGCTGCCATTCATGTATAACCTTTGATGGGACTTGCTATAGCCTTGGTAAGGGTTAAACTGAGCTGAACTTTTTGACCCCTTTCTGGTCATTCCTCCAAACGCAGAGTAGCAATGCTATCTAAAACAGAGCAATGTATATTTAGCCTGCAGTGTTATATAACCTGTCTGTTAACAAATGCAAGATACAAAGTAAAGTCATGTAACCCAATTGAAACATTTCATATAGGAGGTTGATTTCCCTTGGGAACTGAAACATCAAGTAAGAAACTGAACCAGTTAAATATAACCTTTTTAAAGGGCAAAAGAATTCAAAGGTAATCAAGGATTTTTCCCCTCAGAAGGGCATTTATAATTATATTCCATTTTTATTTATAACAAGCCTTTTAATGTTGGTACTACAAAAGAAATCCAGAGAAAGCAGGCTTGCTTTCTATAACAGGATTCCCTCTCCATGTGTTTTTTATATGCAAAACATCCTTGACACAAACTATACACTGATAGAGGTATATTCCTTTTAGAACTAAGGGGTATATTTTCAAAGTAGTTCATGAGGATTTAGCCATGTGTCTCTTATGAATGTTGTGGGAGTCGACATAAGAACATAAGAACGGCCATACTGGGTCAGACCATCCATAGGAAGTTGCCTTAGCAGCTCCACAGCAAAGTGGAGAAATATAAAGGATTGCTTGTTCTTCAAATTAATGAAAAGGCATTTTATTCGAGCACTTCCAAGCAGACAGACTTCCACTGTGGGCTACAGTGCAAGCCAGGCACCCACAATGGGTGACCTGTTGAGACATTAAGAAACTAATATTAGGAGACACACTAGTCAAAATGCTATAGGTTCTTAATCATAGCTTTAGGATTTCTGACAGGATGTTTTGATAAAATAAATCTATTTTAAAATACTGTAATGAAATACTAACCAGTTTTTGAAGGGCTTTTAAGATGTTCTTTAAGGAGTTTCAGATCAAAGACTCAGTTAATGTAACCTCCATGCATTAAATATTTAGTACTTATTCAGTCACTTGAGCACTCAGGCATCTTGACATTGCAAAGGAGGGAAATTGAGTTTAAGTCAGCTTTCCACTGTGGGGTATTTTCACTTTTTTATGTTAAAGATCCAGACATGCATTTTTAATACAAAGGGGTCTATTCTCTCACTGCTGAGTATGTGCACTGCCCATTAAGAGAGTTCTTTATGCACCTGCATGGATGGGAGAATAAACCCCTTAATGTGTCATTTCAGTGGAAACTTTATCATGCTGTGATCAACATCATTACTGAAGCTGCTCATGCAGTCAGGGAGACCCCTGGTGAACTACACCAAATACACACATTTCCATCCTAGATATGCACTAGGCCTCTGTAAACTTTGTTTGCATAGAGCACAGAAACTGGACAAAGCAAGGAACATTTAGGCATGAAAGTTTGCTTGGATATTTGGGTTCTTCCCATGCCCCCCACCCCTGGGAACCTCTTTGTTTAGTGTCCCTCTTTCCCAATAGCAGCCCTCTTTTCCAAGCCCCCAATGGCCCCATTCATCCTTCTAGCACCCCCAGGGAATGCCATAATGTGGGAAATCACATGTGGAACGACATCTGCCTACGTTTGGGGGACCATATTAAAGTTGGATGGAGACTCCCAAAAGTATTTGAATCTGAACCTACCCAAAACTTGGGTGAAGTCTGTGCAAATCTTTTGCACAGAACCACACATACAACTACACAGTACCCATCTAAACAACACAGCATAGGCCTTTGCTTTAATTACCATCTTTTATTAACTATTAAGGCAGTAGTGCCCATGGAACAAGAGCTGCTTAGAAACCAATTTACTGGTGCATAAGGAATTTGCAGAAACTTATGCTGCAATGATGACCCAATACTAAAAAATCCTCCTCCGAGCACAATCATGGAGTGTGCTAAATCCCAGACAAAAGAGCTCTTCTGACTCATTACTAGGGTTGTCAATTTGGGTTGGACGTACTCCTGGAGGTTTCATCACATGACAATCTTTAGGACTCCAGGACAATCCTGGAGGCTTGACAACCCTAATAATTAGCCAGATAATAAATCCATACTGCCTCCTCTCAATCCCACAGCCAAATGTCTCCTGCAGTGAGGAATTCTCCTCCCACCACCAATGAAACCAAGCCAATCCATGACTGTCTCTCAGGCCTCATAATCAGTACACTTATAAAGGAGACTTACATTGTATCCACCTTGTCAGAATCGGGACCAGTCTCACAGATGGTGGTAAAAAAAAGAATTTCATATCAACACCTGAGATCCATAGTCCAGCCTCACTTGGTATATAGCTCAACAGAGAATGCCTGGCTTCTCTAGGAGACACTTTGGAACAAGTTGTAATGAGGCCCGACTTCAAGAAACCAAACTATCTTCACTAACGTCTGCCGGGCTGTAAGCCTCTCCCTTCTTGGAGCAGATTGTCAAGAAGGTGGTAAGAATCTGACTCCACCTAATGCAGATATGTTGGACCCCTTCCAGTCTAGCTTCAGGCAGAATGTGGAACCAAGACAGGGCTAATTGCATTGTTGGATGATTTCCTCAGGTGATGGACAGGGATGAGACAATAATGTTATCCACTATCTTTGACATTGTTGTTCATGGGGTGTTGTTGACTCACCTGAGTACCCTGGAAAGAGTCAATGGAATTGGGCTAACCTGGTTTCTTTCATTCCTTCCAACAGGTTCACAAACTGTTGCTCCTGTTCAAGTACCTTGACATGTAGAATCCCTTCAAGGCTCAAACTGCTTATATTTCACATCTATGTGCAACCCATTAAGTATATGGGAAAACGTGGGCTGTAACAAAATACCAAGCTGTGTGTCTTCAGCATATCTTTCATCCACCACAGACATCATTTTCCCATAGATAACATTGTGATTGAAGATGACTGGAGCCCATATGTAGATCATGTGGCTAAAGCAGATTCCAGCAAAGACAGAAGTAACACTACTTAGAAGCAGTAAACACTCCGAGGAGCTGGTAAGCACCACAACCTCATCACCCATTCGTTGCAAATGCCTTCTGGCAGTTAAGACAGTCCAAAGCCTGTGGATCATTCTGACACTGAAGAATCAAATAGCAATCACTAAAAACACCTTGTGTTTCCTGATAACAAGATGATCTCATCTCTTCCTCTGAAAGACCCTGTCACAGACCTTCATGTGTTCATCACCTCCATGCAGGGCATAGAATTCTCTCTTCCTCCACCTAGAGCAGAAATTCACAAGAAAAGCACAGCTGGGACACAACACAGCAGCCTGTCTCTTAAGTGAAGCAAGCTGTGGAAGACATATTACACCAAGCTCTACAACCTGTACTGGTTCTCCATACACCCCCAGATCCAATTCAAGGTTCTGCTGTTGAATTACAAAGCCCTGAATGGACATGCTGATATTATCTAAAAAGCCATTTGTCTTTCCTCAATGTCAGACACCCCTATCCAGCACACTACCCTTCTTGAACCTTGACACAGACTCAAGGAACCCTTCTAAACAGCAGACCCAACACTTTAGAAGGAACATCTTCTCAAGGAAGATTTGGAAGAGTCTTGCCCTCCCCAGAGCCCGTTCATGCTATAAGAGCCAGCTCTTTGCCATAACATTCCTCAGAGAACTAGAAGAGAAGAAATAGTCTTTGCACTGATGACTACAAAAAACTTGATAATGGCTAGGCTGGTAGTGTGCAGAGACCACTGCCTATCATTCCTGACCAATATGTCATTGTCTTTGGAGAGAAAGCAAAATGTTTTTACCCCACAGCTCTTCCAAAGCAAGAACATTTATTCTTAGGGCAAAAGCATTATGGAGAAAACATAAATATAAACAACCCTACACTCATGCTAAAAGCTTAGCAATGGTCACTCTCAACTCCAACATAGGGCTCTTGTAAGTGTCAGTCTTTCAAATGCCTCAACTGAGTTTGCTTTCTTGGCTACCAGTTCATGCCAGGTTTCAGATCAAGAACAAGACTCCTTTGGGGCAGTCTACCCCTTTATTAATACTGTGTGGGCCTTTAACTCCGGCCTCCTGTAACAGGTAATCATCAGTCAATGGCCCTGTTCTCCAGGCAAAGCTTCAAAAGGCTGGGTTTCTTGCATAACTGGTTTTGGGGAATTTGCATTAATCACTGCCCGGTGATTACAGATTCAACAGGAACTCCACCCACAGTTTGCTGACAAGCTGGTTCTACAATTATAAAGATATAAGTTCTCACCCATCAAGTTAAGTATATTTTAGTACAGAGAATAATAAGCAGATCTGAGGACAGATTCAGTTCTCCACATAGGACATAGTCCAGAAATGATCTCTTTTACCTGCAAGGAACATTACAAACATTTTTCAACGACCAGTCAGAGGAACTACTAATCGGGTGAGATGGCCTGGAGTAAACAGATAGTATGCTACCTGAAACAGGTCAGCTGTGTTTTGTGATGTCTAAGGCAGAAGAAAAATAGCATTTCTTGGCCTCAGAAACAGCTCTTCTGTACATCCACATACATTCCCTACACAATAGAAGATTTGATTCCAGGAACCAGCTCAGTCATCTCCTCTCCAGTATAAGGCTCAGAAGTTTCAGTATCTGGAGCTCACCAATAAACTGTCCTGGCACAAGAGACAGTGTGTGGTGAGTAACCAGATGACAGAGAGCCCCCACTAATAGATGGTAATAGCTGTCAGCTAACTGTCAGACATCCTAGTTGGAAGGGGACATTAGATATGTCTCAGCATGTGTGAGGAGATAGGTCTCAAAGGCTCTGGTGAAATACCCATATCAACACCATAGCCGGGTTATAATATAAGCCCTACATTGAAAAGCATGAGGTGACAGTCAGACTGTCTCATAGAGTCTGACCTGAACATCTGAACTCTCCAAACCAGACTCAATATGGCCAACTGTGTGGGAACAATCCTCAACCCTCTGGCTAAAAAAACAAGGGAGTTCATCTCTTCCTTGAAGCCAATAACAAGGAATATTTGACCAACATCAGGCAATGTTCCAGTTTTATGTGTGCTGCTCTGTTGCTACACACAACATTCCCTACATTTCATACACCCTCTCCCACAAAACAATGGCTGTTTTTCATGTTGGTTTACTTTCACTTATACATATACTCTGTAAATAAACCATTCATATTAATTACGGTTAGAAATTCAAAAATATTTTAAAAAATCACCCACGTGAAACTAGCTATTGCCTCAAAATCCCATTGTTAGTGGTGGCATTAATAATCTCAACTCTATGACTACATCTTCCTTCATTATGTCACAGAATCCCTTCTAAACTACCATCTCTGCCATTTTCCAGTGGGATTTCCAGCACCACTCTTGCTGCAATTACTATCTTTGAGATTTCAAAATATTCACATTCTGGATTCATTTCAATTCTTGTTCCTGGCAGACACCTTGACGTACCTCTCTGCAGTGCCAACATGGCTCCTGCTTTATTAGCAGAGTACTTCCACCCCCTGTTTCAGTCTTCAGATGTTAATGTTTAAAATGCCCCTAATCAGTCATCTCTGATATTCCTGTACATTTCCCACCAGACCTAATAACTTATTGGTCACTCTTCAAATGCGGGATGGGGTAGGAGTGTGGGGGGAAGAGACTTGAGCTCTTAAATCATGGGAACTATGCAAAAAAGAAGATTCCATTTCTGAATATTTTCTTAAACACCATGGGCCAGATTTTCAAATGCTCAGTGACACAACGGGGACCAGATTTTCCAAAGAGCTCAATTTCCTTTCAGTGCGTAACTAGGAGCTAAACGATGAGTGCTGAGGATTTGAAAATCCTGGCCTATATCTTCCTCCTACAATCAGCTCATTGAAATTATGAACTGAAATATTATGTGATAAAATACTGGCTGGCTCCCTCAAAAAGGAAGGCAAATAGGCGGCACTGGCTGCAATAGTTAAATATTAGGAATGGGAATAAGGAGTTGGGGTTGTAAGGCTCCAATCCTGCAATGAGACTCCATGCATACACAAGGGTCCACCCGTATGGAAAAGATCATAGGCTCAGGCTCAAAGTCTCAGTCACAGACTTACTGGGTGACCCAACTGCTTTGTGTATCAGTTTCCCTCTCTGGAAAATGGGGACAATGATATTAGCTACATCAAAAGAGTGTTATGAGACTTAACTGATATTTATAAAGCAATCAGACTGTCAGATGAAAGTTCTACATGTTTGGGGGGGTTTTTTAATTATAAAATTGAGGGGGGTTTGCACTGGAAAACTGTGCAGCTTACATCAATATGAACAAGACTCATTAATATTTTAATTCTGTCCATCTCCGCTGAAAAATCCTTAACTGCGTGCAAATGTTACTTAATGAAATAAAAAAGCTGATTTAAACAGCCATGATGTATATTAATGCATTATTATAATCCACTTTAATTCAGGAAGTCAAAAAGAAAAGGAATTTATGTAATATTAAAAATGTACTACATAAAAACGTAAATAAATTCTATTGAATTCTCAGCAAATAATACTCTGCTTTAAACTTAACTGAACAAAGAACCATGTACATACCACATTAGGATGCAATGAACAGGAAACACAAATCATTTTAAAAATAAGAACAACTTGTTTATGAAAATTATTTTGCTTTTGTGCATATTTATGAAAACAGGAGACTTAATAACAAGGATTATCATTATATTATGTTCTCCTGCAAGTTACACACTTTTAGATTAATAAAATAAAACAGGGACAATAAACACTTTCTCTATAAAATTATTTTCACAAGTCTAAGGTATTCTAGTGCAAACTTTTGACTTTTGGCCTAGGGCTGCTTTTTTCTTTGAAAATGTCAAATTGTAACCAAGACCTTTTCAATCTATGTTCACTTTTCTCAGGTTGTTCTCTGTTGCCACAGTATGGTGCTGAACTGCTGTTTGAAAACATGAAAAGGGGGAGGAAGCTCTTTCCATGCGGCCATATGACTGATTTTCCATTTAAAACCTATTTTAAGTAGGCTCTCCTAAAAAAGCATTTAAACGACACATTACATTTTTTAATTTTTTTCAGTTAAGTAGCTATTGTCACTTGTAAACAAGTAACACTTGTAAACTTGGATGTTTATTATATGTTGTTATATTTTAAAAAATCCAAAAGCAATGTTTTGCTTTCAATACCCTGATATAACGCGACCCGATATAACACGAATTCAGATATAACGCGCGGTAAAGCAGTGCTCCGGGGGGGCGGGGTTGCGCACTCCGGCGGATCAAAGCAAATTCGATATAACGCGGTTTCACCTATAACGCGGTAAGATTTTTTAGCTCCCGAGGACAGCGTTATATCGGGGTAGAGGTGTATTTAGACCCAATAACATCACTTGTACAATATTTTGTATTTTCAGGAAACTGACTTGATCTGAATCGGTCTTTTCTAGCTAACTACTATGATATTGAAATATAAAATACATTTCACTAGAATTGGTTTTTTCAGAAATACTGACATCAGCCATGTGTGTGCCAAATGATGTCCCTCTCCATTCAAATCTCTACTTAAAACACATTTCTTTCACTAAGGCTTTCAGTGACAAAGCAGAAAAGTAAATTTCTAAAAGTGCTCACATCTTCCAGAATGGGCCTCAATCCAGATATGTCTGAACTGTATTGCCTGCATCTCATTTAGACTGTAAGCAACCTGTGTTCCCTTGTATGTTTGCACTGCATTGAGAAATACAGAGCATTCAGTAAATAACACTGTGAGAAATTCTGAAGTTCTCACTCACCCATATCCTGGGCACTCAAACTGCATGCTAATCTAACCCTTCATGCACACAGATGAGTGTCAGAATCCATCCTGTAATAGGATTTTCTTCTTCTCCCAGATCCTGCAGAGGGATCTCCACAGATATGGCATTGCCTGCGCAGAGACTCACTAACCCTGAAGACTTCCCCACAGAAAGGTGATAAGGGCACCACAGCAGGGAACCTCCCCTTTAAATGTAAAAGTTGCTGTTCTAGTTCTATATCACTAAGCTATATCTGATGACACTGTTCTGTTTCTCTCTCCACTCACCAAGAATCTGCAGACAGTCCAAAAGAATGAGTTTACAGCCAATAATGCAGAATTAGAGGGAAACAAAAGTCAATTTTGCCAACTTGTTAAGTTTATGAGTGATTTAACTTTCCCTCCCCCCATCCGCAACACACACACTTTACATACATTGTCATCCTAAGATTTATCTGGTTACAATATTTGTGCCAAAATTGTAAAAATAATAATTTTATATATACACATACACCCCTATGAGGGCTTTATTTCTCAACACTAAACAGTCCTCACTAAATGAAGGCTGAACAATTATTGATGTGTTAGAGAACAAAATCCATTTTTAATCGTGCATTTGTTGGCTTCTGCTTCATAAGCCCAAGGCCACCTTGGTTCATAGAAGATGTGTCAGCTGAAGCAAGAGGGAAGATGACTTGAGCATATGGGGAAGAAATCTTAGCTCAAATCTGATTCATATGACAAGGAATTTTAAAATATAATTATAGCACGGTTATTAGGGAGGCAAATAAATGGTTCTTCCCTTCCACCACAACATCCATAAAATGTCTACCAGTGAATCTCTTTACGGTACTGG
Source organism: Terrapene triunguis (assembly GCF_002925995.2). Lineage (NCBI taxonomy): Eukaryota > Metazoa > Chordata > Testudines > Emydidae > Terrapene > Terrapene triunguis. The sequence goes on along the minus strand of NW_020664456.1, from coordinate 1,384,218 downwards.
ACAGTTAGATTAAACGAAGTTGCTACTACTTGGTTGCAGATTTGATTTACTTCCACACTGCAAGGAGTAAATTTGGTTAGAAACAGCTGACGCCATGAGTCGTCAATGCTCTGCCCGCCACCTCCTCTCTTCTATAGCAGCAAGTCTGTAGCTCAGTTGCCTCTTTGAACCTCAGTTATGGCAATATCCCATGGGAAGAAGCAAATTCTTAGGCCTGGTCTATACTGCAAAGTTAGGTTGACTTGCGTCTTCACTTAAATTTGGCTCCTGCCGATGAAAATGCCTTTCTACGCTGATTTAGTAACCGCAACCCCCCCCCCCTCCCCGAGCAGCATAGAGTCATTGTTGATGTAATTAGGTTGACGCATTGTCAGTGTAGATACTGCGTTGCTTACGCTGACTGTTACCGGTTTTCAGGAGCCATCCCAGAAAGCCCCACACTGACAATACAAGCACTCCTGGTGAGGATGCGTAACACTGACACAAGGAACCAAGTGTGCACACACAAGAGATTTAATAACTGGGTGGCTGTATGCCGACATGAGGTAGGTCGACATAATTTTGTAGTGTAGACATGGCTTTAGATAGGCAATACTGTGGCCATTTAGTCTTTATAGAACAAAACTAACATCTTAAAAGCAACCCAGAATCCAACATATAGTCCAGACAGCCGAAATCCATTTTCCTTCAAGGCACTTTGCAATGCCTAACTTTCCTCCTTGGCCTGCAGGGTGTTGGGAGATGGATTTGTTGGGGACTCTGGTGGCAGTTTGGTAGGTGGGGTTTATTACATTTTTGCTATATTCACGGTGCCCCGGGGGTGGTGCTATCAGTTGGTAATTTCTTTGTGTTGAGCCCGCAAGGTGCTGAGTACTCTAGCCCTGAATCTATCAAAGCACTTCAGTAGATGCTTCACTTTTAGCAGATGAGTAGTACCACTGATGTCCATGGGACTGTTCACATGCTTAAAAGTGAAGCATGTGCTCAAGCGCTTTGCTGGATCAGGTCCAGTGTGCCCAGCACCTTGTAGAATCTAGCTCTTTATATATGAACTCTGCGGATAAGAGCTTGTCAAAGGTGCCCAGAGGATCAGATAGGCATTCTTTTATGTAGTGAGTACAAAGCTAAATAAATGAATAACCTCCCTCTGTGTGCAGTATATCCAATCCTTTGGTACGAGCAGACTTTAAATCTTTTAGACAAGCCTCCAATCCCAAACCACAGCCTTGCAGCTAAAGTATGCCAGGATCACCATCTTTTGGGTCAGTAATCAGAGATTACAAAATAAAAATAGAGCTTTGCCCTAGCTTTATACAGTCACCACCCAGGAGAGCCAAACATAAACCAATTCAAACACTGCCAAAATCCCAGCAGAGTCGATGCAGTACAGTGCTACTGTAACGCTAATCGCTCCAGATAGCAATACAGGGCCCCTCCCCCCCCTTTGCAAGTATGGTCAACACACTGTCAACAGCGTAATTATTGTTTAATGCTCTGCTACAAAAGACGGAAAACAAAGCTTCTGGAAATGAAAGTGAAAGTAGTATCAATTCAATCTAGGATATTGCACTGGTTTGCTGGCGTTACACGTTCCTTAAAAATCTCATTCTGTTCTTATGTCCTTGAGTGCAGTTACGTAAATATTAAGTGACAGAAAGATGTAGTTAACAATCTTCACACTAATGTAGACGGCATCACAGACTGGTTATTTTAATAGGATTATATGAAAATGGCTTGTATAGGTTGACAGTAAACAACCTAGCACACCGTTCATTTATCACTATTCCCTGCAGCAGGTTTTCCTTCTATAAAATGGATCATAACCATCTGCAGCTGATTCTGTTTCTTATCCCAACAGAGTCATTAAGCTCAAAGTTCCTTTCTTCTGACGTTCCAACCACTGTCGTTTTATTTTTAAATGTTGTTTGGATGGACAAGAGTTGATGTCACAAGTGAGCTGCAAAGCTGACAAGATTTTAATTCTTTTTTCTGATTTATGATCAGTTCCTCTAAGAATGGCGTATACTCTTGGAGTGAGTTTCCTATATAAACCAATGCTATTTCTAGCACTTAGGAACTGAGCGCTTATGTATGTGACAGACACAGGCAATATTAATTACAAAGCAATGTTTAGAGTTATGTTTACTTTTTTCATAAAACTAGCTGTTGCTGGTGACCTAAGCCAAAGCCCTTTCTTTTTATCATGAATATGCAATTTCTGCATTATGAAATCTTTATAACTGTGTCTATCAGAATCACAAAAGGCAGACTGCAATGGTAATACAGTTTGCCATATAACAAAAGCTTCTCTGACCTCTATCTACCAGTCAATCCTTAGTTTGTGAGCTCTTCAGTGGAGGCGCCTTCTTGTACATCTGGAAAGAGCATAGCACACTGTGGGTGCCGCCACAAAGAACAAACTTTTAAACTCCCAGTGCCAAGTTTTATTATTTTTAACCATTAGATTAGAACATTGCACTGACAGGTGAGAATTTTGATGGTAATAAGAATGGACCATAACGTGCCATAAATTTTAAAGCAGAACTCCTCACTAATTCAAATTGGGATGCAAAGGTTCTGGAACTAAGGGTGCTGGAGCACCCCCTGATTTGAAGAGGTCTCCAATATACAGAGTTTACAATTTGGTTCAATGGCTCTCAGCACCCCCACTATGACAATTGTTCCAGCATCCCTGCTGGGAAATCTTACTAAAAACTGATGACATAATATGGCTCAATATTGTTTTCCTCTAGTAACACACAAAAACATCTGGAAACCTACTAAACTAAAAATATATATTTACAATATAACTCCATTAAAGAAAAGGAAGAAAATATTATGTCTGATATTTGTTATTTTCAGGTCCAACTCTGCTCTTGCTGATATCCAATCTGGCAGAGAAATATCTATAGCAGAGTTTAAAGTTGGCATTTGGTTTTGGAACGGTGTTTATATTATCAATGCAAGGGAAATAGCAGCAGTAGCAGTAAACACATGTACAGATGAATAAAGTGAATGTGCCCCTAACACATATGTAGGAACACCCCTACTTCCTAGAAAAATGAGTAAGTTCGGTTTACTGTTGTTTCTATGGATGTTGTCACACTGAGTAAACTGTCACAAATTGCATTTAGATGACATTTTAACCTAGTTGCAGTTAGATCCATTGGAAACTACAAAATCTGACATCAATATCATGTAAAAAGTATGGTGCATCATCACACAGAGGCCTGTAACTTCCATTTTTTCAAATAAGAAGAGTATAGCTTTATTATAGATGACTGTGACTGCATAACCTAACACTGAACACAGAAATGGAAAATTTAACCTTTGGAAAATTGACTATTTTCTTTGTTTCATGCCTTAAAGCAGTCATAACTGATCAGTTAAAATGGGCGAGTGGATATCCATACAACTCATTAGCTATTTTTACTGGTGTACCCAGCCATTTGTACAGTGAACAAAGGATATTTGATCAGCGAGCCAGCAATGTAACATCTGGTAAGTAGTTTCACAAGTCCAGGGCCTGATTCTGATCTCATTTACACCAGTGTAAATCAGAAGTAACTCCAGTGAAAAGAAGAGACCAACACCAAAGTAGTGTGGGATCAGAACCAAGCCCCCAGCATCCGCATTCTGGTCTATTTTAGTCTGCATCACATGTCTCTTTTAAGAGGTGGTGGCTCACTTACACAGCTCCACATCAGACATATTGCCTTCTTGTTTTAAAATATGTATGTTTAATATTTAATTTAACACAATTCCATATTCCAGTCTCTGTGTACTGAACAAGTTCCTTTGAGGCTTGCGGTTTGTATGTGCAGTCACAATACACCTCAAGTACAATTTGGAAGCACTACTGCCTAATGGGGTGAGAGGAAGTGTCTGTGTCCAATTAATCTTGGCTCTCTTTTGAGTGAATAATGAAAATACTGCCAAGTGAGTGGTGATTTGTAAAGTGGACCATACGAGCTGAGCCAAGCTGACTGACTTCATTTAATTTAGAGTGAGTGATCAGTGGAATGGTTGGAGGGGGTCTGGGGATACTGAAAAGCCAAGAGTCTTGCACTATATACGGATAGTTTAGATTACCAACTTTGAACGTTATCCACTTTAAAACCGGACACTGTGAACTATTATGTATGACTAGACATACCTGGAGCTATACGAACATGATACAATATATCTATACATTTACATTGTTTGTGTGTGTTTATATTTTCACATACATATAGAAATCATCTTTCATTGTATTATGTTGTTCAAGGTTGTATAATATATTCCAGTCTGACAAAAACTTACTATGCAATATAAATAAAGGCAAAATCAAAAAAAAAAACTTTCAACTTTTACATGTGTTATCTGTTTGGATAGTACGTATACAGTCTAAAGTTATCTGAAGCCAGTGATGTCGGAATGAAAACAGCAAGATAAATGGTGCCCAGGACACCATGTTACCAAGCTTGTAGCGCAGACTATTTTCAAGATCATGTGGCACATCTAGAATGTTTGATAGCTCTCTGAAGTAAAGCGTATAAATATTAAAGGTCAGAACAGAACCACTAAGTTATCCATTCATGTTAGCAATAGGAATTGTTGCCTTTTGGCTCTGTTCCTTTTTGCCATTCTGTGATCTAATGTCAGTTAAATGTCCCATATTGATGTTTCACTTTCAAGATTCATAGAATTGTTGAAAGTATTTAAGGAGTTAACTGAGGCAGAGTATCTTTTATAGAGGAAAATATGAAATTAGATTACTTTGAAAACACTAAATGCAGCAAAATGAGTGGCTCAAAAAGTCTTTAGAAACAATAACCTAAATATGGCTTCTTGAGACTTGAATTTCACTATTATCCTACAGAAAAGATCCGTGGTGAAATTCTGTTCTGCCCCTCTTAAAGGCACAGTACAGAACTCATAGGCTAGGGGAGCTAACTAAGGTAGCTCCAAATCACCTTTGTGCCCTCCCAGTCCAAGGCTGAAGAGACCCCCCAACAGAAAACAGACAACCCTGGGGGCCTGTTTAAATCACAGCCGCCTCCGTAAGCAGCCCCATGGGCCACGGGGCTGCAGTGCTGCATAGAAGCTCAGCAGTCTTGCTGCAACCAACCCCACAGCTGGAACCAGCACTTTTAGGGCCCCTTTATGATACATAAAAGGGGCAGAGTGGGGTTGAGGATCTCACCCTTGATTTCTAAAACCATCCCGTGTGGCATTTGATCCTCTCAAGTACAGTCAACTTCTGTTTTCATGCAGCATGGTACAGGGCCCCCCAAAACATCCTGTTTTAAAGTCATATGCTAAGCAACAAAACACTACATTAAATATTTAAGTGAACTTACAGAAATTGCCTATTCAAGCCCTGCAAAACCATTAAGTATCCAAGCTGTTCTAGGATGTTCTTATATGGAGAAAAGCCAGAAATCCGTTACGATTGCAATGTTTTGTACAAAGATAACATCGTGAGCTGGATTCAAAAGCTTTTCACACAGATCGTCATGGTGAGCTGCAAAATGTTGTTATATCAAGTTCTGGAAAACATACTATGTGTGTACATTTAGATATAAAATCTGGAGTTATACACAGATAAATTCCATGCCATATTTTGAATGGCATGTTTAATTTTCTGAAATATGAAAAATAATATTTAGTGGCGACAGGTAACGCAGTGTTAACAAGATTTAAAGACTACATCTGTCTGTCAAAATGCAGATAAAAGACAAATCCCTCAGATCTCAATGTTTTAATCAGTCAATCGTGGTTTTGATGAACATGCAAATGTGACCATTTTATTCTCTATTTTCACAGAGAGTGAAAGTTAACAACAAGCAGTTTTACGTTACAATTAATGACAGTTGTGTCCTCTGAGACTAATAATTAAACCTCACAAAAATCAAAATGATTAAGTTTCCTACTCCCAACCCCCTTTGGATTTTGTGTTTTCCTTTTAACTATTTTCACCTTCCCTATGTAATTGTTGGACCTCCTAATTGGGATGATTAGTATCAGCCAGGGATGTGTACTGGGCTTCTCTTAACCAAGAACTTTGCTTCACCAATAAAAAGGTTTTAAATGGGGGCCTCTTTGTTAATTCTTTTCTTAATTTCCTATTTTATTTCATTTATATAAAAATTTGGTGCTAGTAAAGGGAACCAGACAGGCCTAGTGAATGAAGACCTCTATTTATCCCAGTGTTTCTAAGTGTCACAATTTTGTTACGAATCTCATGATATTTTGTAGATTTTTTAGATAAAAATATTTTTAATAAATAAATAAATAAAAAGATATTTTTTAGATAAAACTCCAGCTGCTGGAGATTGCATAAGAATTTCAGCTCTCATAAAAAACAAAAAGACAGAAAAAAGAAAAAAAAGTTTCTAGCCTTTATGGTTGTGAAGAAAAGCTTGAAACTGTGAAGCAAGTGCACCCTAAAGGCTCAGAAACCAAGGCAAATAAAAAAGAACCAACATTTATGATTTTCAAAAACACTCATGATTTTTAAGCCAACCTTATTATTTTGGGGCCTGAGGGCTTGTCTATACAATAGATGCAACGAGTGTTGATTTAGCAGGTCTGGTGAAGACATGCTAAATCGATGGGAGAGCATTCTCCCATCGATTTGTGTCCTCCACCTCCCCGAGAAGCATAAAGGAAGTCGATGGGAGACACTCTCCTGTCACCACAGTGTGGTGTAGCCACTGTGGTAAGTGGATCTAACTACGTCAACTTTAGTTATGTTATTCACGTAACTGAAGTTGCATAAGTTAGATGGATTTATTGTGGTAGTGTAGACCACCCCTGAGTCAGGGTTCTGGAATGTCTGGGTTTGGCAATACTTTCATTCACAGAAAAGTTACATCAAGGTGAGTAGAAGTTCAAGCTTTTCCCACAATGCTCAGATTCAAGCCTGACCAGGAAGGACCATCTCTTGGGGAGAAAGAATAGGCTTAGTCTCCAGGCCTCATTTTATTCTTTGACAAGAAGTGTGTCAGTTAGAACCAACTTTGGTGGCATTTTATTTTTGAAGTGGACGTTAGGGGTGGGACTAAGACAACTAAACCCATTTCACATGAGCCACCAAAATATTCAACCATTTTTAGGGTTAAGCTATCTACCCCTTTTCTTTTTGCATATGGTAGTAAAGGCTATAACCCCATTCTGAAGAAATCTCACAGAAATACAAGACAGGATGCCAAGAATCAAATTTCCCTTGTAAAGCTGTTTAGGTTTTCCCATTTAATATCTTTGGAGGTGAACTGGTCCTACATGGTAATCTTAGCGTTGCACTACATGTTGCAGAAGAGATATTTTATGTGAAATTAAATTAGCATTTGTCTATATTTCACCATGCAACTAAGCTGCCTCGTGTGTCACTGATAGCAGTAAAACAAATATGTGCATATGTACTTTAGCAGGGATGATGAATTATACTGTATAAGTATTTAAGGGCAGACATCCATAATGAAGCATGCTAGTTGGCAAACATGCTTATTACTTACCACACTGAGTCCCAGCAATTCTCTGTAAAAGTAGTCCATGTTCCTCCTTTGTAAGGTGTCGAGATAGTGTCGGAGCCGAGTATATGTGTATGGGTAGCAGTAGGCAAATTGGTAAATGTCATCCTCTCGGTCAAAGCAGAAAGCAAATGACATGACATAGTTCTTTCTGTGGTCTGGGCAACGATAGTAATATACATTTTTAGGTGGCAGCCTTTGCCTAAAAAACAAAACACATACATATGTGTGGACATAAGAAACTTGATAAATTCAAACCTTACAATAAAACTAACTGAAATTCATATTCTAGGTCGAACTAATTAAGTGAACCAACTGGGAGCCTTAATGGCTCAGAGGTTGGTAACTGGATGGCAAATCTTTCAAGGACATTATTGGAACACATTCTAGATGGACCATATGGAATGAGTCTGTGCCTGAAGGCTGTCTCTCTTCAGGTCGGGGTTAGGCATATTTAATGCAACAGTGTCTTGACAAGACAAACATTGAACTTAGGGAAGTTTCTGTATTGCAATCCAGTTTAATGGTGAGGAGATATATAGAAACATGGCACAAGTATAAGGAAAAATCACTTCTTGAGAAACAAAAACCTCTTGTTTTGTGAGGTTATAGAATGACCCCAGAAATTCTCTCTTCTGAAACAGCCACCTGGTCCTGATTTAGAAAGAGAGAGGGACGGGAGTTTAGTCTAGAATTACTGTATCCTTTGCAAATCCCAGGCTAAATGCATATGGCACCCAGTTACTATGGTGCTGGGCAGATTAAAAATGCAAATACAATATAATGACTCACTATAGTGGAAGCACTTACATGACTATGTCAATGCCTGTATCAAGTTAAGGGATAATGGATGCCAATATCTATTCTTGTCAGATGTCTTTCATAACCATCCAAATTCAATATGATTCTCTTATTTCACATTTGTGTTGTGAAGTACTTCAGAGATATGAGCAAAGACCCATTATATGGACGGATGCTGTTCAATGTCTCTCTTCACATCCTCTCTGGGTGTTGGATACAGGTTTTCTGCCTGCATCTAGACAGTCAGATTCTCTAGTTATACCATGTTCCTGTAATTTAATGCAACTAATTTACCAGTCATCTTTGGCAACAGCACACTGTGGTCCTGCAGACTCCAACTAATTCAATTATATAGTATTATAAACAGGTCTCTTCTAATGGTCATAGCTGATCTCAGCTAAACCAGGATCATGGTGAGGGAAAACATAATATGATTTACAGACATAGCAATGGTAATGTGTCCTTTCTGAGACGCTAGACTACTGCAGAGCATCAATTTTGGCCTTTCATTGCTAATAAGAAATGGAGAACAAAACCCTCTCATTATGCACATGCTTGCCAATTGACAGCAGTTAAGGAGCATGATCAGCAAAACTCAGGAGCTACAAAGAGAACAAAAAAGGAATCGAGATGCTGTTGGATAAATACAATAGAGAGACAGTGATGCAGTTATTTAGAGTTGAAATAAAAATTATTTGCCCCTCTTATTGCTGTGGTTCTTGAACACAGATGGTTTTGAAGGTTTCCTTCAGTATTTGTGGTTTTCTAAGACCTTTACTTACTGCTGACAATCTGATCCTAACAAAGTGGAAATGATTTTTAAGGCCACATATGTGAAGGACACAAAAATACTTTTCAATTTTTTTTAGAAGTACCATTGGGGGGAAAATTGTCACCAGCCGTCTGCGTAAAGTACCCTCACCTAATAGGTTCATCGAGTATCTTAACATATTTCTATCACTCACTCTTACTCTGGAGTGCTATAGGACATCCCTCATTTGCTCTCAAATCAAGCAGATGATGTGGCAGTGGGTAAATGTATTCTAGCTCCCAGTTCTCAAACCGTAATGCAAGTTTAAACGGTATGTTGCTGAGTTGTTGAACTTTATTTGTTTCCAAATTAGCAGAGGGGGAAATAACAAAGGGCAGGCCTTACTTTATGCAACAATAACTGCATGTAAAATGGGACCGATGGGGAAATTCAGAATTCCAGAAAGGGTAATGCTAATTGAAATTCATCTGCTGATAGTTAATGTTTAAATGACAAACGGTTCAATAATTTTGTACTTTGAAGCAAGTTAAAGATAACTTTTGTTAATGTATGAAATACACTTTTGATATTTCATTCCCTTTCCCCTTCATTATAGAAGCTAAGCATCTGTTTTATTATCCACTTTGACACACCGTTTTATGGCTGCATTTGGCTATTATGGCTAATCTTGATGTCTAGGACATCTGGTATTGACATTTCACTATCTGGTGTCTGACACAGCAGTAGAAACCATCCTCAATTCCTAGGTTTAAATTCACCCTCTCAGGGCAGAAATGGTTTGAATTAAGAGTTTGGGCACTATCTTCCAAAAATAATTATAATAGTACTCCTGTCACTGCTAATCTATTCTTATCTCTCCCACCACTTTGTCACTGTTAATCTATTCGTGAGTCACATGGAGAAAGAGAGTTAGTGTTTAGATACCAACAACACATCTTTACATACAGGAGCCTAATCAGATTCAGATCTTATCTTGGAATTTAAAAAGAAAAGAAAAAAAGAAAGAAAGAAAAAGAAAAGAGACACAGTGCTAGATATCACCAACTGAGTTTTTGATAACGAAAAGACATTGCTCAGTTCTTGAATTAACCTTTGTGTCCTAGACACACTATTGTTTACTCTTTCCCTTTTTTGTTCTATGCCTTCTGGAAAAGGACACCCACACACTGTGGCAGCAGCTGCTCCTATTAATTTAAAGCTATTACAAAAATTAAAATTAAACCCAATTACTCTGGCTGGTTTATAGTCGGGGAACGGCTTAGTCTGATTGTTCCCTCTGGTTATGGACAAAAACAATATTCCTACCTACAGGCAGCTGCCAGTGGAATACTAATGCATCCAGGGCCTGGCAGGGACAGATTCAGAATGCCGAGTTTAACTGCATTTCTGAGTAGAGAAAAATATCTTATCATGGAGCTGCAGAAATGCACCGACTTCCTATACTGTAGGTCACAATGCAGTCATTTCATGGTTAGCACTAGGACAGCAAAGTTATGGAAGAACCTTGATACTTTTATTTGTCATTCTGCATTTCCAAGCAGTGAACACCCATAAATGTGCCCTGCTAATTGATACACAAGTGCCTGAATCTCATCACTTCAGAATGGTTATTTAAAGGAAAACCCCATGAATTCTAAGCACAGCTGCAGCAGGTAGCATCTTCCATGCAACTTATTTTCAGTTTGTTTTTAGAAATGTATTACAGAAACATGGTTTAATATTTTACCTGTTTTGAAACAAATTTGGGCTGCCTAGTTTGCAAAGTTACATGCCAAGATCCAGGGCCGGCTCTGGCTTTTTTGCCCCCCCAGGAAAAAAACCTCCGGCCCCGCCCCCCCCCGCGGGGGGGGAGGGCGGCGAGCCCGCTCCGCTCTCCCCCCAGCGGCCGGGGGGAGGGCGCCGGGGGGGA
>NW_020664456.1:1321239-1372822 GCF_002925995.2 Terrapene triunguis | reverse complement strand
CCCGGCTGTGGCCCCGCTCTCCCCGGCGGCCGGAGCGCCGCGCCGCCCCCCTCCAGGTGCCGCCCCAAGCACCAGCTTGGTTGCCTGGTGCCTGGAGCCGGCCCTGCCAAGATCATCCAGCTGATAGGGGAGTGCAGACAGAAAGCTTTCCAATCCACTTCTGACTCTCCTCATAATCCTAGGAGAAGTGCTGCAGCTAGACAAGGGTATCCAAGGCAATGCTCAAGGGTCCAAGTTTTTGAGTGCATTCACTTCCTGCCCTAGCAAACCACACCCTCTAATCCTTGCACCCATTTGCTACTCTAGGTAAGGATGGGGTGTGAGTGACACATTGTTCTCCAGAATACAGACACATATCAACACTGTGTTTGTAGAGTACAATATGGTGAGATTTTCAAAACCATCAAGGGGATTGGGTGGCAAAAATCCCATTGACTTTAGTGGGGGCCAAGAATTCACCCGATCTCTTATGATGGGAAGGAAGTATCTAAATTCCATGGCAGCTTTGAAAGTTTCATCCAAAAGCACATCTGTTCTGGAACAATTTATGTCATGGGCCACAATTTGATCCTTAAAGACAAACTTTATTATTTGCCCTGTTTTATCTCTTTTACCCTTATATAGTGTATATCAGGGCTCTTGGGAGTAAACTCTTTGGGGCTTGGAGCATCCTTTTGTTCCGTGTTTATGTAGTATCCATAGCACAAATGGCCTCCTGGTCCATGATGGGGCTCATAGGTGCGAGCACAATGCAAACAATAAATAATAATAATAACTTTTGAGGTTTTTCCTAACATGAGAGTAAATCTGGAAGTCTTTACCAAGACAAAACTCCCAATGGCTTTAAACAGCAACCTAAACTGTATTTGGCCCATTTTTAATATGGCACTCACACACAAATTAAACAATTGCCACCATCTTCAAATCTATCACCGTCAGTAGACATTAAAGAAATGATGATGATCTTTGGAGGAAAAACGAAAAGTGATAGGTGCTGTAAGAGACTAATGGATGGAAAAAAAATACGTGATATTACTTGTAGAGAAGCGATTAAGTGAGTATGCTTGCAAAGTAGTGTTAGCAGTGGTGACACACTGTGGTGATCATTTTCAGCTGCCATTGGTTTGCAGCAATAGAGATGTAAATTTACTAAATTACTGAACTACAGGTTCTTTTAGGCCATTGCAAGAGATGGGCCTGAATCAAAACCTTAAAGCCAAATACCTACAAATGTTTGTGGTGTTTGAAGTCCAAACCCAAATCCAGACTTTAATTTTGCAAATGACTTCAGCCTTTCAATGGACCAATCCCAAATTCCAGATCTGAGCATCCCTCAAATTTTAGACACCCAAATCTAAATCTGACAACTTGACTCCGATCTATTAATTAAAGAGTTCAACAACATTGGAGAAAATATGAGCAAGTTAGTCATCCACTAAAACCTTTTCTTTCCTTTTGTGAGTCAACCCTTTCAAATGGAGGTTCTTATGGTTCGATTTTTCTTTTAGTCTGAAACATTATTTTTCTCTTCACTTATTACGGTTGTCAACTAGAGCTGCCACCTTCAAAATTCCAAACTTAAGGGTGACAGCATAAATTCCTAGGATTTTCACTGCACAGAACTCTACACTTGATTCATGGAGCAATAGTGGGTATTACAAGTGGAGTTAAGTGCTCTTTGCAGAAAGCAGAATGTGTTTTGGCACAGCTGACTCAGGCAGTTTCAGACACTGAGAAATAACAGTCTTGCTTTTGTACTTGCTAACATTAATTAGAATGGCCACTAAATATATTTCTCATCTTTAACAACCCAGCTGTGCAACTCAAGGTCTTCTACCTCTACAAGTATCTGGTTTCGTCTCACTGAGTAGGAAAATCAAAGTTTCATGTACATCAATGGGTTTCTTAAGATTGGAAAGTCTACAGTCTCATACAGTGTATATCACAAAGCACACAGCTTCCAAGGGTTAATGCGTTAATTGAAATAATTAAATGAACTCTATGAAGAGTGCTTGGTAATTGAAATAATTAAATGAACTTTGCAAAGATTGCTTGTTAACGGTTTGTATTCTTTACAACTTCAAGGGAAAGAGGGAAAAGGATTTTTTTTTCAGATTATTACAATATACAGTGAACAGAGAAAAGATTAATTTGATTTTTGGAGGATTCCTTCATTTAAAATGCTTGTAATGAATCTGGAAAACTGTAAATATTTCACCAGTATAATGAAACCTTTTGGCAGGGCGGGCTTCTTACAAGGCCCAGTCCTGCTCCATTTAAATCAGCGGGAGGAGGATTGGTCCCCTGTACAGACACCACCATAAAAAGGGCAGGAAACACATTCCAGGATAAATGTATGTAGTTTAGAAAGCTTGATAGCTTAATACTGGGGTCAGATTTTCTAAAGTGGTCACCTAAATTGTACCCACAAACTCTGCATGCAACTGTCTAGTTTGCACTGCAAACACATGCGTGGGCACATTTTTCAGGAAAACTGTAGGAAGCCACTTTGGGAAAATCATCCCTTCAACTCAGAGTTTCAAAACAGGAAAATTCACTGGTGAGGGGAAACAGTGGAAAATGACAATAAGGACCCTCTGCTGTTCTGTGTTTGTACAGCACCTACCTCAATGGGATCCTTGTCTATGACCAGGGCTTCTAGGCACTATGGAAATACAAATAATGTAACTACTCCAAGTTCAGTCAGAGGGATCTGGTTGGAGACATCACTGATGAGAAGGATGTGAAATGCTAAGGAAAGGGCATGCTGTGTACAAAGTATAATGAAGCAGTGTGGAGTACTCAGAAAACCACTCTTTAATAGCAGATCAGGATTAGGAGATGTAAAGCAGAATTAATCACTTGCTACTTAATATTGCTGGCAAAAATGCAAACAGAAAAAATTACTCCATACGTTTGTTACCTCTCTGTATTCTTAATCCCTTCTGCTGCCACATCTAGCCACCATTCACCAAGATAAATGTAACCAGTTTTGTATGTGCTAGCTAGCTACAGACAGATGCTTGGATGAGTGAAACACCCAGCTCAGCAGTCTTTGTACAGGTGAAAAAACATGGTTACTCGCCTTCTCGTAACTGTTGTTCTTCGAGATGTGTTGTTCATGTCCATTCCAACCAGGTGTGTGTGCACCATGTTCATGGTAGCCGGAAGATTTTTCCCATAGCAGCATCCGTTGGGTCAGTCTGGGCGCCCCCTGGAGTCACGCCTTCATGGCACTCAATGGCACTTCATGGCACCCTGCAGACCCGCCACACCCTCAGTTCCTTCTTGCCTGCTACTCCGACAGAGGGGTATGAGGGTGGGTATTGGAATGGACATGAACAACGCATCTCAAAGAGCAACGGTTACGAGAAGGTGAGTAACCGTTTTTTCTTCTTCGAGTGATTGTTCATGTCAACGCCAATCAGGTGACTCACAAGCCCAAGTTCAGGAGGTGGAGTCAGAGTCTTCCACTGATTGGAGTACTGCTCATCCGAAGGCCGCATCGTCTCTGGCCTGCTGGGTAATCGCATAGTGCGTGGCGAAAGTATGGATAGAGGACCACGTCACCGCTCTGCAGATTTCCTGAGCGGGGACCTGTGCCAGGAATGCCGTTGATGAAGCCTGCGCCCTGGTGGAACCCCCGCCAGGTTGTAGCACTCACAAATACAGGATGCGATCGATGATAAAATGTGTTGTGATGACACAGGCAGTCCTTTCATTCTGTCCACCACTAACACGAATAACTGGACCAATTTTCTGAACGGTTTCATTCTCTTGATGTAAAAGGCTAGCACCCTGCGGACATCCAGAGAGTGGAGTCTCTGCTCCCTGCCAGTGGAATGCCAGGGTAGAATACCAGGAGAAAGATGTCCTGGTTGATGTGAAACTGCGACACAACCTTCAGGAAGAAAGCAGGATGAGGCCTGAGCTGAACCTTGTCGTTAGGGTACAACCTGTTGAGCCCTTTTAAGAATCGTCTGACCATGGGGTTAGCAAACACAGAGCAGCCCTCCGCGCCCGGGTGGAAGGCTGAGATGGCGGCTAAGTGCACTCTTATTGATGACAACAAAAGCCCCTGCTGCTTCAGATGGAGGAAGTAGTCCAGAATAAGCAGCACTGAGGCTAGCGTAGGGGACGAATGGTGCTGCGCCAAACAGACTGAAAATCTCTTCCACTTGGCAAGGTATGTGGCTCTTGTAGAGGGTTTTCTGCTGCCAAGGAGAACCTGTCTAACCTGCTGAATCCAGTGAGGGGAAGATGGCGACCAAAGAGACCATCCAGCTCCTGAGTTTCTTCACGAACTTGTTGAGATCTCGCAGGTCCAAGATAGGGCTGAGGCAGCCTTTGGCTTTCGGTATTAGGAAATACCGGGAATAAAAGCCCTCACCCCTGTGCTCCTGAGGAACCTCTTCCACTGCCCCTAGTGATAGGAGCGACTGCACCTCCTGGATTAGGAGCTGCTCATGAGATGGGTCCCTGAAAAGGGACAGGGAAGGAGGGTGGAAGGGCACAGAATTGGATGGAGTTTCCCCTCTCTACTGTGCAGAGCATCCAGCAGTCTGAGGTGATATGGGACCATGCACGGTAGAAAGGGGACAGTCGGGAGGAAAAGGTAAGGCAGGGTAGGTCCAGTTTTTGTTCTGGTGTGCCATCCTCGACCGCACCTTCAAAAGGCTGGTTTGGAGCCGGAAGGTGGTTTGGGTTGGACAGAGTTCTGGCCTAAGGACGGGTGTTATTTTTTTCTGCCACTCCTGTTCCTCCTCCGAGAACTGTCCTGGCGGTTCTGCTGATAGAACCTCAGAGGAGGTTGCAGCTTAAAGTGTTTCCGTTGTGTGGCGAGAGTCTGCAGGCCCAAAGACCTGAGGGTGGCTCATGAGTCTTTCAGGCTATGCAGCCTCTTGTCTGTCTTTTCAGAGAAAAGAGTCACACTCTCAAATGGGAGGTCCTGAATGGTCTGTTGGGCCTCATAAGGGAGCCCCGAGACTTGGAACCAGGAGCCCCTTCTCATGGCCACCCCAGTAGCCATGACCCTAGTGGCAGCATCAGCACTGTCCAACGTGGCCTGGAGGGAAGCCCTTGAGACTAGCTTCCCCTCCTCCACCAAGGCCGAGAACTCGGCTTGGGAGTCTGAAAGGAGGAGCTTCGTAAATTTGGCCATCGCCACACAGTATTATAAGAGTATCTGGTGACGATGGCCTGCTGGTTCGAAATACGGAGCTGCAGACCCCCTGCAGAATAGATCTTTCTATCTTTCTCCTGACAAGGTCGAGTCTCTTAGCCTCCCTGTTTTTAGGGGAGGGCCCCTGGAAACCCTGCCATTCACGCTCATTAGCAGCGTCCATGACAAGAGAGTTGGGAGGTGGGTGGGAGTACAACTGTTCATACCCCTTGGAGGGCACAAAATAACGCCTCTCGTTACGCTTGGCAGTGGGTGGCAAGGAAGCTGGGGTCTGCCACAGGGGCTTGGTGGTATCCACAATAGTCTTAATAAGTGGTAGGGCAATACGAGAAGGACCTGAGGGGGCGAGGATATCCACCATGGGGATCAGCCTCCTCGACCACCTCCTCAGCCTTAATGCCCAGACCCTGAGCAGCCCTGAGCAGCAACCGTTGTAGCACCCTGTTGCCCTCAAGCACCGGGGCTATGGCTGTGCCTACCAATGCTTCATCCAGAGATGATGAGGAGGAAGCCCCCATAAGCAGCAGCTGCTCCCTGCCATCGGCTCCCGTGGGGTCCCGCGACTCTTGGGGGTCTCGGGGGAATGTTGGTGCCGATGGAGCGCCCGTCAGCAGCGGGGCTGTCAATGCCGAACTCGGCATTGGTATGGGCGCCGGAGACATTGATGGTGCCGCCGGTGGAGCCAGTGCCAAACTAGTTGCCTGAGCCAAAGAAGGTGGCGGGGCTGATGTCCGCGCCACTGTTGGTGCTGAGGTTGTCATCGGTGCCGAAAATGCTGTCAGCCCTGGAGCAGGAGTTGGTGCCGATATTGCTGTCGGTGCCGAGGTCGAAAGAGTCGCTGGTGCCGAGGCTGGTGCCGGTGACGGTGCCACAGTCGATGGTGTTGGCGTGTGGGTAGGGGCCGAGGCAAGATGCGCGGTTGATGGCGGGACGAATGTGGCTGAGGCCACCAAAGATGCTGTGGAGCAATATTCTTGGATCCCTCCCTGGCTCTGGTGAAAGGCCCAGTGGGTCCAGAATGGCCAGTGTGGTGGATTCTGCCACTGCGGTGGCTGTGCCTGGAGCTCTCGCCTGCGTCGCCTTGACCTCGATCATCGGCTCCTACTCCTCTGAGAGCGGCGGGAGTCAGACTCTGACTCCAAGGTCTCCGAGACTGAAGACCACAGAGGTGCCGAGCTTCGATGCATTGAGCGTCGAGAGCTTGGGAAGCAACTAGGCTCTCTGTTTGAGTGGGCCGGTGCTGAAGGATGTGGAGAGGGGGAATGCCTAGACATCATTGCTGGCTTCCCTCTTGACTGCACCTGGGGGCGGGGTGGGACAGCCAGCGCCAGAGGTTCCTTCTCCTAGGGGGCAAGAACAGTGCCACAAGGTGCAGTAGATTCCGAGCAGCTTCGAAAGCTTCCGGCATCAAAGGAAGGGCAGCTGCTGGCCCGTAGTGACCGGTGAATGTGGGGGGCCCGGATTCAATAGAGTCCATGTGGCCCTAATGGGGGATCTCGAGCTGTGGCCCTCCTCGGGTCTCACTTCTTTAGATTTAGCTGGAGGTGACCGACTGTCCAGCTTCTTTTTCTTCTGAGGCACTGGTGAGTGATCTCTGCTGGGCCTCGGGAGGTGCCGTGCCGGTGCCAAACATCCCGGGACGAGTTTTTTCTCGGCACCAAACCCGATGACAGTACCGAGGCGCTCTGTGTCAACGAGGAAGTGTTAGGAGCCGGATCCCCTGAGCCTGGGTCCGAATGGGGGCGTAGAGCTGCCTCCATGAGGATCACTTTAAGCCGCTGCTCCATTTCTTTAAGAGTTCTAGGGCAGAAGTCGCGGCAGATCTTACAGCGATCCTTTTGGTGACCCTCCCCTAGGCACCGTCAGCACGAGGAGTGTGGATCACTCTTTGGCATGTGCTTCACACAGGCCACACAGTTTTTAAATCTCAGGGACCGCGGCATACCACGGCTCCGGGGAGTCAAAAGGTGGGGGTGAGACCCCCAACAACTCTAATTACTAACTAAAACTACTAAGATAAACTAACTATATACAAAGAACTGGAGTTGAACATGCTTGCTAAAGCAAGGACTATGGGAAGTTCCAGCCTACCGTCACTGGCGGTAAGAAGGAACTGAGGGGGTGGCGGACCGACCCGACGGATGCTGCTAGGGGAAAAATCTTCCGGCTATAGTGCACGTGTGCGCTCGCACACACCTGACTGGAATCAACAAGAACTCGAAGAAGAACCCGACTTTGCTACAGACTTCAGGCAGTTTTGACTGCACAGGACTGTAGGATCAGTGCTAAAGAGGAGATAATCAATTTCTACTAATCTTTACTTCACTATGGATTTTGTGAACCGCTGCTTTCATTTTACTTCTGACTGTGAACAACTATTAGCTTTTCTATCCTTATTCACTCCTGAAAAAGATATGGTTTGAGCTGGAGTTAGGTGAGAACTGGCCATGATGCAGATAGTTTGTGTAAAGCCTGCATCATGTTGCTTAAATTCTCTAAACCTCGGCACAGCATTTTTGTGTAAGTGTGCCAGACGGGGTCCAGGCTTGCCATAGCCTGCCATAGGCCTCGTCTTGCAAAGATGCTACATCAAATATCTTAGGGTAGTTGTCAGACACGAATGACATTCCAAAATCCCTTACCACCAGCATGTGCAATAAGCCTTTCTACTGGACAGGCAGCTGGTTTAATTTATCTTCTCCTTCTCAAATATTTCCTTTCCACTGCAACCAAACCTATATACCTTCCTCCATCTTTGTTTGTTCTGGCCCTTGTGGTAGTGGCTTCCCTCCATAGCAACAGTAGCAGTAAGACTCCAGTACTGTACTTATTTTATAAAAACTCTGTCTAAAACTGCAGGAATAATGAATGGTGCTGACGTTTGTGGTTGTTGAAGTATGATTTGTCTACTGACCATGAGGGTTCCAGCCAGTTATTCCTAGTTAAAGATATCCTCTACATAATCATGCACACACACAAAAAAGTTTTCCAGAACATGCCAATGTAGTTCTGAGCTTTATACCCACACTTGGGGTTCTCAATCTGGGGATCACAATCAGGTGTCAGAGGGGTAGGTCACAACCATCTTACCCATCCCATATTGCTAAGTGGGAGGGGACCGGTGGTGGAAAAGGGAGTTGCCGTATAGAAAGTGTTGAGAGTCATGGACAGAGGCATCACACTGTGGAGCAGGGAGGACCATCTTACCCAGCCTGCAGCACGGTTACCGTTCTGAAGACTGTGACACCAAGAGGATATAAACAAACTAGAGGCAATTCAAAGAGCAATAAATATAATGAAGATTGATTTGAGAAAAAGTAAAAGAACTAAATACAGTATGAGAAGCTTGTTACATAAAACGTCTAAGGGCTAAATCTGCCTCTGACACATCTCTGCATAAAAAGCTGAAAGCCACTAGTTTCTCTGCATGTTGTTCTCTCCACACCTAACTTTTTAGCCATGCAGAAGTTGGAGCTATGCCCAAGAACCCTGCCATTAAAGAGCAAGACTTCCCTGACATCCGCTGGGAGACTGGATGATCAGAAGACAGCTAGAAGGTGCCAACACGAAAGAAAGAGTAAACATCCAACCAGAAGAGGAAGGTGTTTTAGCAGTTGGACCTGGGGACAAGGGAAGCTGACAGGTGGAAACTGAAGCAGGGAGGTGGCAGATCAGAAGGCTGAGAGAGGCAAACAGGAGATATCTATTTTAGGATGCACAGAATTGGGAAGCAGCCAGCATGCAGAAAGGAACAGAACAGATGACCTTGAATGCCTTTCCCACTTCTAACTTCCATGGCTCTGATTGAGAATAATTCTGAAAATTTGAACTGGACAAATTCCATGGGTGTTTGGATTACTATGGGAGAGGGGGGAGAATGTCATTAAAATTGTCATCAGTTTTGAGAATACACACACACACACACACACACACACAGAGGAAAAAGCTGCTATGCAAGACATTCCTATTCAGAACCGGAATATACTCATTCCAGTTAACTTTTACGGGACATCTGATTCTGAGAATGCCTAAGATATTTCAATCTATCCCATGACATCTCTTCACTAACAGTTTACTATTATCTTGGTAGCATTTTACACACACCCAACCCTTTCCCCACATACACACCACTTTCTTCCTTTATTCCCTCCTGTGCCCCAGAATAACCTGACACAACCTATCAGCAGAGGAAGGCTGATTATGCTTCTGTGCTGGCTGGAGGATGTCTTGCCAGGGTGAGGTGGAACATATGGAGCACCCTACCTCCGCAGTGTATCAAGTGCAAGCAGGCCTGGGAATGAGGGACCAACCTGAATCCCAAACTCCAGTCCCTATACTACACTGCCAGTAGACCATTGGGTCAGCTCTAATAGCCTCTTAGCCTCAATTACCTAATTAGCCTTTTCCTCACTTTCCCCATCTCCCTTTCCCATCTGTTCATCTATTCCCACACCCCTTTCTTCCGCAAGAATAATTTTTTAAAATCCATGTGAACTTCATTTAGGTTATTCTCAGATGACTTCTCTTTCATGCAAGAATAATTTATAAGTCTCACAAGAGCTCAGAGTTGCAGCAGGATTTTGGTAATGTCTGAATTCTATATTTTTGTTAGATGCTGATGAGTTCACACACACACAAATACTACCATAGTGGAGATTTCTAACGTACCACATAAATTTGATACAAGATTCAGCTAACTACTGTAGAAACAAGGAGGAAAGTGGATCTGAGGATGTTTTTTCCAGTCCTTACTTGGTTTAGACTGAGCAGTCCATGAGGAATTCAAGGTTAATTTGGATTGCAAGGCTGGTTTTCACCTTATTTTTATTGCTGATAAGTATCAAAATATTTTTGAAATTAGAAAATATAAATGCACAGGAAGATATAGGAATACAAGAACTGCCATAATGGATCAGACCCGAGGTCTAACTAGTCTCTCACAGTGGCCAGTACCAGAAGCTTCAGAAGAAGATTTAGAATCCTGCAGTAGACGCCCCACATTAGGACTTATCCTGTCTCTGCAGTATGAAGTTTAACATGCCTTTCAAAACATCTGTCATCATTAATTAACAACACTAGATATAATTTTAGCATTATTCTTGATCTCATTCCTTATGCATCCAAACCTCTTAGCTTTTTCACCACAGCTGCACATTGATCAGATGTTGTCACTGAATTGTTTACAATGATGCCAGATTCTTCTCCTGAAGAATTTACTTTACTTTAAAACCCTATAAGGTGTATGAATAGTTTAAATATTTCCCTCCAGTGTGCATACTTTGCATTTATCGACATTGAACGTTACCATTGTGTTGTCCATTTGTGCAGCTTGTTTAGGTGTTGAAGTTCCTCACAGTCTTGTCCAGTCCTCAATAATCTAAATAATTGTGTGTCATTTTCTACCTTACTACTCATCTCCTTCTCTACACCATTAATAAATATATTAAACATTTGACCTCGTACAGAACCTCGAGGCACCCAGTTATTAACCTTTTACCATAATGAAAATCGACCATTTAATCCTACTGGTCTGTAATTTCCCAGAGCACCCTTAGAGCCTATTTGAAATACAGATACAACATCTGGTACCCTCCAATCCTCTGAAACAGATGCTGTTTTTAAAGAGAAAGTGCATATTTTTTGTTAGCACTTAGCCACTTCATACCTCAGTTCCTTCAGAACTCCTGGATGTATGTCATCTGGGCCTCATGACTTACTGCTTTTTAATTAATCAATCACCTCTTCTGACATTTCAGTCTCTGATAGTACCTCATCTTTATTTACAGAAAAGAGCAGGTCCAGAGTAGGTATCTCCCCAACATCCTCTGTGGTGAAGAATGATGCAAAGAAATCACGTAGCTTCTCAGCAATGTCTTCATCTCCCTTGATTGCTCTCTTTATCCCCTGGTGATCCAGCAGACCCACCAATTCTTTCATAAGCCTCCTGCTTCTCATATACTTACGGAATCTCTTGGGTGTTTTTTTTTTTAAATACATTTAGCTATTTGCACCTCAAAACCCATTATTGGCCCTTCTGATTTCCATTGCCTGGTGGAATTTATGTCTCTGTGTATTGCCTTCACTAGAATCAGCTTTCCAAATTTTGAAGGATTTCTGTTTGATTTGAATACCCTCAGAAATTTTTTCAGTTACCCATACTGGTTGGCTCTTTGACTTGTGTTAGGGGCTTTCCCTTCACCTCTTCCCCTGGTTCTTTTCATGGAGACAGAAAGCAGAAGACCCAAAGTCCACGAAAACCAACACTAAAGATTTTACTTCCTTTATTTTTTAACTTTAGAGTTTTTTGACTAAACTTTCATTTTACTGAAATCTTCCTTTCTAAGGTTGAGTGTCACTGTGTCACTTTTAGGATATCAATTATTTTCTCTCACTATTCTCCGCCCCTCCCTCCCCGCAGTTTCTATAGTACTGGGATCTTACCGTTTCTGAGCACGACAGCTCCAAACACTTAGTGAAGTGACAATTCAGACTTGCATAATTGAAACAAGAAGGCCACGTACATTGTTGCTTCTGTAGCCCCAGCACATTGCAGATACCAGTGGCAATTTGCATTCCTCCATTCCTGGCCCCGACCCAAGCTTCCGGTATGCTACCCTCCCAATTTCAGAGACTCTCTGCAACACCCCCACCCCCTCCCTCAGATTACAGCTATGTGCCCCCATGTTCCCCTTCCCCCATACTCTTGTCCCCCAGTCTCTCTTCCATGCCAGGGGTTCTGTGTGCCCCCTCATTGCTCCCCTGACAGTTCTATTGGGGCTCTTAGGGTACATTTACACCACGAAAGAAAACCCACCACAGCAAGTCTCAGAGCCCGGGTCAACTGACTTGGGATCATGCTGCAGGGTTAAAAATAGCAGTGTGGACATTTGGGCTCAGGCTGGAGGGAGGAGGGTCTCAGAATCCAGCCTCCAGCCCTAGCTGCTGCAGGCTTTTTTTTTTTTTTTTTGTCTAGAGCTACCCTTATTATCACCTCTAAGCCCTCATTCAGGGCTTTTCCTCACAGAGGCCTATACCACCTCCTGTGAGTTCTTCCAGCCATAGGGCTTCTCTAGCGAGAGAGAGAGAGACTCCCTTTCTCTCCCCCTCCCATCTAAGAAGCATTCTCTTTATACAGATCTACCAGCCTGTTTTTAGCTCAGCTGCTCCATTACTAATTAGCTAAAGGGCACCATTGGAGCATCTGATTGCTCCCAGGTGTAGCCCACAGGGTTGTCATGAGCCCAAAAGCCCCTGAAGGGCCACTGGCCCCATGACACATGGGCTCAGAAGCTATCCCACTACACATACATTCACATACAAAGAAATGCCTTTGAATTAAGAGTATAAGGCCTTGCTCTGCTTGGTCAAAGAGGTGTGAAAAAGAACTAAAACCCCCAAACCCATCTCTTCAACCAGACTTTGCAGTATGCCCAGAATGTCAACCAATGTGGGCTCTGTCAGATCAAGAAAGGAAACAATTTCAGAGCCAATCCACTGAGCACCCTGCTCCCAGGTCCAAGGTGTTCACATCAAGACACGGCTCTCCCGGCTGAGCTCAGCCATGAGGATTAAGCACAAAGACAGCCACCAGACCTTCTCTGCCACCAGACTGCTATATTAACGAGGAACTTGAAAACTTTTTCCTAGGGCTTGATGCTCTGCAAGACTCTTCACAATGCCCTTTCTGGCAGCTGGAGATGGTTCAGAAATAACCTTAGCAGGCTTGCTTCCCCGGGTAATAGAGAATGAATGCACTGCAGACGGGGTGCCCTCAGTCTTTAGGGGAAATAAAAAAACAGCTTTCTCTTTTCCAGCATCCCTAGTTGCTGACCCATGAAGTAGTATTGATCTAAGAAGAGATTAAGTATCCTGCCCTCTCAGTCACTTGTTATTTACAATACACGTGGATGCATGTTGGCTGAGGGAGAGTCAGAGAGAAGAGGGACCCTGGCATCCAGAAGTAACAACACTCCTGTGATTCCTTACCCAAAACACAAAGCTAAAAACTAAGATGCTCCAATGGTGTGTTGCTGGAGAGAGGGGGAAATGAAAAATGGTACGTGTAGCACTAATCTTGTTTTTCCAAGCTGCGTGTGCGTTATCAGCCAGGCCTCTCCCATTTTTCACAATAGTGCTAACATCATTTTTCTTGATAGCCATTTAAAATATATATATTCATTTTAGTTGGGAAAAAATGTTTTTTTCCTATCTGACAAAACACAGCAATGGAGAAACTGCATGTTGACTGCATATATAAAATACAGCCTGGTGCACAGTGCAGTTTCTTTCTTAGCATGCAAGACAGTCTCTGTCTCCTCGCATAGTTATCAAACATAGCATGGGAAGGAGGGAAATGGAAGCTACAATTCACTGCCGTTCTGTAAAAAGTTTTTATTTAGCATTTTCTTGCCGTTCAGAAAGACATTCAACCCTCTCTTACCACTAAAGATATGACATGACTAAACTCTAGATATTTCTCCTCCACTTTACATTCTTGTATAAATGCAGAGATAGACAGTGTGTAGCAAATCACTGGCAAGTAAGGGGGTCGAAAGGATGCACGGAGCCTACCGCTTCCATCCTTGTGCAGCGGGAAGGCACATGCTGGTCCACAACAGCTCTGGAAACCCTGTTGAAAGTAAAGGAATGCAGCTCTGCCACTTTAGTGCCTGCTAACTTCAGTCCCTGTGATGACACAGAGGGTAGAATGTGGGGAGATAATGTCTATTATACTCCGTCAAAGAGTCTGCACAGCCTCTAGTCAAACTCCTGCCCCAAAACCCAATGCAGGCGGCAGAAGCTTAAGCCACAGTCTAGCTCTTAGTATATTAAACTCCATTGTAACATGGTTGCTATATCCTCCACGCTTTGCTCTCCAGTGCCTCAGTTTTCTGTTCCTAGCAATCAATAGCCATATAACTAGTGTTTTAAATTACATCGCCCCTCTGGGGTCTGGTTTATTAACATAAACTTACAGTCCAACTCAAAGAAAAGTTTTCCAATGCTCTCTCCAGGGCTTAATGGTCCTGTTAATAGTGATAGTCCTTTGGGCCCTGCCCCAGGGCTTCACTATCCTTTCCCTCCCCCCCGGAGTGCAGGGAGAATGCTTGTCACCATCAGTCTGTGACGGGAACACAGACCACACTTCGGAATTCTGCTGCCCTGGAAGTGTTCTGCTCCGTCTTTCAGACTAAATCCTCACAGGCTCCCTTCCCAGGCCATCCCCTTAGCTACTGTGGAGGGCCATCGCCTCACAGGTCTTGATTAAAGCTCAGCAGAAGTGAGTCAAGGCAACAGGCTGTCTTAAATATCTCACCAGCAGGCCAGGCTCTTGGTCACATGATCAGTTATGTGACACCTGTCAAGAACTACATTCCTGTCAGTGCCTCCAGACAACATTTCCCAGAATTGCTAATTTTAAAGGGCAGTGGCCCTGTAACAGGCATCGGGGGCCATGCATCTGCTGTTAGAGACATTGTACTTCTTGTATTCAGATAACCAAATGCTATTTTTATTACAGTGCTTTCTAGCATCCAATCCTGCCAGCTGCTGAACATCAATGGGAATTGTGGGTGCAAATCACAATCTGCAGCATTGGGCCCCTTGTACTCAATCATGTCAGAAGCTTGGCAGCAATAAATCTCTCCCCCCAATGTTGCTCCTGCCACCTTTATCTATCATATTCAAGTGCTGCTTGTACAATATATCCAGTGTTGCCAACTCTATTTTTTCCTTGAGTCTTGTAATATTTGCTGTTTTTATTCATCTCCAGCTGTTGGAATCAAGAGATTGCATGTGAACCTCAGCTTTTTTTTCTTTTTTTAAAGTAAGTTTCTAGCCCTTTTGGTTGCAGAGGAAAGCCTGGAAATTCAAAGGGATTGTATCCTTAAGGTTCAGAAATGAGAAGGCAAAGAAAAGAACTCAAAATATTTTTTTTAATCTCCTGATTTTTAAGCAAGTTTCCAGATTTTTTAGAGGGGCCCTTACTTGTGATTCTTGAAGACTTGGGTTGGCAATAGCATGTATTGTAGCCTAGAATTTACATATGGTTGCATGTATAAACTGCATTCCTGTAGGGAGAAATCTGTAATAGTTTGTGTGAATAATGCTAGGCAAAAATCAAGTATATTGTAAAAGAATGGTCTAAACTTTTAATAAAAAAAATCTAGGCACAAACTGTGAGGCTCAATGGAGGCCATTTTAAAAATCAGTTCTAGTATTTGCACTTGTGATCTGCTGAGCTATTTAAACACGTGTTGAAATAGTTGCAGGATCAGGCCTATAATCCTCTATCCATGACATCACAATTGATTGCTGGGGAAATTATGATGTCATTAGCAGATTATGATTTCAGATAAGGAAAAAGCAGGCAGAGGAGACAAACTCCTCGAAAAGATTCTTATGACAATGTCTGTAATGATAAAAAAGGGGAGGAAATATAGAATAGATATATTTGCACAGGTTTCTAAAAAATATTTTCAGGGTTTTCCATAATAGAATCATAGGACTGGAAGGGACCTCGAGAGGTCATCTAGTCCAGTCCCCTGCACTCATGGCAGGACTATATTAAATAATAATACAGCATTAGCCATTCTAAGAAACAATTCAAATATGTGACACATCTAGAAGGCTTCAATGAAATCCTATTAAAATTATATTCTACATACACTTTAATTGAAGGTCCTAAGCGTTCATAGTTTCTTGTAATTCTTTTTCAGTTTTCCAACTCAAAAACTAGAAGGCAATAGGACTGTACATCTATCTATCTATGTTAAGGTTTTATACTGTTCCCCATCACAATAGTATCTGCACACCTTCCACATAAAGTCAACAGCATAAGTGAGGTTGCTAGGGAATGCATGTAGTCTTGCACACTTCTCTTTGATGGAAAAACTTTGCTTGGGGTAGGATTTTTCATTTTTATTTTTTAACACCTATCATAGGAAATCATACTCCACTCCTATTTACAAAGTATAGCCCAAATCAGCAAACTCCCATTCACGTAAGTAAACTTTGCAGGATTGGGCCCCAACTTAGAAATAATGAAACTATATTGAGGCGAAGCTGAAGTTTTTTTAAGAGAAATGTCTAAAAATCCTCTCAACAGTATCAAGAGGGATTGTGGGAAAGATTCATATATGTTTATGTTTAAATAAATAAAAAGGCAGATGCAATTAAGAGAAAGCAACATATGGGATGGAAAAAAACTATAAGCAAATTGTCTACAAAATGCTGTAATACTATGCACTTCTTGAAGAATGACAGGACATTTGTCAATACACTTATAGAAAATGTTTGGAAAAATACTCGATGTATAATTTATACAGCTATCAAGTTAAATACACAAGTGTCTAAAATGTGGGTTGTAATAACTTAAATATTTAAAAGCTTTCAGCAATGTTCCGAGTTTCACATTTGTTGCTGTTTCAAGCTTCACTATGTAGCAAACATTCCCCCTCTAGTCTCTTAAGACTGAGAAGAATTTACTGATATACAGTGGGTTAACTACTTAGGGTGAGATTTCAGCAACTTCAGCTATGTGATACAAAGTTTGCTGTTCCTGTTTTATCATAGTAAAAAGAGGGGGTAACACACACACACACACACACACACACATTGAGATTCCAGCCACACAAAGGAAACAATTTTAAAAAACAGAATATACAACCAAAAGTATCATGGGAAAAGCCACATCACTCATTAGCTATAGCATTGTATCTGCACTATTAGAGGTCCAGTCTGTTCTATGTAGGTTAGAAGTCATGAGCCATTTCCAATGCAAGAGCATTAAACATGTGTTTTGAATTCAGAAATTTTACATCAAGATAAAATTTAGCAAAGTTGTTCACATAAGGTTATAGTGTGATTTAAACTCTGGTTCCGCATACAATTATGCATGTGCTTACCTTTAACGTGCGAGTAGTCCAACTGAAGTCCCATTGACTTAAATGGGATTACTCACGTGAATTAAAATGAAGCACATGCATACAGGTTTGCGGGATTAGGAGCCAGGGGAGAGGGAGGAAGGGAGAGGGGTATTGGAAACCAATACTATCAGATGTCATTCCCAGTTCTGCCGATGGCTACGTGAATTCAAGGGCAGAAAAAGAAAGATAGTCATTTAAATCCTTTTAAAAATCAATAGAAAACTTTTCCCCTAATTATTTGATTTTTAATTACATACTACCCCAAAACACAAAAGAAAATTAAATTTAAAAAATGAAAAGGATTTCTTATTTCAATATATTTTTCATAATTTTTAAAAGATTCTTCTTATTTTAATAATCCCGCCAACCTGAAAATGCAATATTGATTTCTCTCTCACTTGCACACTTTTATTTTTCTAGGGGTCTTCATGAATTTTGAAATGCTGCCGTTGAGGTTTCCCTGTTTTTTATTTTAATGACAGAGAGCTTTGAAGCACTTCATCTCCAAACCTAAATCGAGCTTTGCACAAGTGGACTACTGCATTCAATGGGCCACAATGTAGCTATGTGCTAAGGCAGAGCTCTTTACAGGATTGGACACCTAATTTGTAAAAAAAACCCACCACATTAAACTTATTTACGCAGACTCCGACAGAAAGAAAAACTAAATAGATATAACTTTAGTTCAAATGGAGTTAAACAAGGATTACTGAGTAAAAGTCATCACAATATCCCTATATTTTCATTGTACATACCATCATACCGTGTTCCAAGTCTCTCTCTGGGAATTTATCTCACAGTAGGAAAATTGAACTTGATGCTCATTAAACTTAAGATACCAGCTAGTTAAGCCATTTAGGGCAGACTCAAGGCAGGTTCCATGCATTGTTCTGCTAATGCACCATAATGGGGCCTTGAGATATTCCTGCTAGTAGTAACAATCCACCACACTGGATGCTTTTGTCATGAGCAGAGACTGCCTATTGTGCTGTATTCTGTGGCAATTATATGAGGTGGACAAGTGAATTCAAGGGACTCGGGTAAAAGGCCAATCTCATTTTCATAAGTGAAGTAAACTGAATCCGAAATCAATCTCAATAAATGACAGATCAGTCCATTCACTTTTGTTGGTTTAAACCAGCCCCTAATGTTAATTTATTTATTAGAATACAATACAGTTTCTAAATGTCAATGAACAGTTACTTCACATGAAGCTGAGACAAAAACTGTCTTTTAAAATGACTCATTTCATTTAACAAGGATTAACTTCAAAATAGATAATGTCAACTAGATGCAAAAACACTCAGATTTGAAAAATTTAGTTTGAAATATATGTATTGATATAGAAATGAAATGATCTCAGCCAGAAGCAAAAATACTGCATGTCAGCGCCTCACTTGTTTCAATTAGCTGTGCTAGGAATGGCTGAGAGGATCTGATTTGTAGATGAACTAGAATGCTATTTCTCAACACCCATACAGACTGTTTAAGTATCAATAAAATGCTGATCAGCTGGGGGTCAGTAGGAGGCCAGAGCCCCAGGAATTGCCTAATCAGGGCAAAATATGCAAGAGTGTGCATGCAAAGCAGCAGATATAGACATGGCAAGCCTCAAAGTGCAGACTCAGATAGGGGTTTGGACATGCCAAAGCTTTGAAGATTTGGCACACACTGAACAGTGGTCACACAAATTCCTCCACTCTGACTACTGTCCTCTAATGCCCCTACATATATACCTACACAAACCAGACAGAACCTCTCCCCATCTCTGATATTAAATGCAATCAGTATTTACCTATGGGGTATGAAGGGTGAGGGAGAAGGGAAGAAGAAACACAAGTAGATTCAAGGGAGAGACACGGAGAAGACATAGATTTGATGACAGGGTATGGATCTAAAGTTGAGGCATTTGTGAGCAGGTGGAGAGCTCTGAACTCCTTAGCCAATCAGATCATAGGGATTCATGTTAGCCAAAGTACAGGAATGAGAGGACAATATAATATCAGTTATTCAAAGGTGCTTTCTGGTAACTTGGCAATAACATATTTGACACAGTTAGAAGGTAAACTACACCTTGGACCCTTTGCAGTCTTTCCTGAGTGCACTCTATCAAGTGACTGGCCCAGCAACTTCACTTCTCATGTTTCCTCAGCAGATCTAACTGGGTTTAGCCCCTGCGAAAGACTTCCCTCTGGGAGCTGTGACCAGTAGGTAACTGCAGTGACTCTCAATAGCATCTTCAAAACGAAGTTATTTATTTACCCATAGCACCATATCATTCAGAGAAAAAGATTAGAACAACAAAAGGCCTACATGTAAATGTCTTACCTAAAGTGTAGCTTTTCCCTCAAAATTTAGGCAGTCCCAACTCATCCCAGGTAGCCCTACTTCTGGGGACCAAAGTTCCATCTGCTTTCCTGCAAACCTTCCTCTTCTGTGTCTCCCCTGAGCTTCCGGGAGAATGCTTTTATCCTATGTCAAGTTCTTTGTTTCATTTCTCTCACTTGGATCCCCCCCACAACTCATGCAGAAGTGGGCAAGGAGTGATGTTATCAATCAGCCTATTCATCAGAGCATGATGGGGGTGGGGAAGTAAAACTTTATAGGAATCAACACATGTATTGTTTATTAAGTACCTGTGATTGGGTTATCTGAACCTATTGACTTAAGTTCCTGCAAAAACACCTAGTTATTCTTTAGCAAGCAACAAAATAGTCGTGCAAAACTTAGTCCTGCCACAGGGTTTAAAAGAGAACTAGATAAATTCATGGAGGTTAAGTCCATTAATGGCTATTAGCCAGGATGGGTAAGGAATGGTGTCCCTAGCCTCTGTTTGTCAGAGGGTGGAGATGGATGGCAGGAGAGAGATCACTTGATCATTACCTGTTAGGTTCACTCCCTCTGGGGCACCTGGCATTGGCCACTGTCGGTAGACAGGACACTGGGCTGGATGGACCTTTGATCTGACCCAGTATGGTCGTTCTTATGTTCTTATGAGTACAGCGGACTGGACTAGATGACTTTTCGAGGTCTCTTCCAGTCCTATGATTCTATGATATTCTATGATAAAATAACCAAACCAATATTCTGAAAAATAATAGACATCTCCCACATTTGTCACAAGATCTTTCACTGATAACCCTAGTGGCATTTGGATTTTGAGTTTATTAACCATAGCTACAGTTATTACCTTGGAAACTAGAAATACACTCATGCTATCATTTAAATATTTTTTGTACAATCTCAGAGAATGATGTTGCCTACATTAATACATCTCCTAAGCCTTTTAAGAATGGTTTCAGGCATGCAAAGAATAATGAAAAGTTCAGAAATTTATTTTGATTTCCTGCAATATGCTACCCAACAGTTTTCTGTTGTGTTATATGACCTTTCTGCCTAGCTAGTGTTTAGCTATTGATTTTAATTACTCAGTTTAATTTACTGCATGCCAACACAAAGCTGTTTACTCCTACTTGCCAAAATGTTGTCGTAGCCTCCCAGAGAAAGGCAAAATGAGAAAACTGTATATGTGTTACAGTTACATGCTATTCATTATAAAGACTTTAATGGATTCACTTCATATAAATGTCACTGCTCTTGCATGTAGCCACTAAACACACCAAAATAACATATAGGAATGAAAATGCTACACCAGCCAGGAAAGAAGTAGAATATAAAAAGCCTTAATTTATGAAAGGCTATGACTTGAAACAGCTTAGATTTTCTTCTTTACCATTCTTCTTCGAACAAGTGGGAGAGTTAAGACAATATGTACCCTTCTGCATAAAAAATTATGGAGAGAAAAAAATGAGTCCTAGAACTACACGTTTCTTAGAGCTGCAGTTAAAGGGAATTGCATCTCTCCCCTAACAGTCCTTGGGACAAGAAGGATTGCAATATGGCCAGGAGAAGGATAGCATCAAAACATGTGGAGAGATGGGACTCTCCCGTCAACCCTCCTCTGTCCTCTTCTCCACCCCAACAGTCAGACCAATAGCCAGGATGCTAATACCTGGCCCATTACTGTTCTGTGTGATCTCAACCAAGGGAATATTTACACTACAAGCAAAGATGTGATTGTAGCACAGGTTGGCATACCATGCTATCTTCAATCTAGCAGGTAACAATGGTAGTGTAGATGCAGTGGACACAAATTCCATCTCTGGAGACAGCACGGTCTAGTGGTTAAGGCAGGGTAATGA
This sequence comes from Terrapene triunguis, assembly GCF_002925995.2. NCBI lineage: Eukaryota > Metazoa > Chordata > Testudines > Emydidae > Terrapene > Terrapene triunguis. The sequence continues at coordinate 1,351,511 of NW_020664456.1, read as the reverse complement.
ACGTAGGGAAGAGGCTGTAACATATGGGTACAAAAACCCACCCTTGAAGACCTAAACATAATGTTATTGTAGAATAAGACAGCTTCTTACAAGGACCAAAAGGTTGTGTGTATTGTCTGTGTGCTGGGAGGACAACATCCTAGCGACAGCCAAGACTATTGTGTACGTTGGGGGTAAGGAAGTGACCCTAACTTGCTCCACAACAGAGAGTGAAAGAGAATACATGATGCCATGCTGTGGCATAAAGATTTTATCAGCATGGGTGAGAGGGATGCATTACTCATTTGTGTTTATAAAGCGCCTTCTCTCTCCATGGTATCTAGACACTAGGGTATCTGTTAGTTCTTGTCTATGAATTCCATATAAACAAGCAAGCAAGAGGATCATCTGCTGGTGGCGTTGTGTTGTATAAGTCTTAGCCATTTTTGCAATGTTCTTCTTGGAGAGTTAAAAGATGTTTTTTGACCAACTTGGATATCAAGATGATTATTTTTAAAAGCTTGCAAATCCTCTACTTAAGCATATCTTGTTTGCTGTGTGATCATTACCCTCCATCAGTACCTTTCAGGACTGTCTTTTGAATTACCAATAGCTTCTTTAGATTGGAAACCATTATATTTGCATGTTTTTTATCATTTTTCCATCATGGTTTTAATGTTTACCATAGTATCCTTCCCAAACCAGAGATTTTAACCTTTGAATCTCAGTATTACAGAATATTTGTTTTAATGTTTTCACTGGATCATTTAAGCACATCTGTATAAAACTCAGTGGGTTTCCTTCACAAGAAGTTCATGGAAAATATTTTATTTCATGTCAGTCCTCATGGGGTTCATTGTTCCCAAGTTGAGCCTTGAGTTTCAGGTTTAAACAAACCCAAATTCTCAAAGCAATACTTAGTCAGAACTAACATGATTCATGTGCAGAACCTGAAGATTTCACACGACCTTGATGCAAAGCCATAAATTGAATTAGGTTTCCTCAAAACTCATCCTGGGGTTTGCTCAATAGTGCAGCCATGTTTGCTTGAAGGGTTCATAAACCTGATCTGAGTTTCAAGTAGGGAATGCAACTGGCAACTTTCCAGAGATTTCAAGTTTTTACACAAACATTTTGCACAGCTCTGCTACTAAGGTCAATGATAAATTTGCAGTGCTGGGTGAAGGACTTGGGTCAGAAAATTTAGAAAATATTAAACGAACAATACGGTATATTATAAACAATGTTGAACCAGAGTCAAGCTAGAGAAGGCTCATTAACAGTTCTGAAAAGTAGTTTACATAGACAAAGAATACCAAAAATGGACCAAAAATAATCCCACTTGCAACACCTTATTCTCAAATTCTCCAGGTGGCAGTGTGCATAAAATTATACATATTAAGTTAACATTTAATATTACAAAATATAATAGTGCTACAAGGTCCATACCTGCAAATGTTTACTACCAGATGTAGGACTTGCTACCATGATTACTCCCACTGACCCATAGGATACTACTCATAGTAGTAAATCTGAGGAATTTCTCATGGTAATAAATAGTATGCCTAGTAATAAGATTTGGCAATCTTGAGCACATTCATATCTGCACCAATGAGAAAACACCAAGTTTTACTATGAAAATTATTGCAGATTTTGTAAAATCCATTATTTTATTTTGTTTATTGTTTGTTTGTTTTTACAATAAGCATGTGCTCCATGAAGATTTAATGAGGAACTGGAACTTCGTTTTCTATAGCACTCACTAGCCTATGTAACTTATAGAGATACTGGGCCTATTTCTTATTTTGTTCACACAAGTGTAAAAAAGGAGTTACTCCACTGAAGTTAATGGAGTTACACCAGCCTCAAATGGGTGTTAAGTGGGCTCATATTCAGGCCCAATAAGTATTAAACATACTGTAGGAAATAAATCATACTTACTAAACAACCATGGTGCAGGGCAGACCTTACTTTTTGCAGACCTTTTATTATTAATTCGAGTACACAATCACCAAGCCTAATCTATCATGTGCTTTCTGTAGTTTAGCCCCGGGATCAGCCTGTTAGGTGACAGCTCTAACAACCATTTTTTCAGCCCTATTGATGAAGGTAGTGCAATACCAAAAAAAGAATCCTCAAACAATTATAATATTATTAATAACCAATGTTATAATAAGGCAATAGTTAATAAGGTAAGTCCCAGCAGTCCTTTGTCAGGGTCAGATTTGCATATTAGCTTATTTTGTTTTCAGTCCTAGAAGTGGTACCTATTGGGGAAATTTGCTAGAGTATTTTTGTTTATCATCTGATTATATATAAGAATGCCACTGACCCATTTTCTGAAATGTAAGAGAGCAAACACTTGCTTTTGGAGTATGAAACCTGAGACATCTGAACATGGAATTTCCTTATGCCCAAGAAAATCAGCGAGACACAATATCTCTAGTGCCAACCGGCCTTAAACTGAAGTAGAGGTCACTTCTAATAATCCTCAAGCATTTGTAAGACTCTCCTATACAACTGAGTTCACTCACTTCTCCCCTTCAGCGGAGTATGAAGTTCCTAGAGTATCAGGACAGAAAGGAAGAGAGCTGGGGTATGTCTACACTGCACACTTCTTTAGGTGGTGTGTTGTATACAGACCTACATACCCCCCTTCACCTGCGTATAAATAGCAGTGTAGCTAGTGAGGCACAGCTTCGGCGAGTAAAGACACACCTGAAGGGTGCAGGTATGAATGCAAGTATATGGCGTGGGCAAGTAGAGAACCATGTAGTACACCCTTCAGGTGTGTCTTTACATCCCCAGGCCATGCCAAGGAAGGGCTCCAGCCGCATGGAAAGACTCCACCAGCTCCCTGTTACTGGAGTATTTCCCCACAGCAGGGAAAGACTCCAGCTGTAGGGAAAGGCTTTGATAGGAGGTTTCTCCACTGCCTCCGCCTGCCAGAGCCTTTCCTCCCCACAGTGAAAGGCTCTAGCAGCATGGAGCATCTGAAGCCTTTCCCAGCTGGTGGAGTCTTTCACTGACACGTGGCTACAGGCTGCAGTGTGGATGCAGCTTATTTTTCACTGCAGCCTGTAGCTACACATACGCTACACTTCACCAGCACTGCTGTGTAGTATAGACATAGCAGATACACTTTGCAGTACTATATCAATCTAGCCAGAGAGCAGAAAACTGATACACGATACCTCAGATATGTGCACATGCCCCAAACAGCTAGTGTGAGTGGGGTTCCTGGGGAGAGGAAGGGAGATCAACCATGTGATTTAATTTTGAAAGGCTGAAAAATAATGTATTCAAAGCAGAAAAACAACTTTCCTCTAATGAGATTTCTGAGAGTGTGTTTGGGACACCTGATTCTGGTGATGAGGCAACATGGCCCAGTGGATGTTCCACTAGACTGGGACCAGGGGAGACCTCGGTCCTATTTCCAACTCTGCCAGTGTCCTGCTGGGTTGGCTTTTGATATGTAATTTCACTTCTCTGTGTCAGTTTCCTCCCTTTAAATACGGATAATGATACTACCACCTTTGTAAGGTGCTTTGAGGCAGGTTATTATTTTCATGCACTATAATTAAAGCCATAAATTTGTCAGACATAATTTCTGTGACAAACACAACTGTAGAGATTTTTCCGTAAGAAGTCATGGTCTTTTTCAAATTCTCCTGCTCATTTCTGAAGAAGACTCTTACATTACTTGTTACACATATTGGACCTGATCCAATACCCACTGAAGTCAGTGGAAAGGTGCACTGGATCAGTCCCATACATCTTTGCGGGTGGTAATTTTGGAGTTTCTAATGAGAAATACACTAATATGCCATGCCACTGACATTTTTCCAATATTATTTATTTTCCTATATCATAACTTCCCTCTTTATTTGCCATGATAAACCAGCCTTTACCTGTAACCATCTTGGTGACCTTTATAACTTCTGAGCCCAGAATTTCCATATGCATGCTGGGCCACAATTTTTCTCACAATAATCCCAATTCTCCTTTCTTGTTAATATGATTGTCCCTAGTGTATCACTAGCTAATCCTCTCAAAAAACAACCTAGCAGGCCCCTGTATTGGAGGTTCAAAGGTTACTCCCAAACTGAGTTCGGCCAAATGACAACACATGGTGAGTAATATGTATGAACAAAATAATTTTAATGGCATTTAATGTTCTCTGGTGCTCACAAAATTACACTTTGTCACTGTATAGCAGGTAAACTTTATACTGTATTAGTAAATATTTTGCCAGAAATCTTGACTTTAAGATTTATATTCCTGGTTGTACTGCATTTAAAAATATATTGGACTTTTCCGTTTATTTATTCCTCTTCCCTTCCTCCCACATAATAATACCCTAGGTACTTAGAAATGGTATCACTTTTCTTATATGAAAATAGGCTTCCTGCCAAATTCTTGAATTTAAATCTCTAGCCTGACCTTCTGGTCTTCTTTAGTATTTACTATTTAGTTGATATGGATTTGTTATTTAAAATGGAATGCATTTTACTAGATACAGATTCTTAGGGCACCGGTATCAGAAGTGCAATTACATACAATATATTGCTTAACTTGATTTAAATAGCTACACTTCTCTGACAGCATAGAGCTGCTTTTAAAAACCTTCAGGAAATCAAAACAAAAATGATACAAAGAAATAACTATAGTTATGGAGCATTGCCAGCCTTCCCCCCCCCCCCGAAAAAAGATCAAAGACTTTTTTAATATCCAATATCTTCGGTATATTTAGTCCATCAAACACATAGGAAACTGCAGAGCAGAATATTCTGTTAAAAGACACAAAAAACCTATGTTTTGAGGTTCTTGATGCAATTTCTCTCTGCATAAAAACAATGTATTCTCCCACTGCAAAACATTTTAAATACATTATGTTCATTCTGGTTTTGAAAAGAAAAAAATGGTCATTTAATTTATAATATCCTAATTCAGAATAAGACACATATGTAAATGGCAGTATTATCATCACACATCGAGTGTGTGTGTGTGTATATATATAAGCAAGTGAATAAGATTGGCACTTTTTTACTTCATGTCTAAATAGTAACTACACTGTTTCCTGTTCTTGCTAAATTGTCTTAAAAACTAAATGTTAATCTATGTTTTCTCAATATATAGACTCTACAGTTAGGAGTTGTTTTACAAAGATCTCCCCAGAGATTATTTGACTTTGAGGTCTGTACTATGAAGAGAGCTTTAGTTAAAATAAAAAAGAAAGCTTATCTTTAAAAGGATGTATCTATGAGAATATTTAAAATCAGATTTCCTTTACACAATTGTTCTTTCATTTATATTCATCAATTTGCCTTTTTTAATATGCTGTAACTATCTTACTGTTCAAAATACCTTGCATTAGATCATGTTGGGCAGGAAGATAGGAAGGAAAGGAAAAGGTTCTTTATAATAAATTACAAAGGTGAAAGTACACACGTATGATACTTTTTTCCATTGCAATGTCTTAGCTTTGCTAATGGCAGCCTGCCGCACAGTAAAAAAAACCTGTTTAATTAGAGTGCAGTTGTTGCTTTATTGTAGCACTTCTGCTAAGTGCACTGAGATGCCTTCCCATAGGCAGGTGCAGGTGGTTTGTACAGCTCATTTAGCCTGGGTGAGTAATGTCAGTTCAGGAGGAGAGAGAGGCTTCTGTCTTCAAACTTTCAATCTGCCTCCATTATCTGTGATCAAGGTGGAACCACAGGGGAGTGGAATTACTGGCAGGTCTAGGACAAGTGAAGAGGCAGTGAATCTATAAGACGTATTAATCATCTTTCCCTTCTCTTCACTGGCGCCAGCCTGTGCCTCCGACTCCCCGGCGCCAGGCAAATGGATTCTCTGTCCCCACAGGTACAAGCTAGTGCCTTTCAGGGGCAAGTTATCAGAATAATAATTACTGACACTGCTGAGATCAGCCCTAACCAATCCAGAAGGGACAAGAAAAGTATTATGGGAGGGACGTATTTCCTGGACTTTCATGTTAGTATTTATAGCATTATTCTTCAGACATTCTACAATTTAATTAAAGATTTTAGAATATCATCCTAAATCTATGCTATTGAATAGTGTAATAGCATCATTAACATAATATAAATATTTAATCTTCAGTTTCGCCTTAAAAAATTATTTGTATCGATTGCTGAGGTGTGACTATAAGAAAGTGCATATTACATCATTTATGTTATAGCTACTCTTAAAACTCAGTTGATGGTACAAAACAATGGTTCTCAACCTTACCGGACTATTGCACCCCTTCCAGGAGTTTTATCTGTCATGTGTACCCCAAGTTTCATCTCACTTAAAAACTACTTGCTTACAAAATCAGACACAAAAAAGTGTCACAGCATACTATTACTGAAAATTTGCTTTCCCCCCTCATTTTTACCATATAATTATAAAATAAATAGATTGGAACATAAATATTGTACTTATATTTTCAGCCCTGCTTGCCACCCCCTAATGCCAGCCCTGCACTTGTAACCCCCTAAATCCATCCCACGACCCCCCTGCGAGTTGCAACCCCCAGATTCAGAAGTACTGATCTAGATGAGTTGAGTACCTTCTAGAAAACCTCTGTGCACCCCAGGGGTATGTGTACCCCTGGTTAAGAATCACTGCTATAAACACAATACTTGCATTTCTAGCTTACACAACACAGCACACTACTTTGATATGGCCTTTCCTGACTCCATAGTTATTAGACAGATATAACATAATGGATACACACTATAGACATATATATTAGCACTCACACAAGCACACAAGAATATGTATATACAAATATGACATATATACATATAAATAGGTGTGGCTATTGATTTAAATGTTATATCAAGTATCTTTAAGGATATTACATTCTAAGTTTTATTAACATTTAGCAGTTATATAGCTCTTTTCCTCCTCAAAGCAATATACACATTAAATAATTAATCTAATTAATGAAAATAGAATAGGATCTGAGCTCCTAATGAAAGGATTTTCAATCCAATAATAGTATTGATATTATTTAAGGCATTTCTCCAGGGAAAAATACAATATGATATATTTTACATTATAGTACAACATATTTTACATCACATTATATTGTACACCATAGCATAAAATATTTATTTTTTTTTGGCATTGAATAGAGTCAATTTAGCATCTGACTATCAGTGGTACTCAACTCACTGTAGGATTAATTCAGTAAAATGTCAAATTACTTGCCAGAACTGCATGACAAAATTGGTGGATTAACATACACTGATTGATGCACCATTCATGTAAACACAAATCTTGACTGCAAGAGAGTTATCATCATAAAGTCTCTGACCTTGAGTTCAGCTTGGAGTTCGCCACACACCTGCAGTCATCTAAACAATAATAATGCTAATGTATGTGTATGCCATTTTGTGTTAAGTGCCAAAAGAAGAAAAAGAAACAGATTCAAACCAGAGCATGTGCTCATTTATTTTTAAATCACCAATTTCAAAGTTTACCTACACACAGTACAAAGCAGTGGCATACATTGAAAATGCAAAATCAAATCAAATCATTGCTTTCTTTGTGATCAGCTGCAGTGACTAGCAGCCAAGTCAGCCAATCGGAGTTCTCTATTGATTTTTCCACTGGTTCTAAGTGACTTTGGACAGTGATCAATGATTTAAAAGAGAAATATTAAATCTTATAGGGAGAAATGCACATCAGATTAAAAAGCAGCAATTAAAGTGAAAGTTTTTTCAAAAAGATAAAAGAAAAGGAACGATATATTTAATAATTTCCAGACTGAGTACAAATGGCCAGTGTAAGAGGAAAATCAAGCCTACTTTTTCTTTGTTTTTCTGGGGGAAAAAATAGGAATACAATTTTCTTTCATATGTTTTAAGTCTATTTATGGGTTTGTTTGACAGAATAAATAAATATTACTGTACACTTAACAATTGTTCTGAAAATCCTAAATAGATGTAAGACTGCATTGGGAGACAATTCTTCAAACTGAGGAACAAAAAGATATTTCTAAAAAGATAGACTATTACTATCAGATCATTGTAACACACATTTATGTATTGTGATTTTTCCTGTCTATGTAAATTGACAATGATGCATTTTTCACTATAGCTGGTATTAAGAAATTGATCTTTAAATTTTATCAATTCATTTTTTCAACTCAGACATGTAGAAAAGGGAACCTTAATATAAGAAAAACAGCATATTCCGATATCAGCTAGCGTGACAATGCCTAATCCTGAGTAACATGCCCAAGAGCCAAGGGAACGCGATTTCTCTCCGTTGCTCCAAACAACAGATGCTGTCAATTAACTTTAAGCAGCGTCCAAGAAAACCCTTTTGTTACATTTTGCAGTATTATGCAGAAAGTGTCACCTCTGGAAATGAGGGAACAAGCTGTTTTTCATTATCATTCAATTGTCCCAATCAATCTGACAATTACAAAGAGAAAAAGTCTTAATCACTAGACACATGCTAGTTGCTGCTAGTTTTACCAGCTGCAAAAAGAAAAAAAAAAAAAATCCAAAACTTAAAAAAAGTCCCACTTAAAGATGCCATAATCCAAAAAAGCACCCACAGTGGGGATAAAAGAGAGAATTAAACATACAATGTTATGGTAGGCATGGGAATAACCATTGGAATGAACTGGTAATTAAATCAGCTTACACTGTTGGTGCAGTGTGATTTTTATTTCAGTAGCATTTGCTGTATATAAAGAAACAGCCATCAGCATCTTACTCATTTAAGAATGGGAAAAGTTCATTAAAGTGGTGACTGTAGATTTTCTGTATAAAGTACTGTCTATGTGTAAAGTACAAGATTTTACTGAGAACTGGTTAGAGAACATGCATAAATACAGATGTCCAGATTCACTCATTCTGCTTGCAAATCTCAGGCTGCAGAAAGGCAGCAGAGTCAGCCAAGGAGTGGCCAAGGCCCCGCATTTCTGCGCTCGGGCTGGAACTCAGGCTGGACAACCCTGTGGGCTGGGAGGGTCCTCCACTCTGGGCTCCAGCCCAAGCCTGGAAATCTACATGGCAATGAAACATCCCCACAGCCTGAGTCCTGCAAGCCAGAATCGGCTGACACGGGCCAGCCATGCATTTTTCTTTGCTGCGTAGACCTACCCTGTAAAATCCACCTGCTTCCCTATATCCTGGTCACCTGCATAGTGAAAATACCACCGTTTGATCCTTTCATTGCCACCAAGAGCCTGGAGGATTTGGCTCACAGGGAATTTCTACATAGGGAATTACCAGCTGCCTTGTTCAGCTGCATTAAAAACAGCTACCTGTTTCCTACCAGTGCCCAGCACAGAGAAGCATGCAGCAGTATTCTGGAATGGAACTGGCATATAGTATACCACAATGAAACATCTGCCAGGTGTGAGTGACATGCATTAGAATAGATTTTCCAGTAAATGATATGCCAGAGACTTGACATTGAAAGTATCTGCCTGATGTAAGTCTTTCACTCTAATGCCAGTTACATTTTATCATCTCCCCTCAAACAGCTACCATCCTCCTTGCCACCAAAATGTAGCAAAACGACTATGAATTTTCACCATCACATTGCTGTAGAAGTACATTCTCAGCAACAGGCCAGTCAAGAGAACAGTCACAAAAGGCAAGTATGCAGGGGCTACTAGCAGTGGCAACCTCGCCATACATTTCTCTTTCTAGCCATTCATGTAGGAAAATAAAATGTGTTTATCTACTCTCCCCCTCTCCCTTTTAACAAGTAAGATCTGAGCAGGGTACATGTCTCCCTGTAATTTTGTACAGCATCTAGCAAAAAGCAAGAAGTTCTCATATGGAGTTATGGACCCTACTGCATTTCAAATAAATAATAGGTTTTTGCCTGATCATGCAGCTAGGGGGCAGGGTCAGCTCTTTGTCACACAAACCAAGGATTAGCTCTTCCTCCTTGGGAAATCTCCAGACAGGATTCTTCCATCGCTACAACACACTTGAAATAAGATCAATGCACAGAAGGAATAGACAATGCCAAGTAATAAAATTATCCACATATTTTAAAAAAAAAAAATCTTTAAGACTTAGACAAGGAACAGCTAAGTGCATCAAAAGAGTGGAACATCACACAAAAAGGGGCTGAAATGGCCAAATTAGCCATGCTGTTTAAGAAAAAGGAAACTGTCAGGTGCCAGGTTCACTAATCCTCATATTAGGATTTTAGCAGCAAAGAAGGCCTGAGGATAGATCATTTTATGAATACACACAAGAATTTTAAAATGGAAGGATACAGTGTTTCAGAGCAGGAAGAGCAGTCTGAGAAGATGGAGCTGGAGCTAGCACAGAAGGTAGTCAGTCTGTGTCCTCTTAACAGTCTGCTTTTTAATAGGATCGTTCTCACAGGTCTGAACGCTTTACTTCCCCTCCACATGATAAGTCAGTGGATCCAAGAACTCAAAGTTCTGACTTAGAAGACCTGGAGTCCACAAAGGTTGAATGGGGAACAATTGCTCTGAGGGAGAACAAATGAGGCTAGATGAGGTTGATAACTGATCCAAGTCTCCATTCCAATACCTGTAATGAAGTAGAGGATAGGCCCATGACAGAGCACTGATCCAAAAGCTCCAACTGAGTATATGGCTGCCCAGGATATGAAGAGGCCTTTTATTCTTGGGCTCCTTAGAATCTGAGGAAGCTGCTGGTGCCAGGACATGACTGAATCAGATACTCTTCTCAGGAGGAGGTAACATCATACCTGACTTGCTCATTCTTTGAGTTCTTCTTCCTTCTGTTTCATCTGAGGGCCTATATTTTTTTAAAAACTTGATCACAGATGGCACAGAGGCCTCAGGGTTCTCTGAGGAAAATGGAGAACCGTCCTATGACCTTTTATGAGTCAAGAGCTCCAAGCAGCTCATATGTGACTTTGGATCTGGAGAAAGCTCCTCTCTCCTCTCAGAAGATTCCTTGAACCTGGGATCCAAAGTCTCCAAATTAGACAAGATTTCAATGTAGATGACTAAAAGCCACTGACTATAAAGTCTCAGGGGGCAGGGACTGCCTTTTTGTCTTGTGTGTATACACTACCAAAGAAATACAACAATGTAAATTAATTAATAGACACTACTACTACTACTATTATTACTACTACTACTAATAATAATAATGGCATGAAGAAAACAAGCAAAAGACTGTTCCATGACCATGACAGCTGGAAAATGACAGGAGTTGGAGGTCTTGGCTTTTTTATATTCAGGTCTTAAACATGTGGATCTATAGTTGATCTGCAGTCTCGCTAATGGATTTTTTGTGGCTTGTGTGAGAAGACACACACTTTCTAGAGAGGGGATGTACAAAGGCAATTTCATGGTTTAAGAGGACTCATGGAGGATGAGGAGAGTCTGCTGAAGGCGTATGCAGATCTGTTCTACTGTTCTCAATTTTAGTCAGCATCCCTTCTTGGATATCTGTAGCTAATATAATTGCAAGGGGTCTGATTGTTAGAGTACTATGACTCATGATCCTTTTGGATTGCTTGGAAGAAGAGAGGGATCCCATATATGTCTGCTACTGCTTTATCAAGATGTTCACCAAATAGTTTGCCTCCTGAAAGTTCAGAGTTTAGCAATAGCTCTTTAGCCTGCAGATCAATAGTGTAGTGAGGGCCAGATTTAGGGGCAGGTGATTCCGCCAGACACCTGGGGTAGTGAGTTCGGAGTGCTGTTTTTGTTGTTAGTGACAAAAGAGAAAATAGAATGTTTGAAGTAAAATGTTTCAAAGTACTCCATATGTGGATTCATTTTCCACTAACTTCCTAGAATGTTCTGGACCTTTGTAGAATCGCGTGGAACCTTCCAGACTTTCAGAGAACTACATTTTCCCGAATCTTCCTGGAATGTTGTCTGCCATTCATTGTGAGTATATAACGGGTGGGGTATCGCCAGTCAGTCAGTGAGATATAAGAACGAAGTGAAGAGAAGTGTGAAGCCAGCTGCGATATTTTAAACCTTGTTTTATTGTGTAATTGTGAAAGTGCATTTGGGTTTTAAGACTTGAAGAGTGTAAGTAGCAACTAATGAAGGACATATTTAATGAGATGCCAGAGATATCTATCAAACCCCTATCTACGCAACAATATAAAAGAAATACTGTTACAACTTTTGCCATGCTTAACATGTAATATTTGATGACTTTCTAAGACTGCGGAACACAGACTTTTGCTTTCCCTCATACTGACTGTTTTTCCCCATAAAAGATGTCCCTGGCGATGGCTTCAGGAGCTCAGTATAGGAAGTGAAAAGCTCAATTGCAATCTAGTTTGCAACAAGGGGCAAATTTGATGGGAAAATATCTGAAAACAGAACAACATAGACCGGGCTTAGGCAGTAGTGATCATTCTAGTGCAGAAGAAATTGAGGAGTGAAATGTAAATGATGGAAGTCCTATTACTAAGGAATTAGCAGATTTACCTGAAGATAAGGATGGAAATGTGAAGAAAGCTATGGAGAATCATCCAGTTTTCCTGGCGGCACAAAGGAGAGTTATAATAAAGAAGAATGTGGCTCACATGAAAAGGAGAGTAATGACGAAGAAAAATCTGGTTTACGTGAAAAGGAGAGAAATGATCAAGAAGAATCAGCCTCGCATGATGACAGAAACAGCAGTGAGAAAAATTGCACACCACAGATCAGTACATCAGATCCTTCTTTATGGCTGGCAATCCTAAACTCTGCTGATATTGATCGTACAATTTTGAACAGGCCAGGCAAAATTGAGGATATGACGTTTCCAGTAAATGAGTAAAAGCATCACACTCCGAGGGGATCCTGCCCATCATTTCCCTGAGGGAGTCAAAGTCTGCTTTTCTGAAGTCCAGGGTCCATATTCTGCTGCTCTCCTTTCTTCTTTTTGTCAGGATCCTGAACTCGACCATCTCATGGTCACTGCTGCCCATGTTGCCACCCACTTCTACTTCCCCTACCAATTCTTCCCTGTTTGTGAGCATCAGGTCAAGAGGAGCATGGCCCCTAGTTGGTTCCTCCAGCACTTGCACCAGGAAGTCATCCCCAACAGTCTCCAAAAACTTCCTGGATTGTCCGTGCACTTCTGTATTGCTCTCCCAGCAGATGTCAGGGTGGTTGAAGTCCCCCATGAGAACCAGGGCCTGTGATTTGGAAACTTCTGTTAGTTGTCTGAAGAAAGTATCGTCTACCTCATCCTCCTGGTCTGGTGGTCTATAGCAGACACCCACCACGACATCACACTTGTTGCTCTCACCTTTAAACTTAACCCAAAGACTCTCAACAGTCATTTCTCCAGTTTCATATTGGAGCTCTAAGCAATCATACTGCTCCCTTACATACAGTGCAACTCCTCCACCTTTTCTCCCCCGCTTGTCCTTCCTGAACAGTTTATACCCATCCATGACAGTGCTCCAGTCATGTGAGTTACCCCACCAAGTCTCTGTTATTCCAGTCACATCATAGTTCCTTGACTGTGCCAGGACTTGCAATTCTTCCTGCTTGTTTCCCAGGCTTCTTGCGTTCGTGTACAGGCACCTAAGATAACCAGCCAATTGCCCGACTTTCTCAGTATGAATCAGGAGGCCTCCCCTGTTGCACCCTCCTCCTTGTGTTTCCTCCCGGTATCCCACTTCCTCACTTACCTCCGGGCTTAGGTCACCATCCCCCGACGAACCTAGTTTAAAGCTCTCCTCACTAGGTTAGCAAGCCTGCCTGCGAAAATACTCTTCCCTCACTTCGTTAGGTGGATTCCATCTCTTCCTAGCAATCCTTCTTCCTGGAACAACATCCCATGGTCGAAGAATTCAAAGCCTGCTCTCTGACACCACCTGAACAACCATGCATTTACCTCCACAATTCAATGGTCCCTACCTAGGCCTTTTCCTTCAACAGGGAGGATGAACGAGAACATGACTTGCGCCTCAAACTCCTTTATCCTTCTTCCAAGAGCCACGTAGTCTGCAGTGACCTACTCAAGGTCATTCTCGGCAGTATCATTGGTGCCCACGTGGAGAAGTAGGAAGGGGTAGCGGTCCGAGGGCCAGATCAGTCTTGGCAAACACTCCGTCACATCCTGAATTCTAGCTCCAGGTAAGCAGCACACTTCTCGAGTTCTGGAGAAGTCTTCTGGAGTATAGATTTCATATATGTATCCTGAGAATAAAGATTAACTTGACATGTAAATCCATCCAGGCTAGGAGTGCCCAAACCCAGGATGCAACCAAAGATTTGCCATGACTTCATAAGTCGTTCTCTGTGAGAGACACCACTCTTTTTTGTAGGTTCCTTAGATAAAGCTCTCTTTTGACTTGTGTGACATTTCTTTCAGTATGATGACTATTGATGCATCCAGATTAGGGAGTAAAGCAGCCATTAGATTCCTGAAACGAGTAAGCTTCTGGACTTTACTTTCACCAATTTGGGAATTCCCATTTATTTCATTATGTCTTTTCAGCTGAGTGCTATCTTGGAAGAAGAAAATAATATCTTCTTGTTGTCTTGAACTCTTTTGGCTTTGCTGGACTCTTAGGCCTGGTCTACACTTACCCCCCCAATTCGAACTAAGGTACGCAACTTCAGCTACGTGAATAACGTAGCTGAAGTCGAAGTACCTTAGTTCGAACTTACCTCGGTCCACACGCGGCAGGCAGGCTCCCCCGTCAACGCCGCGGTACTCCTCTCGTATAGCTGGAGTACCGCAGTCGACGGCGATCATTTCCTGGATCGACTTATCGCGTCCAGACAAGACACGATAAGTCGAACCCAGAACTTCGATTCCCAGCCGCCGAACTAGCGGCTGGGTGTAGACATACCCTTAGATGTCTATGCAGTGTTGTTATAGCCATGTTGGTCCCAAAATATTAGAGAGACAAGATGGGTGAGGTAATATCTTTCATTGGATGAACTTCTGCTAGTGAAGGAGACAAGCTTTCGAGCTTCAGGTCAAGAAGAGTTTTCTGTAAGCTTGAAAGCTTGTCTCTCTCACTAACAGAAGTTGGTCCAATGAAAGATATTACCTCACCCATCTTGTCTCTCTTAGATGGTCACTTTAAAACTATAGAACATCAGGATATCTAAGGTGTTTATTATAAGTGTGATCACATAGAACTCAATTGAAAATATCCTATTTTGGATATTATGTCTCAGAGTCAAGAGTTTGCCATTCACTCTTTTAAAAGGAAGCGCTAGAAAACTAACAAAGTATTGTTCTTGTTTTTTCATGCATCTTGATTTGATTTTTTCTTATGTTTGTCATTAGAGTCAGAAAATGAGGAGATAAGAAATGGGGATATTTCCTGCTCTTTGTTTCCTTTTCAGAAGTAAATTGAATGAGTCATCATTGTAATAAAATTCCTTTGGAGAAGATGAGGACTCAGCATCAGAGGCAGAGCTAGCGTATTTTCTCTTATATTTTATCTTCATGGAGGGAGAAAAGAGGAGGTACCTTTTCTTAGAATTACATTTACCATGGACATATTCTTGATCAGTTCATCAACTTTCTCTCTATTTTAACCTTTGTTTTGATGTTGTTCTCCTCTTGAACATTATCACATACTTGATTCATTCTCCCTCCATCTTCTTTCTGCTTTTAGTGAAAGGACTTACAGGATGTGCAAGGTGAAGTGCAGCCAGGAGTTATCTCCATGCCTGCTTAGCAAGTATGAGGCAGTTGTAAGCCATAAGATGGACAGTCTCAGTCCACTGCCAGGGAGAGCCCACAAGGGAGTGAAGGCCAGCTTGTCCTCTGATAGAACCACCTTATTTGGCTCTCTCTGGAAGAGAGAGGTAGAGGACCAGATACAGAGGGAGTGAATCTTGTTTAATTTCCCAGGGAGGGATAAAGTCATTTTAAGTATTTGTATGCATGCCTGTGGAGAAGGTTGAGGCAAAAAAGGTTGCGAAATGGGAGTGTGTTTATTCCATTTTCACCTGAGTTTCTTCCAGAAGTAATAGAGGTGACTGCAGGCTGCCTGGGCTTCTTTGGCCCCAGAGGGCATGTAGCCCAAGAGGCTGAGACGGCAATTGACTTCTGAAGGAAGGCAATCTCAGAGAAACCCCTCTAACATCAGTTAGTTTATGGTTAGCTACCCCCACTCTATTGGCTCAGCATGCACCTCACCTGTGTGCTAGCCTGAGATGGGAAAAGAGCATGAGGCTCATTCCAGAAAAAACTAAACTTTCCCTCTGTGTCAGGATCTAGATGGCCTGAGGAGGGCATCGCTCTGGGAATATAAATGCAAGAGGTTGAGGAGAAGGAGCCTCATTTCCTAGCCTTATACTGCTTCTTGGCTTCTGCAACAATTTCACTGCTGTCACTGGGGAAGAGATGCTGGTATAATACCTCAGAGGAGGTATTAAAGAACTTCCAGAAACCAATTAAAATGTAGGCCAAATGCTTAGGGAAAATTTTCTGTAAATACATATGGAGAGTGCCAATTTTTTTGAGAAGATGCTGTTTTAAAAAGCATGGTAGGAGGAGGGCTGGAAAACAGCCACATTGCTGCTTGGAGTCAGAACAATATGATGGTTTTTCTGAAGAGGAAGTACGAAGGCTCAGTCAGTGCACAATGGGTCTGAGTTTTGTCCCCAGGCTTCATGAATACAAGAAACATGGGAGTAGATACTTTGGCTGTCAGAGAACAGAAAGATTCTCTTCATGACAGAGGAAGGATGATCAGGTGGTTAGAATGTTTGTATGGGCGTTAGGAAACCTAAACTCAATTTCCAGTTTGGGGAAGAAAAAGAAGCCATTTTGAACATTCACCCACCCGCTAGCCCAGTAGTTCTCAACCAGTAGTACATGTTCCCCTCGGGGTATGCAGAGGTCTTCCAGGGGGTACATCAACTCATCTAGATATTTGCCTAGTTTTACAATAGGCTACATAAAAAGCACTAGCGAAGTTAATACAAACTAAAATTTCTTACAATGACTTATTTGTACTGCTCTATATATTATATACTGAAATGTAAGTACAATATTTATATTCCAATTGATTTATTTTATAATTATATGGTAAAAAAGAGAGTCAGAAATTTGTCAGTAATAGTGTGCTGTGACACTTTTGTATTTTCACGTCTGATTTTGTAAGCAAGTAGTTTTGAAGTGAGGTGAAACTTGGGGGCACAGTAGTCTGGAAAGGTTGAGAGACACTGCTTTAGTCAATCTCTCCCAAAGCATTTTGGTTTCATACAAGAAGGGCCATGTTCCAGTGTTTTCACCAAAGTAACTTCAGTGTTCTCCCTCCTATCCTGAGACTCTCCAACAGAATTCTTACATTACACATTGGTTAGTTGTGAAACTGGACTTACCATTGGTGGAGATGAAATAAGGCTTAGCTGTGAGATACTGCCTACCCTTTTTCTGTAACTATTGGCACTAATCAGAGCACTAATGAGAGCCCTCAGAGCCAGTAGTAATAAAAACGATTGCTTTTGTTAATGATAATACATGGGCTGATTGTTGATTTATTAGTAATGATAGGTTCCTGTAACAGTAAGAAGTTGTTACAGCAGAGATCTATTCCAGACTAACAATATTATAACACACAGTTTTAAAGTCCATTTATCTTGACCACCTGGACTGGTTTTTTACTGTTTCGATGTCAGGGCTTTGTGCTGTTGTGGGAGAAAAAGGTCCTTATGGAAAAGCACATGTTAGTATATAGAATACATGTCTGCAATAAGGAGGTTAAAAAAGAAAACAAAATAAAGCACACACAACATACCCTTAACTAATTCAGATCTCTGTGTGATAACAAGGCAAGACAGATGGCAAAGATCAGATGCAAGTTGTTATGGCTTTTTTACTTTATATCAAGTATTTCCTTTCCAAAATTAAATCAGTACTTTTTATTCTTAATAACAAAGTGTAATGTATTGTATTTTATGCTATTATGGGACTGTGTAAATGTCTATTTTGCTGCATATTTTCATATGCAAATGGCACAAATTAAATTATCTCAAACAGTAGCAGAAATTCTAGAATAGTATTTTTAATATAAATCATTATCCCCTCAAGTCATATTATAGATAGAGCACTGCTTCTGTATTGATATTTTTTCATTAAAAATAAAATGATTAATTTCACAAGTTAATTTACTTTCCCCATCACAACACCAAAAAGGAATTTAATATCTCTAAGCACTAGAATATTTAAAGACTCATTTACTGAAAGAAGCTTATTGTTTTAGGTACATTTTCTTGATAAGTGCATGTTACTGCTATACCACTGCAATATTTTTAATGGATTTTACTGGACAAATTATGCCTCATTGCTTGGGTTTTGCCAAGCCTAACAGAAGTCACATTTGATTGCTCAGGAATTTAATGCACATCTCTATTGTGAACATCTTGCCTACTTTGAAAATCTGAATGATGCACTCCACAACTTTTGGTCACACAGTTTTAAAAAGGCCCTAAAACTGTACAATCAATGTCCCTTCAATACATACAGGGTGCATCTAGGCAGTGGCATGCCATTGTTGTATGCAGTGCATGTGAGGTCAAGCTGTGTGGAGGACTCCATTTTGCATGTGAGTGTATAACTGCATGCTTGGCTAAATATGTCACAGGATGCCACTATGTCTAAGGTAGTTAAGGATAGATGAAGACTAACACAGAAAAAACTGATCACAAGATTTCTCCCATATACTTCCGTGTGTTGGGTGAGGTAATGACCACATAGGGGTCTTTGCATCTCTCATGTGAATTGGAGGTGGGCTCTGTAACGACTCCAAACATGCCAATATGGAGGAGAGCATTGTGGGGCTGGTGGAGGTGCCGTTTGATACATAAGGGGCATTGATGGGGAGCAACCACTATGACAGCCCATGGGCTGGAGTAGCAGCTAGAGGGGAACTTCATTAGGGGAAAGGGGTGGATTCTATGCCCGCAACCTTAAAAGGATAGAAGCATAAAGCCTGATACACATTGTCTGAATGTACAATTCAGGAATTAAAGTCTGTAGGTCGGATTCCCAATTGCACAAGGCCCCTTTAGACTGCACTGGCAGTATACCCTGGCCGACAGAGTGGTGTAAATGGCCCTATATGTCTTAAATTGAGATGACCCCCCCTTTGTCCATGTGCTGACTCATTTTTCATTTACATGTGGTGATCTTGCTATTATAGTAATATGATTTTAATGAGGTTTAAGATGATTATCTCTGCAGATGAATGTTAGTGAGTCCTAATGGTAGACTCTTAAGTCAGAGATGGAAAGGATCTTCTATATTAAACAATCTATTCTTCGGTCACTTGCAGGAGTCTTCCCATTGTTTAACAATACAAGTTATCCCTTTTATCTACAGAACTAAGATTTCTATATTTTAGATTTCCCACACACACACTTCACAAAACCAACATTGGGCAATGTTGGGGCAGGAATTAGGCATGCATCTCCTTGGAATAATTCTTGAACGGTTCAACAAAGGAACACACACATCAGAGGAATTATCCCACCAGCCAGATGATAATCTGTGAGTTTAGTGACTGAGCCACTTGTAGGTTAATCAGATCTTCAACCAATATCATCAACGACGGTGTGATGAACACCTTATTCAGACTAATAACTATGCGAATCCAGCTATTGTGAAGCTATGTGGAACTCCTTGGACAGTAAATAGATATTAATATGTAGGATGCATTACGTTCCAAAAATTATCACACTGCCTCCTGGGTCATCTTTACATCCCAAAAAGACTTGCAGTTGTGAATAACAATTATGTGATTGATAGATATTGTTACCTCTTCTTCCAACACCAGTGAGCTGTTCTGACAGCACCATCATCACCCCTCCACCAAGAAGGAACAGATGTCTGGGGCCTTGCAAGTCTACATCCCAGTGGAAGAAAAATCAGTGAGACAGAGTCTGGGTTTATTCTCGTTTTATTTGCATATATATATACACACACACCAGTCCTGAAACATGATGGTCAAACAGCATGCAGGAAAATCTTTCTCTCAGGAATCTTAGGCCAACACCAAAGCCTGGCTCCCAGAGAGCAACTCTGCTCCCAAGAAATTATTCTAGTCAGACATCAATGCAGAAAGGAAACTTTCCTGCTGCTCACACAGCTCCCTCTCCAAAAACCACTACCTCTGCATAGGACCTTTTATAACACAGACGCTAACATCACAGTATTTCTTTCCAAGACAGAGCATTTGCTTGCATGCTAAGAAAAAGAACTTGAAAGACTGTAATAGCGCCTTCAGATGATGCCAGCCATAATAATGTGATTGGAGTAAAACTGTAGTTTTTGTCCATGTCCTCAAACAGGTATTCCCCTCCTTCCCCTCCCACCCCCCAGAATTTATCTCAATTCCTCTTTATTGACAGTGTTCAATGGAATTGACAAAGGTGTCCCAATACAGGGTAAAATACTGACCCCACTGAAATCAATGGCAAAATTCTTACTGACTTCATTAGGGACAGAATTTCACCTATACTCTACTCTAATTTATGCTCATGACCCTGGGGCGTGGGGTGACTGAAAATTGCTGGAGGACAGAAATACTCAGGCCACACCCCTTCTTGGGCAAAGAACTATCCCAATTTGGGAATATGAGACAGGGGGTTCACAGCACTACTACAACAACTCTACAACCCTCCAGATTTCTTTAATGCTGATTTGCACTGCTTAAGCAGGGCAAGGCAGAACCAGATACAGCTGTATAGAAAACAGAATTTTTATCTCACAAGAAATGTCACCATTTTGAAATGACTTTGTTACCAATTAGAACAAAAAGTTCAAATATTGAAAAATTGTGCAGAACAAAAAAATTCCAGAGTTTCAAACTGGAAATGTCAAAATAAAAAATGTTGATATTGTCCATCGACACAATTCAACATGTTCAAGTGACATTTTTAATTTTAAAACAACATTTCAAAATGAAAAATGTTTCACTTCAAAATGTCGACTCGAAGTTCTTTCATTTCAGTTCTCCTGATCAGCAAAGCAAAACAGGTAAACAAAATCAACATTTTCTCGACAGAAGTTTTTATTTCAACTAAACCATATCTTCTGATGGGAAAAATGTTCATGCAAAAAAAATTCAACCAGCTCTACAGCCAACAGAGGTAACTAAGAAAGAATACAAAAGTAAATGGGTAGGTGTGATCATCATATAAAGGATCCAGTCTTGAAAGGTGCTAAACTTCCTCAATTCCCACTGACTTCAAAGAGAGTTGAGAGCAACTCAGCATTTTGCATGATCAAGTGTATTTCAATATACCTAGTGAATCACAGTTTTAAGCTTAGATGATGGATTTCCACATTTAATGAATAATTGGAAAAACACTTCTCCCACCCCCCAATGCATTTCCTACAAATCAGATTATCAAGGGATCGTTATATATGTGACTATACAATGGTTGAAATTTAAAAAAATCCCAAAGACATTAGAATTTCTTAAACTACAATAACTGCAATGTTTTAGTTACCATCTTAACATTTTATGCCTATCAGTGTATTTAGAAAAGTGTTGTTCTTTTTTTAAAATTTGTGAGTCATTAATGAGTTAGAGTTAAAAAGTAACCCCCCAAAAGTTATAGTAACCAAATGCATAAAAGAAAAAGAGCAATTTAATTAATAAAAAGTGAAATGCAGCATATAACAAATACAGAACAATGTATATGATTATAGCTGATATATATTATTATAAGAATACCTTATCTTTGTTTCACTAATACATTCTCACTCAGATAATAAATCATTTATTGCTGGAGAGAGTTCCTCAAATTAGATTTATCTCACATAGTGCAAGTAAATAAAAAAAGAGACAGCCAAAATCTGCCTATATGTTTCTTGACTACCTGATGTGTTATCTTGTGTCCTGAAAGAGTAATGAAAAGGAGGCATTTTAAAAATAAATAAATAAGCCTTCTTTCCACTGAGCAAATATTTCAGAGGGATAATGTATGACAAACTATATCAGAATAATTATAAAAGGGATTTGGAGAAAATAACTGTTTATGCTAAAGAGCAATTCAATGTCACAGCATGACTACAAATAACCTTTCACTCATTCATTTTCTTCCTTGGTTGTTTGTATGAAAAAGAAGAGGATGCTGTTAGACTCTGTTAACAGAGGGAAATTCTGGAAAGGAGCAGGCAACTGGAGTACACAAGCTGGATACTTGGCCACAACAGATGTGGAGTGGAGGGATGGAATCCTCAGACCTAAGCTGCACTAGCATCTATTGCAAAGTTGGCCATAGCAGCAGGATATTAGCAGGATTAGCATCTACGCCACTACCCCTTTATACATGTCTTTATCTTTGAAAAGTGATGGAAGACGGGAGAGATTCCAGAAGACTGGAAAAGGGAAAATCTAGTGCCAATCTATAAAAAGGGAAATAAGGACAACCCAGGGAATTACAGACCAGCCAGCTTAATTTCTGTACCCAGAAAGATAATGGAGCAAATAATTAAGCAATCAATTTGCAAACATCTAGAAGATAATAAGTTGATAAGTAACAGTCAGCATGGCTTTGTCAAAAACAAATCCTGTCAAACCTAGCTGATAGCTTTCTTTGACAGGGTAACAAGCCTTGTAGATAGGGAGGAAGCAGTAGATGTGGTATATCTTGACTTTAGTAAAGCTTTTGATACTGTCTCATGTGACCTTTTCATAAACAAACTAGGGAAATGCAACCTAGATGGAGCTACTATAAGGTGGGTGCAAAACTGGTTGGAAAACCATTCCCACAGAGTAGTTATCAGTGGTTTACAGTCATGCTGGAAGGGCATAACAAATGGCGTCCCGCAGGGATCAGTTCTGGGTCCGGTTTTGTACAATCTCTTCATCAATGATTTAGATGATGGCATAGAGAGTATATTTATAAAGTTTGCGGACGATACCAAATTGGGAGGGGTTGCAAGTTCTTTGAAGGATAGGATTAAAATTCAAAATGATTTGAACAAACTGAAGAAATGGTCTGAAGCAAATAGGATGAAATTCAATAAGGACAAATGCAAAGTACTCCACTTAGGAAGGAACAACTAGTTGCACACATACAAAATGGGAAATGACTGCCTAGGAAGAAGTACTGTGGAATGGGATCTGGGGGTCATAGTGGACCACAAGCTAAATATGAGTCAACAGTGTAACGCTGTTGCAAAAAAAGTGAACATCCTTCTGGGATGTGTTAGCAGGAGTGTTGTAAGCAAGACATGAGAAGTAATTCTTCCGCTCTACTCCGTGCTGATTAGGCTTCAACTGGAGTATTGTGTCCAGTTTTGGGTGCCATATTTCAGGAAAGATGTGGACAAATTGGAGAGAGTCCAGAGAAGAGCAACAAAAATGATTAAAGGTCTAGAAAACATGACCTATGAGGGAAGATTGAAAATATTGGGTTTGTTTAGTCTGGAAAGGAGAAAACTTAGAGGGAACATGATAACAGTTTTCCAGTATGTAAAATGTTGTTACAAGGAGGAAGAAAAATTGTTCATGTTAACTTCCGAGGATAGGACAAGAAGCAATGGGCTTAAATTACAGCAAGGGAGGTTTAGGTTGGACATTAGGAAAAACTTCCTAACTGTCAGGGTGTTTAAGCACTGGAATAAATTGCCTAGGGAGGTGGTGGAATCTCCATCATTGGAGATTTCTAAGAGCAGGTTAGACAAACATCTGTCAGGGATGGTCTAAATAATACTTAGTCCCACAGGCACCAGGTGGTCCGGGGCTGGAGCATCTATGGGGAAAAATTAGCGGGTGATCCGCACCCACTGGCAGCCAAGCTCCCCCCTTCTCGCCTCTTTCTCCACCCCTGAGCGCGCCATGTCCCCCTTCCTCCCCCTCCTTCCCAGCATTTCCCACCCCACCCCCCACCATGTAACAGTTGTTTGGCGGTGCTTATGACTTTCCGGGAGGGAGGGGGAGGAGCAGGGACGCAGCACGCTCAGGGGAGGAGGCGGAGAAGAGGCGGGCAGGGGCGGGGACTTGGGGGAAGCGGGCGGGAAGGGGGTGGGGACTTTGGGAAAGGGGTGGTATGGGGGGCGAGGCGAGGGGTGTGCCTGGGCGGGAAGAGGCGGGGCAGGGACGGGGGCAGGGGCGGGGGGGGGGTTGAGCACCCACCGGGCAGAGGGGAAGTCAGCGCCTATGCTTAGTCCTGTCATGAGTGCAGGGGACTGGACTAGATGACCTCTCGAGGTCCCTTCCAGTTCTATGATTCTATATCTTTATGGTTTAGTGGGTCTGTGTAGTTCACTGAGCCACCAGCCAAAATATCTCATCCCTTTTTTGCACACCCACAGAGTGGAACAACATGTAGCTAAGCTACATGGCACACACAGGGTTGCAGAACCATCCATATTTCCCTTTATCATCTCATTGGTTAAGTTACACTGAGGGCCTTTCCAAGACTCCAGGGGTGAAATTCCAGCCCCACTGAAATCAAAGGGAATCTTGCCATCAGTGCCAAGCTTTAACCCCAAGCTCCTAGCCATAGTGCAAGTATGAATTCAGGTTAGAGAGGAAAAGTATGTTAATGAACAACAGGGAGCTGAAGACACAAAAATTCCCTGAATTTGTTAGCAATCTGTATAGACCGCACATGTTTTTGGGGATACGAAGGGCACAATCCTGTGAGATGCTGAGTACCCTCAGCACAACACTTCAACTCTTCACAGAATCAGGATCTGCAATTAGGTTCAAGTCCCCTATTTTCATTTGCACTAACACTTTACTCTTCAGAACATAATTCTATTTCTTTTAAAGTGCAGTTTGGCAAATCATTGACCCCAGTTGTCCATCCAAAATGCACTACGAAAATTCAGCCTGTAAGTATCAATAGAAGAAGATTTAGGCAAGTGCATGTAATTGCAGTCAAAATCCAAATAAGAGCATGGATTGTTCATTGAATGAATCATCATGCGCTCATGGCCAGAATTTGCATGAATCTTATAGGTGCATAATGGGTTAGGAAATGTGTAGTTAGTTAACTGGGCCAAATATTGCATGGTGTGAATCACAGGAAAGAAGATTGTGACATTATGCAAAATAATGCAACTAATAAGAGTTTGAGAAATCATTATAATCAAGTGCAGAAGTAGAGGGAAACAACACCCCATCCCACCACCAGCCACATACACAGGCAACAGGAAAAAAATCAATGACGATGTACAGGATGGCAGTATGTAGACAAGCCTGTGATGTACTGATGTAAAAGCACACAACACTTAGGCAAATTTGCAGGAAAGCTGTATCTTGAAACTAGTTTATGCTGAAAAGTGGAGCTCAGAATCTTATCAAATGGTGGGAATCAGTAGATATGATTAAGGCTGCGAGTTTGTCACGGAAGTCACGGATTCCGTGACTCTCTGTGACCTTCATGACTTCTGCAGCAGCCGGCGTGCCTTGCTCAGGGGCAGCTCAGGCAGCCCCTGCACCAGTCCCACCAGCTGCTGCTGGGGCAGTCTCAGGCCGCCATGCCCCCCCTGTCCCCAGCAGCAGAGTTGGGTGTGGGAGGGGGAAGGAGGTTGGGGCACCGGACGGGGTGAAGCGGGCTCTGGGAGGCGCTTACCTATGGGTCTCCCCAGAAGCAGCGACATTTCCCTCGCTCAGCTGCTAGGCGGAGGCGTGGCCAGGCAGCATTGCACACTGCCTCCACCCAGAATGCTGGCTTCGCAACTCCCATTGGCCGGGAACCGCGGCCAATGTGAGCTGTGGGGGCAGTGCCTGCCGGCGGAGGCAGCATGCAGAGCTGCCTGGCCACGCCTCCGCCTGGTAGCTGAGCTGAGCCAGGGAGATGTTGCCGCTTCTGGGGAGCCCCCTAGGTAAGCGCCGCCCAGAGCCCACCTCACTCCATCCCGTGTCCGAACCCCCTGCCCCCTCCCACACTCAAACTCTGCTGCTGCGGGGGGGGGGGGGAGGCGCAGAGCCAGGCAGGGAGCCTACCGGCCCTACCAACCCCCCTCCCTAGCACCATCCGAGGTCCCGGGCCACGCACTGCTGCCTGCACCCCCCCCTGCACCTGGGCCGCCTTCCCCCAGCACCTGCGGGATCCCCAGGCAGCCCCCTTCCAAGTTTTAGTCAAGGGTATTTTTAGTAAAAGTCATGGACAAGTCACAGACCATGAATTTTTGTTTATTGCCCGTTACCTGTCCATGACTTTTACTAAAAAATACCTGTGACTATAACATTGTTTTAGATATGATATATCTCGAATTTTGTGAGGCTTTTGATACTATGACACATGACCTTCTCATAAGCAAACTAAGGAAATCTAACCTAGACGAACGCACTGTAAGGTGGGTGCACAATTAGTTGGAAAACATACTCAGAGAGTAGTTATCAATAGTTCACAGTCAAGCTGGAAGGGCATATCACATAGAGACCCATCCTAGGTTCAGTTCTATTCAATATCTTCATAAATAATTTATATAATGGCACAGACAGCACACTTATAAAGTTTGCAAATGATACAAGTTGGGAGAGGTTTCAAGCATTTTGGAGGATAGGATTAGAATTCAAAATGATATTGACAAACTGGAGAAATGATCTGAAATAAATAGGATGAAACTCAAAGGACAAAGACAAAGTACTACACTTAGAAAGGAAATAATCAATTTTACAAATACAAAATTGGAAATGGCTGCCTAGAAAGGAGTACTGCAGAAAAGGATATGGGCGTTGTAACTGATCACAAACTAAATATGAATCAAGAATGTAACACTATTGCAAAAATAGCGAACATCATTCTGGGATGTATTAGCAGAAGTGTTGTAAGTAATACACAAAAAGTAATTCTTCCACTCTCCTGATAAGGCCTCAACTGGAGTACTGGGTCCACTTCTGGCACCACACTTTGGGGAAAATGTGGACAAACGAGGAAGTCCAGAAGAAAGCAACAAAAGTGATTAAAGATCTAGAAAACATGACCAACAAGAAAAGATTTTAAAAATTGACTTTGTTTAGTCTAAAGAAAAGAAGACTAAAGGGAGACATAACAGTCCTCAAGTACATAAAAGGTTGTTATAAAGAGGAGGGTGATAAATTGTTCTCCTTCTCCACTGAGAATAGGACAAGAAGCAATGGGCTTAAATCTCAGCAAGGGAGAGTTAGGTTAGACATTAGGAAATTTCCTAACTATAAGCGTAATTAATAGGGCGGTCAATTAATCACAGTTAATTCACGTGATTAACTAAAAAAAAGTAACTGTGATTAAAAAAAATTAACCACAGTTAATCGCACTGTTAAACAATAGAATACCAATTGAAATTTATTACATATTTTTTTATTTTTTTCTACATTTTCAAATACATTGATTTCTATTAGAACATAGAATACAAAGTGTACAGTGCTCACTTTATATTATTTTTTATTACAAATATTTGCACTGTAAAAATGATAAACAAAAGAAATAGTATTTTTCAATTCACCTCATACAAGTACTGTAGTGTAATCTGTATAGTGAAAATGTAATTTACAAATGTAGATTTTTTGTTACATAATTGCACTCAAAAATAAAACAATGTAAAACTTTAGAGCCTACAAGTCCACTCAGTCCTACTTCTTGTTCAGCCAATCACTAAGACAAACAAGTTTGTTTACATTTATGGGAGATACTGCTACCTGCTTCTTCTTTATAATGCCACCTGAAAGTGAGAATAGGTGTTCGCATGGCACTTTTGTAGCCGGCGTTGCAAGGTATTTACATGCCAGATATACTAAACATGCATATGCCCCTTCATGCTTCAGCCACCATTTTGGAGAACATACTTCCATGCTGATGACAGGATCTGCTCGATAACAATCCAAAGCAGAGCGGACCGATGCATGTTCATTTCATCATCTGAATCAGATGCCACCAGCAGAAGGTTGATTTTCTTGCAGTATTATGTCCTGCAAATTGTAACCAAACTTGTTTGTCTGAGCAATTGGCTGAAGTAGGACTAAGTGAACTTGTAGGCTCTAAAGATTTACATTGTTTTATTTTTGAATGCAGTCATTTTTTTGTACATAATTCCACATTTGTAAGTTCAACTTTCATGATAAAGAGATTGCACTACAGTACTTGTATTGGGTGAATTGAAAATACGATTTCTTTTGTTTTTTTACAGTGCAAATATTTGTAATAAAAAATAAATATAAAGTGAGAACTGTATACTTTGTATTCTGTGTTGTAATTGAAATCAATATACTTGAAAATGTAGAAAACATCCAAAAATATTTAAATAAATGGTATTCTATTATTGTTTAACAGTGCGATTGTGATTAATTTTTTTAATCGCACGATTAATCATGATTTTTTTAATCACTTGACAGCCCTAGTAATTAAACACTGGAACAAATGACCTAGGGAGGTTGTGGAATCTCCATCATTGGAGGTTTTTAAGAGCAGGTTAGACAAACACCGGTCAGGGATGGTCTAGAAATACTTAGTCCTGACTCAGTGCAGAGGACTGGACTAGAGGACTTATCGAAGCCCCTTCCAGTCCTACATTTCTACGAGTCTATGTATTCAAGTCATCAAGCCAGAATTGTACAATCTTTAGAGACAGGAATATACCTACTAAAACTTCTATGTCCTTAATTTCTCCACCCCTGACTCAGTCACTGCAGGATTTGTCCTGTCGGTATATTTATTTCTCCTGCAACCATTTCAGTTCTAAATGACCCAAGTAATAGAGCTTCTACAAAGTTTTCTCTGAAGACTATTCCACTACGCTCTAAAAGAATCCCCCATTAGAATATTCCCCCCTAATATTCAACCTGATTTTCCTTGACTTAATTTCATTTTATTACTCTATGCCACTTTAAGCAATTTATCTCCCTTGGTATTTGACCCATCAAATAAATGGTTATTACAGAAATCCAAATACACACAGGTACGCGTTAGGCCCTGATCTTATTGTGAGAACATGCAGCCATTCAGAACCTAACTGAGGTCAATTGTGCATGTAGGCACAACCCTTCACTGGTGTGCCATCAATTGCAGGATTGGGGTATTAGTTTGTTTCATGCTATTCATTTATTTCCATACTTAAAAGTTCTATATTATTTATTAGGGATTAAATCAATCAGGTTCTGTAAAAATGTAAGAAGATTCTATACATATTTCCTTACAAACATCTATAGAACATGAGAGAAAGCTAACATTCCTATAGACTTTTTGAACCAGGCTGTATAATTCTAAAGCAAAGATATTAATTTCTATAAAATTCTGAACAATGTCCCCAAAAGCCTAGATGAAAAATATCCTTTGTTGTTCATTCTATAATAATTTTTCTTAAGCATATTTTAAATTTGCTTACCTATATTAATCTCTTCCGCCTCAATCATTTTTATAACTGTTGTCTGTATGCCCTCCAGTGTATGCACATCTGCTAGATCCACCAGCAGATATATGGAACCCATATTTGGATCATAGCAGAATTCAAATCTAAAGAAACTCTGATACTCCATCACACCTTGCTGCCTCTTGCTTGATGATAAAAAAGGAGGGGCAGCTTCTTGTTTAAAGACAAAAACTTTTAAAGTATAGTATATTTCATTTGTAAAGTGATATACAGTAAACTGATATAAAGAACAATCTTCCCCTTTTAAACTTAGAAAATGCTCATGGTATCATAATTTAATCTTATTAACACTAATTCATTTAATTACAATTACACCATAAATATATAAAACATAGTACAACCTTTACTACATGATGTCTTTGTCACCTTGTGCCCCCATATTCTTCATAGAAATATGCTTATGATATGAATATGGCATAACTAAGATATGTTTTATGCACAATAATGAGACCATTGGAAAGGTTACGATTTACTGAATGTGATTATCCAATTTTTATGCATGTATCAAATTATGCATGTATCATTTCTGTATCTAAAGTTAGGAACATTGACTATGTAACAATTACAACTGTGTGTGTACTTGGGAAACACCTACCAGACAGCAGGCCATCAGCCTTGATGGGCCATTAGGAAGAGAACAATAGAACTTTGAAAATGCTAATCTCACTCCTTCCTGAGAAGTTTACTGGGATGCTGCATAGACATAGCAGGGTCAGGTGACTGCGTCACCTGGTACTGGACAATGTCTTAACTTGCTGGTACTTTTCCACTGTAGAGGGGTGGGGATCAAACAAAGGATTTCTGCTTTAGGTAAATCCTTTTTAAGGCTGGGGAGGGGGTTAATTTTGACTCTCCTCCATTGTCTGCCCAGGAAGGAAGACCGCTATAAATACCTGGAGGGAAAGACAGGGTTGAATCCAGGCTGAGACAGAGGTCTAGTCTGTACAGAGAAATAACTGGACATCTAAGATATAGAAACTCTGCATCTTGCCCAAA
>NW_020664456.1:1222728-1320839 GCF_002925995.2 Terrapene triunguis | reverse complement strand
GTGTGTGTGTGTGTGTGTGTGTGTGTGTGTGTGTGTGTGTGTGTGCTAGAGAAGGCTTGAGGGCCTGGCACAGCAAAGGCAGGGTGAGGAAGCCCAGGCTGGTGGAACGGGCGGGCTCAGTGAGACCCCAGCACATCAGGTGGCATCTCGGATGGGGGATCCAATCAGTCACAGCCTGCTTTTTTTTTTTAATTACCAATTTAATTAAATCATGTGCTTATCCATTGCACGGTATAAGGCCCAAACACATATAAAGTCACTTCATAAATTCTCTTGACCCAAGGAGCAGATGGTTTGAAAAGCAAGCCCTTCTTAGCCTGTCAAAACCCAGTATCTAGCCATTCCCATTGTTCAGTCTCTTGACTTTGTTCCCTACTGCACACTCTTCAGTGCTCTATGCAGTCAAATTTGAATTTGCTCAAATGATGGGGCTTCCACTACTTCCCTTGGGAGACTACTTCACACACTAATATTATATATCACTGATAGGAAGTTTTTCCACTATTTGTTTTTTGGGCAGCCTAAATTTCAACTTCTTAATTTTGTTCATTATACTCCCAGTTATACTGTGGGATTCAAAATCAGTCACAAAAGATGGGAGAATGGAAACGAGGGACAGCAGTCAGCAGGAAAGGGGACATGGGGAAGGCAGAAAGGAGAAAAGAAATAGCTGCTAGAAGTCCAGTATAGCAGTGGGCTTAATGACTGGAAAATAAGGAAAGTTCCTGCCCTCTTCCCCCACTCCGCTCCCATTTTTAAATGCCGAATTCAGGTGTACTTTTTATATCCTTAAATACCAAAATAATCTCTTCCCCCACCTGCATACAGTTTGTTCTAATTTGAAAGCTGAGTAAAGGTCCAATAAAATGACCAAAAGAAAAGAAGAGTCCTATTCTACCAAACAAATGGTTTGCAAAATTATTTTATTTTAAAAGAGTGATTGCACACTGCAGCAACTGTCAGACAAGTTAAAATTCCAAAGGACAGTTTCCCGACATCTATCATTGGATTAAAAACAGCTCGGCAAAACCTTCAGTGAAGTAGATAATATTCCATCATAGAATCAATAAAATTGAGTATTGGCGGCACAGCACTGGCAGTTCCAGCTAAACTGATTTATAATTTGTAAGAAGAAATATTGTATAGAAAAAATAAAATGGAGCAAAAGACAGAAGCCTCTGGAAAGCCACATCACCTAAGCAGAATCAGTGAGGAAAACCTCTTGCTGTTTACTTTTGACAACCCCCCAAAACCCCACCATCACAACCTCATAGATTGCATAGATGGAGTGTAATGCACAATGGTGAAAGCAGGCAAGGGGGCAGTCCAGAGCAGTAGTCAAGTGGGCATGGATGGTTAGGTCACCAGGAGGTCAGTCAGTATCAGAGGCAGTCCAGAGCAATGGTTGGAGTTCTCACAGGGGTCAGTTGCCAGAAGGTCGAATCCAAGGGAGGTGAGGACAGGCGAGACATCAAGGCAAGGTAGCAGTGCAACAAGGTAGAGTCAGGCAAAGCAGCAAGGCAAAGCAGTCTTGGCAGCAACCACCAGGCAATGGACTGTTACTCTGCTTCCTGTTGGGGCCTTTACATAATGCAGGAATCCAATAAGTGTGCTACCTGTCCATCCAATCAGGGCCCTGGGGCATGATTGCTGTGGGTCTCTAGGCCTTTAGTATTAAGGCTGTTGGTCAGAAGCAGCAATTCAGTGCACCATCACGGTACAGCAGATAAAGATATTACCTGAGGACAAGGAGGACCTGTGCCAAATATGGGGGTCCTGACATGGAGTCTGCCTTCTGCAAAATCTCTTATGGTGGTGCAGCATATCCCTTAACTGTACTTGACCAGCTGTGCTGGCTGGTACAGAAGGATTGGTGGTGGGGCCATGGTCCTTCTCTTCCCTGTCCCCTCTGAGATACCTTGTGTCCTAGAAGTGCTAGGAGGGAACAGTCTCAAGGCTGAGAAGAATGCAAGGGCTGTAATTTTAATA
Source organism: Terrapene triunguis (assembly GCF_002925995.2). Taxonomy (NCBI): domain Eukaryota; kingdom Metazoa; phylum Chordata; order Testudines; family Emydidae; genus Terrapene; species Terrapene triunguis. Next base: position 1,318,850 of record NW_020664456.1, on the reverse strand, counting down.
GATTAATAGATTTTAAGGCCAGAAGGGAATATTATCATCATCTGGTCTGACCTGCACAACACAGGGCATAGAACTTCATCCACTCACTTATGCATAAAGCCCATAATATCGGTTTGATTTATAGCTTATCTTTTAGGAAGACATCCAGTCTTGATTTAAGATTTCAAGTGATAGAGATCCCATGATCTCCCTCAGTGAGTTGTTCCAATGATTAATTAACCTCATTGTTAAAAATATGCACCTTATTTCTTGTATAAATTTGTCTAGCTTCAGCTTCCAGATATCTGATCTTGTTAAGCCTTTTCCTCTTAGATTAAAGAACAATCTACTATCAGAAATATTTTTCCATGCAGCTACTTGTAGACCATGATCAAGTCATCTCTCAACCTTCTCTTGGATAAACTAATTTGGCTGAGATTTTTAAGTCTTTCCCGCAAAGGCATATTTTTCAGACTGTAAATCATTCTTGCAACTCATCTCTTAGTCTCTTCCAATTTGTCAACATCCTTTTTGAAGTGTGGACACCAGAGCTGGACATGATATTCCAGTAATGGTTCATTAATACCTTATTCAAAGGTAATACTACCTCCCCTACACCTACTTGATATTCCCATGTTTATACATCCAATGATTGTGTTTGCCCTCTTAACTACAGCATCACACTTGGAGCTGATTTCAGTTGGTTATCTACCATAACCCCTAAGTTGGGGCTGGGCAACTGGCACCCGGGGGCCGCATTTGATCCACCAGATCTGTTTATGTGGCCTCCCACAGCCCAGCTCTGGGCAGGCAATCTAGCTGCACCAGTGTCTTGTTGCAGTGAGAGACGCTGCCTGCATGTGGATGCACGTCACATGATGCTGTGGCAAAAACTAATGGTCTGGAGCAGGGAGCCATGCTCAATCTGTGCAACAGATGTCACCACTGCAAGGTGCATGCTTGCCAGCTTTGCTCTTCAACAGACCACAGGGGCAGGACCCAAATGCCCCTCCCTCACATCGGGAAACACCCCCCCCCCCGCCGCCCATCTCACAGACCCCCAGCCCGCCAAAGGTTTTTTTGTGGGTTTTCTGGCCCTCTACTACCTTAAAGTTGCCCTTCCCTTCCCTAAATCCTTCTCAGTGTCACTGCATTCCAGGGTACAGTCCCCCATCTTGTAAATGTGACCTAAATTCTTTGTCCTTAGATGTATGACCCTGCATTTGGCTATATTAAAGTGGTCAAATGAACCCACAGTGATCCAGATCAGTCAGTATAACTGACCTGTCCCCATCATTATTTACCACTTCACTAAGGCCTGGTCTACACTAACACCCCAATTCGATCTAAGGTACGCAACTTCAGCTACGTGAATAACGTAGCTGAAGTCGACATACCTTAGTTCGAATTTACCGCGGTTCAGACGCGGTCCACACGCGGCAGGCAGGCTCCCCCGTCGACTCCGCGGTACTCCTCTCGCTGAGGTGGAGTACCGCAGTCGACGGCGAGCACTTCCTGGTTCGAATTATCGCGTCCAGACCAGACGCGATAAATCGAACCCGGAAGTTCGATTGCCAGCTGTCGAACTACCGCGGTAGTGTAGACCTGGCCTAAGTTTTTTTGTCATCTGCAAACTTTACCAGCAATGAGAATATATTTTCTTCCAGATCATTGATAAAGATATTGGAGAGCATTTGGACCACACACAGATGCCTGCAGGACCCCACTACAACCACCACCATAGAATGATAATTCACCAATTACAATTACTTTCTGAGATCTATGACTTAACCAGTTTTAGTCTATTTGATACACGGGCTACACTGGTTTTGTATAGTGCTAGTTTGGGAAGAAGGGGTTTGAAGCAGAATGTCAGGCAGGACTAAGCCTTACCGAAGTTTAAGTTTAGTGTGTCAAACTTTATCAATCAAACTTGTAATCTCAAACTGAGAAAGAACAAAGAAGAGTAGAAGAAACTCAAGGAATTTCTAGCCAATTGAGCATTGTACCACTATTTTTTAAACAATTTAGAAAAAATGTTGATGTACAAAATCCTCCTTCTTCAGCTCTATCTCCATCTAAGAGCATAAAGCTGGCTGTCAATAAAAGCAAGCTCTATGGGGAAGCAATCAAAAAACTTCACAAACATTAAATAAAATACCATAAGGTACTTTGCCAGAAATACCATAGCATAAGGCACCATAAATATCAGAATATATTGTGTGTCAAACTGAGTTAACAAATATGCTTCACTAACACTCACCAGGGAACAGGGACAAACAGTCTCGCTCTACCTAATTCTTAGAGGAGAAAACATTCTATAAATACACCTACAAATGAATGCAATATATCAACTTTTTCCCACCAATTTTGCTCAGACTGGTCATTTATGATGACTGACTTGGCTTCCAAATAGTTTGTGTACTGTAGGTTATATTTAGAACAGTGTAAACTGTTTTACTTGAACAGAAAACATATTTAAAATCAGCCTGAGTTCAAGGTTGAACCCTGTCTGGAATAGTAGTGGTCAGTTCAAACACTGTCTATGCCCACAAATCTACTGAAAGTATACTTTCAGTCTGAGCCTGGTAAGATATTGGATTGCACAGGGACCGATATTAAACAAAATTTGGAAAGGATCTTATAGCCCTACTCACAGTTCTTCCTTACCCATTTTCTATGGGTGAAATCTTAATCCTCCTAAGCAGCCAGGACCAAATCAGTGAAACTTCTTCAAAACATGAAAACAGGATTTGGAGACCACATTCAGTAGTTCCATAGACCCTCTGCATCATGGATTTCTGCCTCTCGGAAGCTCCCTACACCTAGCCACAAAAGGTAGAATGGATCCATGTCTGATTGCAGATCCTGCATCCATTCTCCTCTGCAGAGAGAAACTGCACCAACTTGGCATCCTGCTTCAGTCCTGATCCAAACTATGGCCTTTAAGGAAGGATTCCTTCCCTTTCCCAATGCAGTGTCCAACATATATTCCAGGCACTGAGGCTGCATGTCTGGGTACAGGCTTTGGCCTTCTATAAACTAGATTCACATTGGAGTATATTTAGTAACATAGAAGTCAATCTGCCATGCTGATTTTTCAGAATACTTGTAAAAACAACTGACTTTAGGAAATTCGTGTCAAACAGATATGGAGATTCCAAAACCACCTGCTAATATCCTCATTAAACAATTGTATTTGAATATTTAACAGCAATGGTAAAATTTCTGTTGGATTTTTAGGATTCCTTTCAAAGCAGGCATTATTTTGTTTCTTTAACGTTGGTGGTTCCCTGACAGCCTACATAAATACTCCAAAGGATACAAAGGATTTAAAAGTAACTTTCAGGCACTGATTTAAAATGGAACAATAGTGGAAAAACATCAACTTGTACGTGGAAGGTTTGAATCATCTGACATATATTTCCTCACATTTGCAAGCAGTTTGAATACATCAGATTGAATAATGTATGCAATGAAACAGAAAACACAATAGCTTCCATTAGCTTTTTGGTGAAAGCACTACTGTCTTCCACAGATTACTAACAGTCTAACAAGGCTACTTCTACCTCTGATTATTACATGAAAATTGTCTTTATCCCTCCTTAAAGTGGGATTTGCGAATTAGAAAAATGTGTCAAACTTTAAAGTCACAAGGCTTATTCAGTGATGCTGAACTCTACTTCTTATTGAATCACTGCTACCAATTTTCAGGAGCAGTCCCTGATATAGGTAGGCTGAGGATTGTCTTTAACATATGCTGTCGTGCTGTGTGGAGTGGCTCACGACCATGAGTAGCAGCCTCAGGGCAGACTTTCAAGAAGCAGGACAGAGACCCCAAACTGGTTATATAGTCTATAATTGGGAGCTGCGGGCGTTGCGCTTGGGGCGGGGGCAGCGTGTGGAGCCCCCTGGCTGCCCCTAGGCATAGGAGCCGGAGGGGGGACATGCTGTTGCTTCCAGGAGCCGCGTGGAGCCACGGCAGGTAGGGAGCCTGCCTTAGTCCTGCTGCACTGCCAACCAGACTTTTAAAGGCCCAGTCAGTGATGCTGACCAGAGCCACCAGGGTCCCTTTTCGACTGGGCGTTCCGGTCAAAAACCGGACACCTGGCAACCCTACTGTGTCACCACATCTTGCCACTGGGGGTCCTCAAAGCCCAGTAGCTTGACATTCCATGTGCTGCAAGCGTGAAACATCCCTCCAAGATGGTCTCCCCACAACATATCATGGAAAGGTGCCCAAGAGCTGAGCAATGCAGCTGTACTCCCTGTGGGCCAACGGAGCAGAAGAGAGGACCAATGCAGATTGCTAACCTACATGGACTGTCCTCCCTATCACCTGTTACTTCCCATCTCTCACCTTGCCCCTGCTTGTCCCTTTCCCCACCTCCTCTAGCTTCCTCTCTCCCATCCCCTCCCTCCACGCCCTGGCTCCTTCTACTCTCTCCTCTACTTCCCTAGTCTCTCTCCCATTGTTGTCTCATCTCCTGCCACCTGTATTCCACCCCTTCAACATCTTCAGTCCCTTTCCCCACCCTGACACCTTCTATAAACTCAGTTCCTGCGTACATGAACATGGAATATGAAATTTGTATAGAAGAGTCACTTGCTGAATTGAATTGTTTGTTGTGCTCTTTGGTGCAGAAATTTACAATTTGTGGGAGCAGTATTCTCCCTTCAATTACATGTTCATTTAATATGGGGAAGGGAAACAATGTTTGGCTGTAAACCAAAGGGGTGGGGGCATGTGGCACTGGGAAAATAATTCCCACAACAGAGTGTCTCACTCAGTGCACCAAGCTGCATTATCAGTACTCTGGTGTTCAGTCTGGCAAACTGAAAAAATTACAAATGAGGGGATAACACACAGCCCATCCTAGACATAGCAGAAGAAGAAATGTCATGTTTGTGGTGTGGCCTCCCTTTCTGTCTCCTTAGAAAGTGTTTTTTTTTTCTCTTTGAGGTACAGGGACATATAGGATGTATGGAATTTAAATAGTGAGTATGGGTGGAGCTCCCAGCTCGATGATGTATCTTCCCAGCGTGCCCTCTACAGAACTTATGATTAGTTTAGTGTTGTTTATAGTCAGTCACTGATTTTTCATTGAGATTTACTTTTAAGCGGTGGATGGGGAGACACCACATAGCATAGAGTGGGCCTGTGATGCCCAGACCATACACTTAAGACAGCAAGTCATGCTTGGTAAAAGGTCAAGTTGTTATGCATATGGGATGGGTTTTGGGGTTTTTGCTTTAACTTGTCCCTCCCCTTCTCCGATATCCCCTTTCATCCCACTCTTCCCACTTCACTCTAGACCAGCATCATTCAGCAAAATCACACCCTACATGACTAGGATTTGCATCAAGCTTCTGCAGGTGGCTGGAGCTAAAGCTGATGCCTCCCCCTAAGACTGCTGCACCTACCATATTCTCTCCAAGTCTGGCAAGTGGAAAGCATCTGGCAAGGTAATTCAAAATCTGTGCAATAAGTGTTTGAGGCATTTAATCCATAGACTCTCCCCAGCCGCACTGCATGGGATTCTGTGTGGGGAGTAGGATGGGATGTATAGAGCGAATAACACAAACATTCCATCACCCTTGTTTGTAACAAAAATAATTCGTAACGCATTCAAATGGGCCTGAATCCCAATTTTATTTCCTGGAATCTAAAGGGACTCAATGCTCCAATTAAAAGAAAAAAAAAGTATACTCCTTATTAAAGAGAGCAAAAAGGCAGATGCAATGCTTTTGCAGGAGATACCCTTGATCACAAATAAGGGCTGTTAAATTAGAGTGTGACTGGGAAGGAAAAGCAGCACGTTGATCCTACAAATCCAGAGGGGTAGCCATACGCTTCCACAAAACACTGACAGTGACAGCCGGAGTCAATTTCAGATGATCAGGGCAGATTTTTAATCCATAAAGTCACCTATGACAGGGATGACTGACCAGAGGCATCAGCTAGTGGTCAGGCTAGGACATAGCTGGCTCTCCTTTCTTGGCACTCCCTATTGACAGCCGCTCCAGCCCTGCAGTGGTCTGCCCCTTTTGTGACTCAGATCTCCCACCAGGCCACAAACTGCATCCACTCTTTTTGAGGCTATACAAAGAGTCCCACAAAGGACAGCCCCATTGTCAAAGCAAGGGGTTCCAGGCCTCACTGGGCCAAGGTCCCAGATTAATGACCTCAAGGTTATAGGGTCTTCCCAGTCCAGATTCCCCTGTATCCAGGGGAGGCTTTCTGCTTTCAGCACCATCCAGAGGTTGATAGGGGAACCTGGCCCACCCTTTTTACTGGGTTCCAATCCAGAGCCCTGTGTTGGGCAGCAAGTTTCTGCACCCCTACAACATGCTGCCCTGCTGCTTCCTCCCAGTCTCCTTATACAAAAGGGCAAAAGCAAAGACAACCAAACAAAATACATCAAAGGCCAAATCCCAGACCTGGCAAGTGTCCAGCATTCCTTCCCTTAGCAGGTCGGGTAGATTCCCAATAGTGAGGGGGCCCCAGGCAGCTGGACCACCTACAGTGCTTCCTCTGAGGAGCTGCGTGTAGTTCTGCTCATCTCCACTGGCTGACTGCTACTGAGTTGTTCTGCTCCTCTTTTAAGCTCCTCCTTCAGCCCATGCATGCTTTGCAGCTGTGGCAGAGTGGTGCTCAGGGCCAAAATAGGTCTTTAACCCCTTTCCAGTGTGTGGGGTTTTATACCACATCACGACACCATACATGGATCTGAAATAATCATTGCCAATATGTATAGGCCTAACTCTGATGATCCTGAAACCTTTTCAGCACACCTATTTGAGGAGCCTCAGACTCCTTTCAGAGGTATCCTGATCAGACCCCAATGTACTGTATGCTGGCTTTGAAGGGCTGCAAGTCCCACGAAGCAGTGGTGGGTGCCCTCTGGGACTGGACTGAGCTTCCTGGATTAGAGACTGTGGCAGGGGGTCAGCAGCAACCATTTTGCAGGCAGGGAGCTGGAACAGATTGCTGCTGCTTCCCTTTGGGTCTGGGCTGAGAAGCAGCTGCGACAGAGCTCTGTTGAGGTGCTGGGGTTGAAGACACCACCAGGGTTAAGACAACATTACAGCTGACAACTAGTTAGTGCTGAGCCCTAGCTCATGGACTCCTTCTCCACAGCTAGGCACTGAGAGCAGAAGCTGGAGACTGGTAGTTGTGCAGCAGATCTGCATTTGGCTTACAAACAATTGAGAAAAGAGTGAGTTGGCTCTGGGCTATTGCTCTGTAATATAACAACCATTCCTGCCAGCTAGTACTGTGCAGCCTAAACTGGTCACAGTGCAAAATTGCCTCACTCCTTGTTTCACCTGGACTGCCTTTGCCAGACTTACAAAGTGCTGGCCTGAACTCCTGCTCACCCAGAACACCAATGCAAGAGAGAGCGCCGGGTAAGAGAGAGTATGCACTCAGGGATGGGGTGGATCCTTGTATAATGCCAAGAGTGTTGGTTAGGTCTACCATGCAATTTACTGTTGAAAGCCACAGTCATTAGCTGAGCAATTGCAGCACCACCTATTGATCTATAGATATATATATACCTATTGATCTAAGATATCTATATATAACAATATATAACAATCTATATGAATCTCTTATATTTTCTATTGTATGTTGTTAGGATAATTTTTAAATAAAATTGTGGAGGTTTTATTTTGGGTGTTGCCTGCATAAGATCTATTATTTATATTTTGGTTCCTGGAGGCAACCGAGGTACAATCCCGGTACATGAGTCCTATTGAATATAGATTTCTTTTTAATCACCAGGGACTTGGTTAATTCTGTAATTGACTCCTCCATTGATACAATTGCTGTCTCTGATCATGCCCCTGTAACTCGTCCAATAGCAACAAATCTGCCTAAGGAACAGCCATGTAGATGGTGATTTACTTATTCATTTTTATTAAATCCCGTTTCAAATGTTTTATTGAGAAAGAAATTAGCCTGGAGACAAATGAACGCTCAACACCATCTAGCAGGCTATTGTGGGAAACGCTCAAGGCCTATTTGAGGGGTGGAATCATCAGTTTTGCATCTGCCAAGAAGAGGGAAGGTGGAAAAAATCTGATGGCCCTTGAAAGAAAAGTGAAAGAGCTTCATTTGTCTGACACAGCCCCATATCCATATTTGATGCGTTCCCTGATCAGTTGTAAATATGAACTCAACAAGCTGCACTCGGCGCTGGCTGAATTTGCCCTATTTTGACTCAGGCAGCATTTCTGGGAATTGGGTGGAAAAGCTTGCAATTTGCTAGCATACTGCCGAAGACAAAAGGCCTCTCCCTGTAAAAATCACAGCCATCAGTGATAAACATGGGGAATTATGTACATCATCTAAAGAGTTTCCATCTCTATACAGATCTGTATAAATTAGACACAAACCCCTTTGCATCAATTATTCAAAAAAGTTTACATTACCTCAAATTACTGCTGTTCAGTGTGAAAACTGTGAGCCCCCTTAACAGAGGCTGAGTTAATTGTGGGGCTTAAGAATACAGAAATGGGGAAAGCACCCTGGCTGGATGGTTTCCCTCCCAAATTCTATAGACATTTTCGTGAACTCCGGTCTGACAAGATGCTTGAAATGTTTAATGAATCACTTTTAAAGGGAACCCTTCTGCCTACACTGAGGGAAACCATACTAGTATTTATTCCTAAACAGGAAGAGATACCACACTATGTTCCAATTATATATGCCAATTTCACTTAACAGTGAGGTCAAAGTACTGGCAAAAGTTCTAGCAATGAGACTGGAGAAGGTTTTGGGCTCTATCATACATCCAAATCAAGTCGGGTTTGTCAGAGGCCATCATAGTTCTGAACCTTCGACAACACTGATATTATAGCAGTGAAATATGATGATCCTAAACCACCAGCCATTTTAGCCTCAGATGAAGAAAAAGCTTTTGATAGGGGGCACTGGAGATATGTTTTATAGGGTACAAAAAATTACATTTGGACCTGTGTTTAGTTTCAGAATCTAATTGTTACATTCTTACCAAAGCTCTCACATGATAACCAACAATGTGATAATCAACAGTGTGACCAGAGATAACGTCAGCCTTTTCAGGGGTGCTAGGCAAGGATGCCCATTGTGCCCATTACGTTTTGATTTGGCTCTTGAGCCCATAGGCATAACTCTGTGGGCTCATTTAGATAGCCAGGGCATACATCTTGACTCCCTGGGGTGTACATTGATGTTATATACAGATGAGTCCCTTTTTTTGTATAACCAAGCCAGAAATCACAATTCCCTCTTATCATTAATTCAAAAATTTGAATCAATATCTGGTTACAAAATAAACTGGGGAAAAAGTGGAACTACTGGAAATCTCCCAGTTTTCAAGTACTGGGCTTTCTTTCAATGGAATTTCCATAGGAAAATTGATGCAATTAAGTACCTAGGTACAAACGTACCAAGAAACATTAACCTAGTGAAGATAAATTTAGATCTTGTACTCTCTCTCAAAGAACTAGTGGCACAAATAGGTGGCATCTTCTCTCCCTGAGCCTGTTGGAAAGGGTTAACACAATAAAAATGAAAATTCTGCCTAAGTTCCTTTGATTCTGTCTTATTTTAGAAAATGTAATAGCATTATAGAATCATAGAATATCAGGGTTGGAAGGGACCTCAGGAGGTCATCTAGTCCAACCCCCTGCCCAAAGCAGGACCAATCCCCAGACAGATTTTTGCCCCAGATCCCTAAATGGCCCCTTCAAGGATTGAACTCACAACCCTGGGTTTAGCAGGCCAATGCTCAAACCTTTCTGTGGGGCTCTGGCCAATGCCCATGACTATCATTTAAAAAACTCCATCTCCCTATAGGAAAGGGGGGATTTGGGCTCCCAGACCTATAAAATTACCATTAGGTTTGTATCCAGTCACAGATGTCAAACTGGTTCCAGCATGCTAGCACCCTTATACCCATTGCTGTTAGTGCTGCTAGTGCTGCTGTTCTTGGAGAGCTGACATTAGCTGCACTAGCAGAGAGTGCAGCATGTGGATTCAGCAGACCTCGATGTTACTCATAAAGAAAGACTTCGGGCTCGGTTCAATGGCGAAGGTGCTTGGCCAGGTTTATTACTGACAAAGCATGGTACTAGTGCCCTGGCTCAATGGTTACAAGTATAACAACACATGTATGCCCACTACAAGATAGCAGCTTAATCAACATAACATAATGTTGTCTCCTAGACTGGTACAAAGATGCCTCTCTTATAACTTTTCCTTTTATACACTGATACAAACAAGTTCCCTAGAGAACAAAACATCTTCAACTATTATCCTGTCATCCCCTTTTTATCTTTATGAGGGGTTGGTGTGTTTTTGTACCATCTCTTAGGAATTTGTTTAAACAATTACTTGAAAACTGCGACAAAGAGTCCTGTGGCACTTTCTAGACTAATAGACGTATTGGAGCATAAGCTTTCGTGGGTGAATACCCACTTCGTCAGACGCATGTCTGGGGCTCTAGCAAGGCCTACATCCAAGTGGGTGGAAATTGAATGTGTATTAATGCATCCAATTCCCCCTGTGAGTCTCTTTGGTTGCTCTTTTCATCCAACAGACGCAGACATGCGTCTGACGAAGTGGGTATTCACTCACGAAAGCTTATGCTCCAATACGTCTGTTAGTCTATAAGGTGCCACAGGACTCTGTCGCTTTTTACAGATCCAAACTAACACGGCTACCCCTCTGATACTTGAAAACTGTGAACGTAAGAACATAAGAATGGCCATACTGGGTCAGACCAAAGGTCCATCTAGCCCAGTATCCTGTCTTCCGACAGTGGCAAATGCCAGGTGCCCCAGAGGGAATGAACAGAACAGGTAATCATCAAGTGATCCATCCCCTGTCGCCCATTCCCAGCTTCTGGCAGAGACTAGGGACACCATCCCTGCCCATCCTGGCTAATAGCCATTAATGGACCTATCCTCCATGAATTTATATAGTTCTTTTTTGAACCCAGTTATAGTGTTGACCTTCACAACATTCTCTGGCAAGGAGTTCCACAGGTTGACTGTGCATTGTGTGCAGTTTTAAACCTGCTGCCTATTAATTTCATTTGGTGACCTCTAGTTCTTGTGGTACGAGAAGGAGTAAATAACACTTCCTTATTTACTTTCTCCACACCAGTCATGATTTTATGTCAAGTATGTGTGCCTCTGTACCATCCTCTCAGGTCAGAAATGTGCTTACTTGATTAGCTGACACCAAGTATTACTAGTTTAACAAGGCCTACCTTAAATCATAGCCTTTGGTTCATACCGTTAGGGATGTCTAGGGCTCTAGCAAGGCCTACACCCAAGTGGGTGGCAATTGAATGTGTATTAATGCATTCAATTCTCTCTGTGAGTCTCCTTGGTTGCTCTTTTCATCCAACAGAGAACAACAAGGTGACTACAGTGGTAGCTGTGCAAAGGGTCTGTTCTGTTCTAGCAAATCTCATCCTCACCATCATGCAAAAGCACCTATTTTGGGCAACCCAGACTTGCAAAATTGGAAACAAACCTGTGATTTGGAAGAACTAGCTGAGCAGAGGTATCATATAAATTTCCCAACTAGTCAGTGATGAGGGCTTTGTCCCTTTTCTAACGCTAAAGCAATGTTCTGACCTGCCTCTCTCAGCAGAGTACAGTACTTATAATTAAAACACTTGCTAATATATCAATTAGGTCAAGATGCTCTAGGATTGCCAAAGACCCCAGCATTACTAGGAACCATAGAAATGCTTCATAAACTCCACAGGCCCATCTCCCCTATGTATAATTGATTAATGAAGAGGGACATATTTATTCTTGAGTTTTTTATGAAAGCATTGGAAGGGGATTTATCACAGCCCTTAAAATAACCCCAATGGCAGAGCATATAATGTTAAAAATCCTTCTGAGGATCTCAGACTATGCTTGATACAATAAAATATTGTGTTCAAAATGTACTGGGCACTGCAGAGGTTGCCCAAGATAAAGGCCTTATCCTTTGACATTTGTTGGTGCTGTAAGAAAGAAAAAGGAACCCCGGTCCATATACATATGCTATGGGACTGTCCAACTGCCAGGCAGCTGTGGATAAAGATGAGCAAGAGTTAAAAAACAGTGCTTGGCTTCAGGACCTCATCTGAACATTATATCCTAGGTTATTTACCGGCTCAGTTGGGTTTAACTCCAGCTTTGGTTCTTGAGAGTTGCAATGATCATCAAGTGCATAATTTTACAAAAATGGAAGAGCTCAGACTCTACAGCTGTAGTCTTCTGGACCTGTCTGAATTAGCATTTGGACCCCGTTTCTAGATACATTTGGATAAAAAATGTTGAGACGGCTTAGAGAACACCAGACCCCCATTCCACCTAACTCCTCCACTTTTTCTGTCCCCACTGGTCTCCTCCTTTCCTCCTCTCCCTATTCATGCATATTTTCTCCTATTTTATTTCCTTTACACTGACCCTAACATGTCATGTCTATGTTGTATTGCAGGGGTCGGCAACCTTTCAGAAGTGGTGTGCCAAGTCTTCATTTATTCACTCTAATTTAAGGTTTCATGTGCCAGTAATACATTTTAACGTTTTTAGAAGATCTCTTTCTATAAGTCTATAATATATAACTAAACTATTGTTGTATGTAAAGTAAATAAGGTTTTTAAAATGTTTAAGAAGCTTCATTTAAAATTAAATTAAAATGCAGAGCCCCCTGGACCAGTGGCCAGGACCCGGGCAGTGTGAGTGCCACTGAAAATCAGCTCGCGTGCCACCTTCGGCACGCTTGCCATAGGTTGCCTACCCCTGTTGTATTGTCTAGTTTTGTATTGTCTGGTCTTGTAGTTTTGTCGTTCTAAAATTGTATAACTGCATAATTCTATTGGAGATCCCATGAAACATGTAGTATTTGGAAACATAAAAGATCTAAGACATTTATCTTTTTGTACTTTTCACTGCCTGTTTCTTTATGAAATCAATAAAAAATTAATCACAAAAAAGAACAATACATTCTTTGTTTTTCAGATTTTGTGTCCTTGATTAAATCCTGAAGAAGAAAGTGATTGTGGAGCGTCAGCATATTTCTTTGTTAAACCTGAAGGGACATCCTGAATATATCCATATGCTTTACTTCTGCCTGGCTAGACATTGGAATCAGCATTATCTATAACTAGCATAACCTTGACCACTGCCATGCACAGGCAACAGAGAATTGGATTCCACAATTTTTTCCTCAAGTTGTCTGTCAGTTTCTCCATATTTAGCTGTGTTTAGAATGCTAACCAGACAACTTAATCCTTACAAATAAGTTATTGCTTTCAAAACAGTAAGTTTCCAGTGGGAAAACAGAAACATACATCTTTCAGAAGAAGTCAGCATAATTGCAAACAATGACACTCAGAAATTTAAGATTTAACAACTGATGCCAGATTAGTGAAGTTCAGTCATAACCCACAACCATCTCATTGGAGATGCAAAACAAGGATTCCATGCTGGTCAGTTGCAGGATCAGATAGGCATTGGGTCTGAAGGAAGATAGATTCCTGCCATCTATATATCACCACTACATGACAATAATATTCAGTAGCAAGAGGAAGATTTCCATTATCTGTTCACCTCTGAAGAAAACAGACAGCTAAGGAACGCTACAAAGAAAAGACCAAGCACAGTTTTGCAGTAGCAGATGTAAACAAGAACTCTCTCCTAGACATTCCTTGGGTCAAAAAGAAAAATGTTGTAATAACTTTAACCTCAACATGAAATAAATGATTCAGGAGAAGACTCCCAACTGCAAATATGGGCTTTATTGTATTTTTTAAAGTGCCATAGTTATAAATGGTGCTTTATAGAACCAATACACATGGATACCCTGCCCAGAAGAGCTTACAATATAAGTCAAGATGAGAAAATAAGAAGAGATAAATACCACTGTATATATAGGAAACACCTAGACTCATACACCAGTCTCCCAGATGACCACATAGTCTTATTGTCCTTCATCTTGCCTTACTCCTCTTCCCCTGAGCCTGTAATTCCTTTCTTCTTTTATTATAGCTATAAACTATAATCCTGGCCCCACTGGATCAATGGGAGTTTTGCCATTGACTTCAATGGAGTCAGAATTTCACCTATAATTTATATGCAACCCTTAAGGAAATAAGGCCTTTGCTGTACAACTTCCACTAACAGCAACAGGACATGTAGGACTAACACTTTGCATATCAAGTTGAAAATATGCTATCACAGATATTTTTAAAAAGCTGCCCAGAGGGAGATCTGGATATTGGGGTAAACTTAGATTGTCACTTAGCAGTTCTCTGAAGTCAATCCTAATGAAAGGTTATTGTTGGGTGTATTGGATTATCCAGATACTGAAAACCTAGAATTGAGAACAGTGTTGTAGGCATGGGCAGAAAATGTTTCCCACTGCTACATGAGACATTTCACTGCTTAAGATAATTGACCTAACACTACCTCCTAAGGAGAGGAGAAAAGGAGACAACAATGATGACAAGGTTACCAGATGAATTATAACACAACCATTTGAAGACCCTTCAGTTGTACTTTTGTCTGAACTGGAGAACTTTCCATTTTTATTTCTTTACAATTAATGTGATATTTGGAATGGTTAAACTAACTAGCAGGTAATGATGTTAGTATCTTTTCTGGCTAGTTTTCACTGTAAATAGAGGTATGTTTTTACATCAAGATAGCTACCTTGATGTGAATCCTAGTGGAGACAAGGCACAGGCAGTTTTTCCCTCAATGTAGTCGAGGTCAGCCCGACATGCCGCACCTGGCCTTTACTTTGACTAGCTACATCAAGGTAAAAACTCCAATGCCTTTTCTCCACTAGGATTTTACATCTAATAGCTATCCTGAGTAATCCAGTGTATCAAGTTAGCTGTCTCAATGTAAAACCACACCTTTTGCCATGCAGTAAAGACAAAACCTCCCATATATCTTGATCTCCAAAAACGTTTTGTTTGGATGCTCAGATATAGTCGGATTTGTGACTATGTAAAAATGACACATTCTTACACAACATTGTTTGGGTCTTTGTATCATGTATGTTTAACTTACTGACAAAGAGAAGATTTTGCTACTGTTTCCACTGCCCGGCCTGCACACCTTTGGTGGCACAAACTGGATCCTATTTTGCCTCATGCATCATCAGCAAAATTGTCAGCTGAATTTTGATTGCATATGACAAGTTATATCAGCTTAGGGTCTGTCCAAAGGAATCTGTTATACTGCTGAGTTTTTTAAATCAACACATCACGGTGGCACTAGAAACACATCAACTCCCACAAATTATGATATATTGAAAACAAACAAAGTTATATGATAGAAAATAAGAGCAACACAATTCATGATTAACCTTGATGCACCATATGTCCTGCAACACCTAAACACAACAGGGTGCCCTTTTAATTATCCTTTAATGTGCTCCTTTGTGTCTAACTGCTGGAGGACATATGGCGCATCAGGATTCTAGTGTTTTCAGTCACAATTCTAATGTCCTTTAAACGCATTGGTGTGCATGTAAATGTATATATTGGTTTTCTCACGTAGAAGAGCCCTAATTGTACACTGTGTATCATGCTCTTACATATTGACACTCAATAGTTTCAAGGAAAACTCTGAGGAAGGGTAAAATATACTAGATTCTCATTGCCCAAGTGTATACTTCAGAAAAAAACAGAAATAACCACCTGCAAAATGGCACGTTAACAGAAACAAGAATTTCACTTTCAACCTTTAATAGGCTGAAACTACACAGAGAAAACAAAATAATTATATCAACTCTGCTTTGTCTATATTAATGCTACCAGATTATGTCACAAAGCAGCTTTGTGAATTATTGCCACATGCTACTGTGTGGACAATAACATTTTTTATCTCAGATTAAAAAAAATAAGATAATGGTAGTCTCAATTTTTTCTGCAAGTGACTGTTTAGATAGGAACCAATGAATTAGAATTCCATTCCAATGAGCATAATGTACTGGAGACAGCTACCAGATCTTCTGAATAAACATCGTGTTACACGGGTTTCAGTCTTTCTGATGAGCATGGTATCCCTCACCTCAAAAATTTCAGTGTCTAGACAAAGGATGACATCCTTTAAAGTGCCTTTGGAAATTAGCACAGTGATTCAATGCACCACAGACTCAGATGGTGGGGATGTGTCTGATGTACGCACAGTCAGACAATTAAGTTACGTTAATCACATTTTGAGTCAATTACAGTTCCAGAGAGATTTGGGATTTGTCTTATGAAGGAAGAAGTTTCACTTTGCGCACCAGTTATGATAAAGAATTTCTCAAGTATCTCCTGTGATGATCAGGGGTTTAAATCAGATCAGAGACAGCCAACATTCAGCCCACTGAGTTCTACAATTTAATACTTTACATTTAATACAAGGCTGCAGCCCACAGACTACAAACGCCAACATGCAGACAGATCAGATCCACATGGAACATTGCATTCTGGGACATGTAGTCTTCACAGACTACACATCCATATTAAAGATTAGGGCAGTTGCAGCATGTGGTTTCTGAGAAGCTGGTGATGGGGCTCTATGAAGGGCCAAGTTTGGCTCCCTTGAGTAAAATGCTACCTTTCATATCTCTAACCAAATCACATATTGATATCTCTCTTTAATGTGCAACCAAATATGAAAGTGAGTGTTTTCATTACTCTGGAACCAATATGATATTTGCAAACCATCACTCTGTTCACTCTGCTTCTGTGTTACATCCCTTTCCCATACCCTTGTCAGTCTTGCCTGTTTAGATTGTAAGCTCTTCAGAGCCGGGACTGTCTACTGCTCCATGTTTGTATCCAAGTGCCCTTCTTTTCCTGACATGACTCATGTAGCATTAACTGCAGACGACAGATTTTACTGTCTACTACTAGTTATGAGATTTCATTCTATCCTTTCCAAAGAAGACCTGGCCTCAGTCAGACAGACGGTCAGTACCTCCAAATGGGATTATTGCAATGCAACATACCCTTTGCTTCCAGGTATCATCAAAAGCTACAACTGATGCAGACACAGCTTTCAGCAACACGTTTCCAAAAGCACGTCATGCTTGTATGCTGCTCATTACATAAGTTCCCGATTAACAACAAATCAAGTTTAACAGCTCAGCTCAAGGCCCTCAATGAACTAGGCCCAGGATAACTAAAGGATTGACTCACCCTCTGCGACATCTTGTCCTCAACTGCTCCATTCATAAAGAATAAAGCAATTGTCTACACCTAGCTTGTGTGTGCAGAAGACAGGGCTTTCTCATCAGCTGGGCCAAGACCATGTATCTCATTGCTGCGCACAGGAAGACTAACCTAAAAGCTCGTCTTCCTGTAAGGCACCATGGGACTAGAACGCTGGCCTGTGGAGTTTAGGATAGCTGACGTACCCACTTCGCCACCAGGAAGCCCTGCAAATACTGTGGAATACTTTGCAAATACTGCAGGAAGAACTGTCCAAAGCAGACATGCCAAACCTGCAAAAAAAAAAAAAAACCCACAGAAATTGGGCTTGTTTTTGTCTTAATTAGCTTGTGGGTTGCTTGTTGGCCAGTTTTTGGCTTGGTGCTTGTTTGGCTTGTAGCTTGTTGCTTCTTTTTTTTGATCGGTTCCCAGCAAGCAGGGGCAAGGCGGGGAGAGAGTCAGGGGTGTACAGCGGGCCCACCACAGTCCCAGACTGCATGTCAGGGGAATCTAGTCAACTACAGTGTTGGGGTTCTTGAGTTTGGTTGGTTTTAGCCTTGTTTTGAAATAGCGTTCGCTTGATTTTTGGCTTATTGTGAAAGTCGGAGTGCTTATTTACCGCATAAAAGTTGGCAACTATGGTCCAAAGGGTGCAGAGCAACTGCACCCTGTGGCCTTCTGATTAGCCCACGCTCACTATTTAACCCCAGAGGATGCCCCAGTTATCTGGACAAGCATGCCGATTTCTGGCTTGATGTGACTCCAGACCTCACCTTGCTTTCTGATCTCCCATCTGTGATGCCAGCCTGACTCTGACCCTGACTTGTGCCTGTTGATTCCGGCTCTAGCGATTACTCTTACCCCTGTTCACTGACTGCTGCCTTGTGGCCACCAACCCACCTGTGACCACTAGGCCAGACTGCCTATGCCCCAGTCTCTTACGCTTGCATGTGCAAATGCAAAAATCCATTATTTGAGCTTACTTTACCATAAAAGCATCTCTGTGAACCAGGGAAGGAGATGGAGAAGACACACACATGCAGTGTATTTTCCATGGACTGGGAACCATGCTAAGGTTATTTTGACCATGAATGTCACTTTAAAGGCTTTTTTGCTGTGGAAAGAATTCAGATACCTGGTAATACAAGTGATATAAAAACCTGGACAGGATAGACTAATCTATAAGAAAACCCCCACCCATGACTCCGGCAGAAATCCAGACACTCTCCTTTACATAAGTTTAACGAGATACTGTGAAACAGTGCATTCCACCCGGAGAACAAAACCCTGAATTCTGCAGTGAAAATTTTGCCAGTGCTGTGTATTTTCCATTATGCTGAATGACTGTGGGTGCCATTAAAATGTCAACATTATTTGACTTTACCAAGTTGTAAATAGTATTCGCTCTACTTATTATGGCAAAAAGCACAAATGCTGTGGTAAAATTCAGTATTGAAAATGTCGCCTCCTTATATATTGAAATGTCACCCACTGTAACAAGGAAAATCAATAAGACAGATAAAGCTGTAATATGAGTCAGCTACATAAGATTAATGACAAAGCTTCAGTGCTGCAGGCATTTTCAAATTTGGTTGCCTTAAGTTTAGATACATAAAACCACTTTAAAGCACCTAAATAAGCAGCTTGCTTTTCAGAAGTGCTGAAGACTGACTCCAATGGAGGCTGTGGGTACTTCTCTCTCAAAAATCAAACCATTTATTCGGGATTATAGATACAGATGTAAGTACATAACTTTAGAAATCCAGTTTGAAAATGTTAACCTCTGCTTTCAAGTAGGAAATGGATAGTAATATCATGCAATCTGGACAGCACTAAACAAGTCAATAGAAGAGAAACCATGGACATAGCACTACATGTAATGAGAAGTGTGTGGGGGGGTCACTTTTATATGTCCAGGACATAAAACAAATTTGCAGTGTCATTATCTATGCATATCAATTTTTTAATCAATAGAAGACACTTTGGTGTGCCACACCAAAAGCTATATATAATCTTCTTTGCTTTGCAAAAGCATCAAATAAAACCCTTCCCAGAGATGTGGACATGATTATCATCATCATCAAAAGAAGGATTAGAATTTTGATGATTTTGAAGCACAGTCAAATACGTTTGTCAAACTGAGCGGGATAAAATTAAAAGGGAAAAGACATTTTATTTTCAATTTCCGAAGAAGGTAATTCAAAGGATGGAAGGAAAATAGAGTACAAACCATAAAAAGGTAGCTGCCAGCACTCTTCCATTGTGCATGTCTGTCTGCCAACAGCTATAATATGGTCGTGCAATTTGCTGAGAACCTCTGTGTGACATAGGACTCTTTGCAAAAGGCCCCATATTCTTTGCAAATCTCTCTCACCTCAGACCTGAGAAACTCACTACTCCAAACACATTTCACTGGGTTTTTATCCATAAGGAGTAATACATAAGGTATCTACAGGAAGCTCATATATTGTTAAGATTTGTAATCATTGTGAGATGCATGTATGGGTAATATGTAAGAAACAATGTATTTATATTGAAAGCATGTTTTATGGACTTGGGGTAGAAATTAGTTACCAAGAGGTAATGTGTCTCAGTGATGAAAAGCAAGAGGGAGTTGTAGCCCTCCCTAATCAACCTGCAGGGTAATGCAAGGTTCTAATTCATACACTTGCCACATCCAGAACAGTTAATGGAAAACCACCAAAGACAATTGCAAATGATCAAAACTACTTGGAGGTGAAAAGGAACATTATAGCAGGCAGGCGATTGTCCTAGTTATGAATAAAGACAAAAAACTGATCCAGTATAACAGAGTGTAGAGAAAGACACTCTGTATCCATTCATTGAGGAAATGCCTTAAGAATCAGGGGGCTTTCATGAACATTTGGATCGTGGTTCTCATGAAACCAGCCAGCTCTGCAACGGACTGAACTTGGAGTACAGGAAGTCTACTTTGTTATATAAGAAAGCTAACTATTGATAAGTGTAGACCCAAGTTCACATTTTATTATTTTGTTTTGTGTTACCGGTTATTTCCATTTCTTTCACTCATTTATAGTTAAATCTTTATTCTTAAACCTTTTGTTTTATTATAAGTGCTCATGAGAGCTGTGTGGATTACAGGAGTGGTGGTTTCAGGTAAAACTGGTAAACTAGTGTACACTGCACTTTTGGGTGCAGAGGATCTTGAATTTTTGTGAAAAGTCAGTGTCAGGGGCTCGATGCCACAGGGGAATGATTCATATGGACTCAGGCATTGTGGTGCACCTATTGTGAACCTACAAGTTAGGATTCCATAGCTCAGAACAGTGTTTAAGGGTCTAAAAAGCTGGTGGTGTTAGAGAGCTGACATCCAGTTACTACAAAGAAATAATCCCTCTAGCTGGTGGCAGGAGGTAACAGGTGACTCTCAGTCCTAGGTGCCCAAGAATCATCACACCCTGCAATATTTAGCCACGGTTTCAGTTAGGAGAAAATGACACTCTGAATGCCTTTTGTCAGTGGATATCTGAATTTCAACTTTACTTAGCTATTTTGTTATCTAGGTGACAGCTACCTAATGAAACAGCATTTTAAAAGCCTAAAGTGAAAAGTCCATACTGGATGTTATTAGTACATCATTTCTTTCATGTGACTGATAGAAAGCAATAACTGCTAAATGACATCAATCAAATGTAATGATTTGTTATTGGTTCTGTCACTTGCATTTAAGTGTTAGTCTCTCTCCCTGTGTTCTGCTATTCACAACCGGGGACCACATAGCCAGTGTCTGTCATTCTGAGGTTATCTTTGAACGGTCATTATCTGAAGTCATATTTATACAGTATAGCTCATAAAATACCTTTTTCTCACTCATCAACGCTTTCCAGTGCCATGTCAGCGCTGGACAGGATATTGTACAAAGGATTCTGACTAGTTAAATGGGCTGGGGAGATGTCAAAGTCATCTTGTGGAAATCAAATGGATGCATTTATCTGCAGACAAAATAACTGAACATATATTTATTGTTGTTTTGATTCAGGCTTTTTAGATTTTTTTCAGGAATGGAATGAACAGAGCACGTTTATCCTAGACAGCAATGCATACACTAAAAGCAATATTATCAGTATACTACAATAGAAAAAAAGATTTAAAATTAAATCCAGATGTTACATGATAAAAATATATAAGTGCAAAAAGAATGTTATCATACTAATCTCTATGTTATAAAGCACCCACAGTATAACTTTATATTTAATAAAAGAGATACTATAAAAGTTAAATGCTTTTTTAAAATATCTTCAGGATTTAGTAATTGGAAGGCTCCCAAAGCACTTTTTGTATTTCATGCTGAGATGCACAGAGAGTTGTTCATATTTAATTGAAAATGTGTTAACATTACGATTTCAAAGGGATCCAGAGTAATGGGAGTTTTCCTGAAAATTCAAACCCTGGCTTTCAATGTTTCCTGTTGTGCAGGAGAAAGATCTCATTTTAATGGAATAAATTGCAGAAAGGGACCTAAAGAGGACAATTTCTTCATTCTTCAGTGAAACTGGTGGGAAGTAAAGCGAGGTATAATTAATATTTTAGCTTCATTTTTTAAAACTTTTAAAGATTAATGCTCTCATCCTGCTGCATTTCACTGTACACTTGATCAAAAGAGAAGATTACTCACCCTGTGCAGTAACTGAGGTTCTTCAAGATGTGTGTCCCTGTGGGTGCTCCACTGTAGGTGCAGCAGCACCCCCTGTGCCTGGGATTGGAGATCTTCATCAGCAGTGCCCATCAGACTGCACATGCACATCTCCCCCATCTCACACCGTGAGCGGGATGTATATATAGTGCTGTGCAGTCCGACCACCCCCCAGTTCCTTCTCTGCCGCAGAGCTTATGTTTGAGCTCTGAAGCAGAAGGGAGGAGCGCGGGCCGTGGCGCACCCTTAGGGACACACATCTCGAAGAACCTCAGTTACTGCACAGGGTGCGTAATCTTCTCTTCTTCGAGTGACAACCCCGTGGATGACTAGAAAGCAGTGCCCCAGTTGGAAAGCTGGGGCTTCAGAGCGGCATTTACTGCAGATGATAGGACAGTATGTCCTCGGAGATTATTTGCAGCATGAGTAATGGCATAGTGATGGGCAAGAGTGTCCGCTGATGCCCATGTGGCTGCTTTGCAAATGTCAGCAATCAGGACATTATTGAGAAAAGCAATGGAGGTGCAGAGTGAGTGGGTGGAATGTGCTCTAGTTCCAGGAAGAGGTTGTCAATTGTGTAGTTGGTAGAACAGATGTATACACTGCAAGATCCACTTGGAAAGGCATTGCTTAGAGATGGCTGCGCCCTTGGCTCTTTCAGTCGTTGAAAGGAATAAGCATGGCAATTTTTGGAAAGGTTTAGTTCTGTCCAGGTAGAAAGCTAATGCTCATCTGACGTCCAGGGTGTGCAGGGCTGCCTCTTGTTGGTTGCTGTGAGGGACTGGTTCTATGGTTCCCAGTTGCAGAAGATGATTTATTTCTTATTGTAGAATGGGTTCATGAGAGGGGTCCCTGAAGGAGGACGGGAAGGGATGGTGGCGGGGTGGGATCGATAGGAAAGGGATGGAGTATCCTTCCATGATGATCTCTAGGACCCACTGCATGGGCGGTGGGTATAATAGGCCAGGGGAGGCTCCTGGTGCTGCCACAGGACCCCCAGTTGTGAGGTTTTGGGGGGAAGCTTTTGCTTTATTATGCCCTATGCATTCATGGGTTCATCAGTAATCTCCCTAGACTCCAGAGAGATTACTGATGAACCCAAGAAGCTGAGTAGCAAATCCCACCTCCTCAGCCACCCTGGAACCTGCATGGGCATATCGAAAGCTTCTTTCGGACGAGACACTTTTCCCCAGGGTGGCTTGGGGTTTGGGGAGGGGAGGCATGGCGTGTCTACGACTGGCTTGAGGCACATCCAGGCAGGTGGAGGGGGGGGGTGCGCTTGGGCCTCCAGCTAGCCTGAGGATCTTCTGGCCAAGGGAGTGTGTGTGCTTGGGCCTCTGGCCACCCCAGGGCTCCCCAGCCAAGGGGGGGGCGCTTGGATTTCTGGCCACAGGGGGGAAGGCCGGGGGTCTCGAGGCTTCAGCCTCGGCAGGGGGGCACAGGGGGCTAGCCTCCCCAAAGGGGGGCTCCACCTGCTGCCCATGACCCACTGGTCTGAGGTAATTAGCCTACATGATTGACAAAACAAAGAATAGGTCCCCAAACTGGTGGGATGTCAAAGATGGTTGGTAGGGCTGGAATAGAGAGAGGCTTCTTAGGGCCTCAATCACACTTTCAAAATTATTGTTTGGCTGAAGATGCATGAAAGGTAGCCCCTTGAGGAGTTGCCTCTCTACATTTGGTAGGGGGCTTCTGTCGCCAGCATCATAGTGCCACTGGGAAGTGTATTGTGGTGGTCAGGATCACAGGGGAAGATAGTATTTCTCTGGGTGCCTCTTTGGTGCTGCTGTGTAAATGCTGAGAGAGCAGAGTAGCAACTTGGCAGACTTTAAGGGAGTGTAGCGATTCATCCGTATGCTCCATGAATAATTTGGGGCCCTCAAAGGGTAAGTCCTCCACAGTGGTTTGTACCTCAAAGCCAGAGAGGTGCAGCCATGATGCCCGTCTCATGACTATGGCAATTGTGATGCAGTGGGCAGCGGAAACTGCAATCTAAAGGGGCTTGTAAGGCTGTAGAGGCCAAGAGGTGTCCCTCAGATATGAGTGCCTGGATTTGCTCTTTATTATCTTTAGGAAGGTCTTGGCAGAGTGTCTGTATTTTAGAATAGTTATGGGGTAGTTATATTTGGCCATAAGAGCCTCATAATTAAATATGCAAAATTGGAGCGTGGTGGGAAAATAAATCCAATCATTTCCAGTCTCTCTTCCAGACAGCGAATATACTCTGGGTGGCCATCCGTTGCCGGAAAGGCGACCTGGCAAGAGACGCACCTCTTAAACCTGGGAGATCCAGGCATAAAGGTGAGGGAAAAAGCTTCCCAGTTGGGAAGGGTGGGAAGTGGGGAAATGAAAACCTAAGCTATTGAGTAACGAGTAGGGTAAAGTGAAAACAATTATTTTTTAAGATAGAGGAAAGAAGAAGAATGTACTAAACTACACTAAAACTGACAGGTGAGGCACTATATAAGCAGGCAAAGGGAGAAGTGGGCTCTGATGTGGATTCCATCCCAGACCAAAAGGCAGTAGAGAAGGAACTAGGGGACGGCCAGACTACAAAGCGCTATATATACGTCCCGCTGACAGCGCGAGATGGCGGAGGTGGGCATGTGCAGTCCGACGGGCACTGCTGATGAAGATCTCCATTTCCAGGCATGGGGGGACAGGGGGGCGCCACTGCACCTACAGTGGAGCACCCATAGGGACATCACTCGAAGAAGAAAGCATTGATTTCACTAAAGTTTAGATCCTAATAATTAGATCAAGACAATTTACAAATACTTAGCAATGCCATTGTCCTTTGAAATCCTAAAGAAGAGTAACATTCCCCCTCCCCCCCCAATGTTTTACAATTCTTGCCTGTGGCAGAATCGCACATACCTCTAACGCTAAAATTCTTCCCCTTTCCTTAATGGACCATTTTATGAAGCATGGTTTATTACTGTAACTAGAACAAGAAGGATATCATACAAATCACTGCAAGGAAGCATACATTTTATCTAGGACTTCACTAAATATGCATATATGTAATGGGAATACAAACAAAAGCCCTGATTCTGCAAAGGAATCCACCCACATAGATGCTTACATCTGCACATAATCCCATTGTGACCATGGTAAGAGAATTCCTGTGTAGAATCAGGATCAAAGCTCCCAACATTGATCACTGACTCCTATTTAAGTATAGTTGATTATTACACCACATGAAATCCATTATAGATAATCATACTTTGCCACGGCTAGCTATTATTCGCTTAATATTTTTTAAAGTTTAAAGTTTGGCTAAGTCTGAGATAAGCTTATTCATAGAAGATTATACTGACCAATATATACGTTAGCAGTAAAATTGGTCCTCCAATTGGCTGAAACACTAATAGGTCTGTTCCCTACGCCAATCAGAATGCCTTAGATCAATAATACTACTGGGAGCAATTGACATTCAGCAGCACCACCATCCATAAATTAAATGATTACATCTGTGCCATTTATTCTATATAATGTAAACAAAGTTATGGTAATGGAACATTGTCGCAGGATCAATGTCCCCTGCTTAGAAAATAAATTCCTCAACACTTATGCAGCAGCAGGAGATCAGTATTGTACACCAACATTTTACTCCATTCTCTCCTAATTACAGCAATGTCGGTTAGCGATGCTATGGTGAAGAATTGCCGAGTTTCCTTTATAACACGTTTCCCTACCTTTTATGCTTTACTGGAGGCAGGTGCTGTTTTATCAGAGCACAGAATGACAATGAAACATTCGTATGAGGTGAAATTCACCCAGGATGCAGAGTGCCAGCAGAGGACACCCCATACCCCTTAAGCCAAACCTAGGTGCTGCATGGTGAACAGCAAGGGAGAGGCCATAAGGTTACACATAAGTAGTATTCACACCTTCTGCATGTCACAGGAAAGGCTTCCACATCAGTGACACTTAGACTAGTTAGAAGGTCAGTAATTGGGGCAGGTCAGTTATGTGAATCCAATGTCATCAATATAATGTGGCCATGTCATGTTGGTCCAAGCCTTGGGCAGTGATTTCTTTTGTTTCACCTGTTACTAAACAAAGGGGCATTTAAAAATTCCTTCATTCAGACCTGACTGAAAGGTAGCGAGCACATCCATCAGCTGCAGTGAAGTCTGTGATTGCCAACAGATTAAAGACAACACTTGTTGCACCTCCAACACAATATTAACATTTCAATCTCTCCACTGCAAATATTCAGCGCATACAAGATTTCATGCCAAAACTGATTCTTTAAGCTGATGCATTACAGCTTACAGCTGTAATGGCCTTTAGAATAATTAATACACATTTTCATCTTGGGTAAATTCATATTAACTCAAAAAATAAGTTAAAGGTTACAAAGTCAAGCACTCAAAAGTTAGGAAATGTTAGAATTTCCCGTGGAACCTTAATTCACCCCCCTCTGTGCACTATGATACAGTCTTTAATTACATGATCACACATTTTTTTCTAGGACCCCATGCAGGACTATTACCATCTTACACATTTTATATCAACTGAAACATTCACGTTTCCCTCAAAGAACAAAATTATAGTAGTCATTTAATCTAGGAGATGTAAAAATAAATAAATCCAAAACCTCTCTTTTGATACACTATGTTAATTTTATCTCTTCCCTCTGTTTGATCTTAAAAAAAAAGTCAAATAGGTTCAATTCCCATACATCATAGTGGATTGTAAAAATGATCTGATCTATGAAATTAAAATCTAAAATTGGTGACGTGATATATTCCTTCCTAATTTCAGATTTATGTTCAGTATATTTTGTAATTTCACAGATCTAATGGTCTCTCTGGCGTGTGAATAGCCATAAGGACATTTAAACATATAAATTACATATCAGTAAATTTTCATATCAAAAGAGAGTTTCCTATGTGTTAATACTTGATTAAAGTAGATATCTTACATCATACTGTTACAATTATTACATATATTAAGCAAAACTCCCAAGTGTAGATAAAATATGTTCTCTTTTTATATAATCAGTAGAATCAGAATAGATCAACCGTCATATACATTCTTAGTTCTCTTCCAGGAAATCAATGGCAGTTCCTTAAATAAACAAATTGTTTATCCAAATGATGCCAATCTAGGTGTCATGCTTCAGAAAAGGAGGTCAAGTTCAATCAGACAGATACATTAAAGCAAGTGAAACAAAATATTTTGATTACATTCAGGATACCAAACCTGACCCTGCAAGAGTGGCAGCATGAAACCTTGGGAGAATAATGTTGAGCTATAAAAAAGATATTAGTGAAGGTGGTTAACATTGTCAAGTTTGTGTCACACTGTAACAAGGCCCAGGCCTTGGTGTGCGCTACAGAAACTCTCTAGCAGTTCTTTTCAGGGCATGTCCCAGCACACCTGTTACGGCCCTTGGACACTTTATAACCAGGACCAGTAGTTGTAGGGCATATGACTTCCAGGAAGCCAGATATAAGACTTCTTGCTTTCTAAGCAAGGGCAGCAAACAGGCAGTCAGGGAAGTCCTGGAAGGGCTACATAGTGGGGGAAGGAAGAATCCTACACCTCCCAGCTAGCAGAAAGCAAGGAAGTCTCAGTTGCTAAACTCTTCATATTACCACGAGCCTTCTGCGTCTTCTGATACTTAATAACATGTAAAAATTCACCCTGAAGAAGAGGGATTTAGAACTTAACTCGAGCACTGAGGCTTTATTTGGACTGTCCCAGAGTATGAATCTGTCCACCTGCTCACATGCACTCCCTTTCTTGCTCACACACAGTCACGTATGTTTTACAATGTCTCCTAAAGTAGGGCTGACTTTGCAGTGACATGACCAATGAGACCTTCTCAAAAATTCATCATATAACAGAAATGAAGGCACTTTGGCATACTAGGATATAAACGAAGAGGATGCACCCAAGTGAGGAGTTGGGACTGAATCACTGGAAGAAGGGAAGCAAGTGGTTTATGTATCCACGTCACAGAAATGCATGCATTTGTGTTTGGTTGTGGGAACTTCCATCGATGGATGTATGGGAAAAAGGTTACAGTAGAGTCAAACCACAACTCTTAAGGGACAATCAAGGAAAAAGTCTGCTGCAGAAACACCAAGGTTGCACAGAAAGATATTGCACCTGAAGCAATATAATACTGTATTTAAACACAAACCAGGAATGGTTACACCAGTTGCTAGCTTTAATCATATTATTTCTGGCAGGGTTTTAGCCGCGTCCAGTTTATCTGTGACACAAAGAAGTTGACAGAATTAAGGGTTGCAACAAGCCCATTCCCCACTTATTATTTATTAGTATTACCGTAGCACCTTGGAGCTCCTGTCATGGACCAGAACCCCATTGTGCTAGATGCTATACAAATACTGAACAAAAAGGCAGTGTCTGCCCCAAGGAGCTTAACCACAGTGCTGGAGATTTTCATTCCTAGTTGTCCAAAAGAAAAACATCTGTGTCTGCCACAAGTGAGAATTCTCGTCATTCCATTATGAACTAACAGTTATGAATAATCCAGTCTTTAAAAGATTAAATACATGCAGCTCACTGATATCTGATATGATTTAAGAACATAAGAATGGCTGTACTGGGTCAGACCAATGGTCCAACTAGCCCAATATCTTGTCTTCCGACAGTGGCCAGTGCCAAATGCTTCAGAAGGAATGAAACAAACATGGAGTTAAGGCACGTCACCAGGAGGTGACATACCTCAGAAATGTTCCTCTCAGGCAGGAGGTAACAGACACCTATCTCCCTGTCTGGCCATTTTGGTATTGTGTATTGTATGCCTCACATTGAAGGCCTATTTGCACACCCAGACAAAGAATGGGACTGGTATATCTTGGCGGGGGGGAAGAATTACTCTGGATCCTTCTCCTAGGAAGCAAGCTGCTAGTGGGCTTGTCTCGTGAAAGAAGGGTCACAGCCAGCCTGGCTGTAAAGCGCTGCATGGATTTGGGGTAAGCAATACTCTACAAGGCTAGAAAATATCCTGTGAATTAAATCTAGGCTCTAGAATGTGTTATAATTGTATTTTATATGTGACCATTTGTTTCCAACACTTCTACTTGCTATTACTTAAATCTCTATGCTTTGTTAAATACATTTACACTTGATTTCACTATAAACATATCTCTGCCATGTGGTAAGCACCGTGGTGATCTGAGGTGGAATTGGTAAGCTGGGGAGCACTGCTTCTTTGGAAGCAGTGAATCTGTGAATACTGCAATTTTCCAGTGGACCAGGGCAGGACACTTCAAAGAGACACTCAGAAAGCTCAAGAGTTGGGCTATGCCAATTGCTAACCTGTAAAGTAACAGCGGGGTCTGTGAGGCCTAGAGGGGAGCGCTTGTACTGCATGTGGAGTAGGGGAGCTGACCCATAGCGGGCACAGACAAGGCTTCCTCATGCTAAGGTCAGGTGGTAGCAAGGGGCCTCACAACCCTGGGTACATCTGGGAAGCGTCAGACACTCAGATTTAATAAAGCACTTAAGCACACATTTAACCTTAAACAAATGCTTAAATCTCCTTGGAATTAATGGGATTTAAATATGCTTTATGTTAAGTATGTGATTAAGTGTTTTGCTGATATGGGGCCTGCATGTACAAATAAAGAGAGATTTTAGTGTCCAATTTACTTACAGAAGTGCTTGTCAAACTCTGAGGAGCCTACAGTCCCTCATGCTATGCCATCTCACCCATGCCCAAAGGTGACATCAATTTTTTACATTAGATAATGAAAACTATCTGTTTCCCGTGGATGATTAAAGTTGTTAGTTTGAGCTGGAGAGACAGAGAAACATTTAAACTTTCTGCAATTGGTAAACAAAGGCATTTTTCACTTCTCTCTAGTGATTGGCCCACAGAGGATGAAAGTCCTGCTACAGAGTCTCATATAGTTCAAGTGCAAGGGGCCTATATTTCTGGAACTGAAGGTAATGGGTCCTAGTCTTGCATGTGTTGCTTGGCATGGGAAGAGATCAAGGAATGGGATGTTGTGTGGATGCATCCCATTGAGTTCAACATTACTCTGATGCTGGAAGTTTCAGTACAGACGTCATTCAGCTGTAATAGTAACACTCCAACTCTGTATCCTATATTCAAACTATTCCACTTCTTTGGCCTTGTTACAATCAAAATTATTCTCTATTGTGGCTGAAACCATTAAGCATACACACATTTTAATCCTAGACTGAAGATATAATAATCATATCATGCCACCTGGAGTGAACATACTTCAAGATGACTGACAAGGGGCCACCAGTCTGAACAGCCTTGAATTGGTAAGAATCTGCTGTAACCCAACACTGTCACAACATAATTGTGAGTGTAATGGGTACCCAAAATAAACAGGAACACAAAAAACTCATCTGCAAATGAGTAAAATCTGTGTTTGAGGCAGTCTTAAACAGAGCACCATTGTGCAGTATATTTTAGCAGACACTAAGGAATTAGGTGCAATACCCATTACTGGGAGTTACATAACTAATTCCATATGCACTGTGATGAAAATGTACCTTGAAAATACAGGTCACATTCTAAAGCAGATTCTATCCCTCTCTTTCAGACTGATACAGCTCTTTCCAGAGCTCCCTCTCTGTGTTTCATCCCTCCTGGCAGCCCTTAACGTTGACAAGAGTTTTACAGTCGTTAATAATAACAACACTACTTAACCATAATGTTAACAACAATGATGAATTCTGGACTCAGCACTCCCTTCCCCTGTTATTCTGCTGCCGCTATAGTGTTCCATAATTGGACTGTCTGCAGGGGGTCTCATGGCTTCCCTCTCAAATGATTTCCCTATGAAGTCTTGGTTCTTGTTACTAGTTCCTGACATATAACTCCCACTGCTCCAAGGTTCTGATTTCCCATTCTTATTAGGAACTGAAAAATATATATTCCTGCCTGCTAACAAACTAAAGAACATTTCAAATACAGGTCACAAATTCAAAGCAATCTATCCATCTCCCTTCTGGGCTGCTTCTATCCCATCCACAGTCCACCTGCTGGCAGCCCCCTCAAACATTTCCCTTAACCCTCCTATTTTGAAAGCAGCTGTGGCTGCCAGCATCCCTCTTATCTTCAAAGTAATCTAGGCCCAAAGGGGATGACAAATCTCAGAAGTTAACCTTTTCCTTGGATCAGCCCCATATAAGTTTAAACTTGAAAAAGAAGAGTACATTGTCAAGTGTAAGCATCTGTATTGCCAGGAATACCATTGACTTCAATACCAGCAGTGAATTTGGCCCTCTAATTCTATGAAGCATACACCCATACTCTTCACATTCAGGAATTCCACTGTGAAGATTAACTTTTTGCAAAAGTCATTTTTATAGCATATTATTTTTATTCCTGTCAACTATCAAGAGGTTCCCAAATTCTAGTCACTCTTAAAACGAACATTTAACATTTTCCTAACTAGCTAGGTATTTATATTGCCTCTATCACATAGCATCTGACCAACTCACAATCATTAGTGAATTTATCCTTATCTCTGATGTAGGGAGGTGTCACCCCCATTTTATAGATGGAGACTGTAGGAAATTACCCAAGGTCAAAAGGAAATCAGTGTCAGACCTGAGAACTGAGGAAAGGACAGTTACCTGTTCCGTAACTGGCGTTCTTCGAGATGTGTTGCTCCTGTCTATTCCACAGTAGGTGTGCGTGCTCGCCACATGTACCGGTGCCGGAAGTTTTTCCCTTAGCAGCATCCGTAGTGGGGGAGCACCGCTGCGACCCCTGAAGTGGCGTCGACATATCGCGCCATAAAGGGGGCTACGTGCTTCCCCCACCCTCAGTTCCTTCTTGCCAGACAACTCCGACAGAGGGGAAGGAGGGTGGGATGTGGAATAGACAGGAGCAACACATCTTGAAGAACGCGAGTTACAGAACAAATAACTGTCCTTTCTTCTTCGAGTGATTGCTCCTGTGTATTCCACAGTAGGTGACTCCAAGCTATACCTGATGGAGGTGGGTAGGAGTTCTAAATGAAAAAGGTTAAGGGTTACCCGGGCGGAGCACCGCCTTACCAAACCCAGCATCGTCCCTTGCTTGGGAGACGATCGCATAGTGCGATGCAAAAGTGTGGACAGAGGACCAAGTAGCAGCCCTGCAGATGTCCTGAATGGGGACATGAGCCACATAGGCCGCTGACGAGGCCTGGGCTCTCATCGAATGCGCCTTAACAATAGGAGGCGGGGGAACCCCTGCCAGGTCGTAACAGGTGCGAATGCACGAGGTGATCCAGCAGGAGATCCGCTGGGTGGAAACCGATTGCCCCCTCATGCGCTCGGCCGTAGCAACGAAAAGCTGAGGGGATTTCCGGTATGGCCTTGTTCGATCTAAGTAAAAGGCCTGCGCTCTACTCACATCTAGCATGTGTAGGCGTCGTTCCTCATTGGATGAATGGGGCTTAGGACACAGGACTGGCAGGAAAATGTCCTGGTCCATATGAAACGCCGAGACCACCTTCGGTAGGAAGGCCGGGTGTGGGCGAAGCTGGACCTTCCCCTTATGGAAGACAGTGTACGGGGGATCCGAGGTCAGCGCCCTAAGCTCCGAAACCCTGCGGGCTGAGGTGATAGCCACCAAAAATGCCACTTTCTCAGATAAGTGGGACCAGGAGCAAGAGGCCAAGGGCTCAAAGGGAGGTCCCATGAGGCGTGACAGCACCAGGTTCAGGTCCCAAGGAGGAACCGGGGGTCTAGCATAAGGGAACGCTCTGTCCAAACCCTTTAAAAACCTGGAAGTCATGTGGTGGGAGAACACCGACTGTCCCGCCACCGGCAAGTGGAAGGCCGAAATGGCTGCCAGGTGCACCCTGATCGAGGAGGGAGCTAGCCCTTGGGTCCTAAGGGACAGGAGGTAGTCCAGGACCAGCTGGAGCGGAGCGGACGCAGGGCAGGAACCTCTTTCCCTCGCCCATGAGGAGAACCGATACCACTTAGCCAGGTAGGCCCTCCGTGTGGACGGCTTCCTGCTTTCAAGCAGGACCCGTCTAACAGCCTCCGTACACCTCCTCTCCTCCGCATCTAGCCACGGAGCAGCCATGCTGTCAGGTGGAGCGGGGCCAGGTTGGGATGGAGGAGAC
Source organism: Terrapene triunguis (assembly GCF_002925995.2). Classification (NCBI taxonomy): domain Eukaryota; kingdom Metazoa; phylum Chordata; order Testudines; family Emydidae; genus Terrapene; species Terrapene triunguis. The sequence continues at coordinate 1,285,893 of NW_020664456.1, read as the reverse complement.
GACCTCCCTCCTGGGAGAGGAGGTCCGGGCGGAGCGGCAGCCTGTGAGGGGGGGCCGCCAAGAGTTGCAGTAAGGTCCCGTACCAATGTTAACGGGCCCAATCCGGGGCTATCAGTATAATTCTCGCCCCGTCTGACTTCACCTTCTGTAGGACCCTGCCTATGAGGGAGAAGGGCGGGAAGGCGTACATCAGGGGCCCGGACCAATTGAACAGGAACACGTCCGTCATGGCCCCATTGGCTTCTATCACCCTGGAGCAGAACCTGGGACACAGGCGGTTCTGGGCGGTGGCGAATAGGTCTACCTGGGGAGTGCCCCACTGAAGGAAAATCCATTCTGCCAGCTCCCTGTGCAGGGACCACCCTGCTCAGGCGATCTGCGAGTGTGTTGCTCTCGCCGGGTAGGTGGAACACTCGGAGGAGGATGTTGTGGGCTATACAGAACTCCAACAGGAGCTGGGCTTCCTGGCATAAGGCCCTGGAGCGCGTGCCCCCTTGCCTGTTGATGTAATACATTGCGGTGGTATTGTCCGTGAGGACTCTGACCACCTTCCCTTGTAATCGCTGGCAAAAGGCCAGGCACGCCAGGCGCATTGCCCTGAGTTCCCTGACATTTATGTGCAGGGACAGTTCCTCGGGTGACCACATACCCTGAGTCCTGAAGTCCCCCACGTGGGCTCCCCACCCCAGATCCGAGGCATCCGACACTAGGTCTAGTGAGGGAGAGGGCTCTCGGAAGGGGATCCCCGGAGCGTGTTGCTCCACCATTAGAGCACCAATGTTCCACCATTGGAGGTCTGCAACCACTGTTGGCGGCACCGTGACAACCTTGTCCAGGCCGTCCCTGGCCTGGGAGTAGTGGGAGGCCAACCAGAGTTGGAGGGGCCTCATCCGGAGCCTGGCATGTCGCACTACTGAGGTACATGCTGCCATGTGGCCAAGGATTTGAAGGCACATCCAAGCCGTGGTTACCGGGAAGGCCGTGACCGAGTCGATGAGGCCTTTGAGCGCCTCAAACCTGTCCCATAGCAGCGCTCCTATGAATTCTATGCGTTGGACCGGAACTAACGTGGATTTCTCCTCGTTTACCACTAGGCCTAGATTTGAGCAGGTGCGTAGCAGGAGGGTTATTTACTGCTGCATCTGGGACCGGGACTCGCCCTTGAGCAGCCAATTGTCCAGGTAGGGAAAGATCTGCAATCCTCTCCTCCTGAGGTGGGCCGCTACCACCGCCATACATTTGGTGAAGACCCTGGGGGCTGTCGAGAGGAGGACCGTAAACTGGTAGTGGTCCTGGCCTACCAGGAAACGGAGTTAGCGCCTGTGACCCTTGAAAATGTGGATGTGGAAGTAGGCATCCTGAAGGTCCAGCGCTGCAAACCAATCCCCCAGGTCTAGGGAGGGAATAATAGAGGCTAGGGACACCATGCGGAATTTGCAGCGTACCAAGAACTGGTTGAGCTTCCGCAGATCGAGGATGGGCCGAAGCCCGCCCTTCGCCTTCGGGATGAGGAAATACCTGGAGTAAAACCCCTTGCCCTGGAATTCCCAAGGTACTCTCTCCACGGCTCCCAGGGAGAGGAGGCGCTGTACCTCCTGACCTAGGAGGAGAGCATGTTCCGGGTCCTCCGCCGACTCCCTGGCTGGAGGGCAATTGGGAGGGGGCGAAACAAACTGCAACCTGTACCCCAGGGATATAGTGTTGAGGACCCAGCGGTCCGTAGTGATATGGAACCATTGCAAACGGAAGGCAGGTAAACTATTTGCAAACCTGAACTTTATTAACTGTGGGGGGGGTTAACCCGGCAACAGGCCTGGTGACCCCCCGCAAGCAGTCAAAAACGCCGCTTCCCTGGCCTCCTGGCCTTAGAGGGCCCTGGACAAGGGGCCGAACGGGATTGGCGTTGTGACTGGCGCCTCTGCTCCCGCTGCTTCTTGGGCGGGTGCTCATATCTGCCCCGGGCCTGTGGAGCGGAGGTGTGAGGCCTGGGCTTGACCTTGGCCAGTGTGTCGTACAGGCCCAGCGTCTGCAGGGTAGTACGGGAGTCTTTCATCCCATGCAGATGCGTGTCTGTTTGATCTGCAAACAGGGCCCGACCATCGAACGGCAAGTCCTGCATGATCGACTGGGACACAGCTGATAGGCCAGAGAGCGAAAGCCAGGACGCCCTTCTCATGGAAATCGCGGTGGCCATCGAACGAGCGGCCGTGTCCGCCGCATCGGAGGCCACCTGGAGCGCCACTTTAGCCGCTGCCGCACCCTCATCAACCACAGCCCGGAACTCCTTCCTGTCCTTCTCATGGAGGGAGGGCTCAAACTTGGGAAGGGACCCCCACAGGTTAAAATCATATCTGCTCAAGAGTGCCTGATGGTTGGCCACTCTGAGCTGAAAACTCGCAGACAAATAAACGTTTCTCCAAAAGGAATCCAGCCTGCGAGTGTTTTTGTCCTTAGGGGTAGGAGCGGGTTGGCCGTGTCCCTCTCGGTGGTTCACAGACTCCACCACTAGAGAGTTCGGAGTTGGGTGGGAGTATTAGTACTCGTGCCCCTTCGTGGGCACAAAGTACTTCCGCTCGGCCTTCTTGGAGATCAGGCAAAGAGATGCAGGGGTTTGCCAGAAGCCAGTAGTGATGTTGGCCACCCCCTGATGGAGCGGGAGGGCCACTCGCCCCAGCGTCGAGGAGGTCAGGACATTAAACAGTGTGTCCGATGGCTCCTCCATCTCCTCGGCCTGGAGCTGGAGGTTTGATGCCACCCTCCTGAGTGCCTCCTGGTGGGCCTTGAAGTCCTCCTGAGAGACCGGAGGGGGTGGCGCCATGGAGTCATCCGGTGCCGAGGAGGTCGGTTCCGCGATGTCGTCTGCACCGGCTGTGCCGAAAGGTCGACGTCCTGACCCAGGGTCAGGGTCGGTGCCGGAGGGTCGGTGCACACTGCCTCCTTGCGGTGCCGAGGTGGCGACGTCGGCTGGGCCTGGGACGCTCCCGCCACGGAGCGGGGGCCCGGCGGTGCCGGTGCCTGGGGCCACGGTGCCCACTGTCACCACTGTCCCTGCCAGGGAACGGCCTGGCCCTGGGACGAGGGGAGGCCCAGAAGGGCCGGCTGGTCTTGCGGCACCGAGCGGCTAGACGAGGGGTGGCTGCGTGCCGATGCGGAAGTGCGGGACGAGCGGACGGTGCCGTATGAACAGCTGGAGCGGTCCCGTACATGACGTCTCCATCCCCTGGAGGAGGACAGGTAGGAGTCGGGAGTACCGTCCCCCTAGTGCCTCCGGCGTCCAAGACTTCGATGCCTCGGTGCCTGGGACTCCCGTGACGAGCTCCGGGCATAGCGCCTTCCACGGCAGGTGCCGGAGCGTGAACGGTGGTGCCGACGACGACGAGACCTGTCACTGCGGTCAAGGCTCGAAGAAGAGTGGCGCCGCCTCTTAGTGCCTCCCCTACGGTCTCCCGGAGTGGAGGTGGAAAGCCCGCTCGCAGACGATCCTGCTTGCGGCGTGGAGGCGCGCCGAGGTGCGCGGCTCAGCCCTTCAACTCGGGACAGTACCTCGGCCTCGGAGGCGTCTGGAGAGGGTTGATGGCCACTGAGCGATGGCTTCCCACGGGAACGGGGGCCCGACTGAAGTGGCGCTCCCGGTACCGGAAGCGTCATGATGTCGCACGCGGTCTGAGCTGCCTCCAGCATCGAAGGCATTCTCACCTCCGGCGAGGCGCGCGTGGATGCCACCAGACTACTCTGCTCCACCCGAGTCGGAGGTCTCGGTCCCGATGGGGATTGTGGGCTGCCCAGCGTGGGTCTAGCCTCACCCCGATCCTTCTCCCGGCTCTGCTGAGTCTTCTCTTGCTTCTTAGAAGGGGAGCGGTGCCGGCTCGTTGACGGGGCCTCGCTGCGCACTGATGACGCGGTACCGGGTGCGGAATCAGGACGGCGCGCCTGGGGCGCTTCGCTGCGCGCTGAGGACGAGGTGCCCGGCGCGGGGTCAGCTTGACGCGCCGGTGCAGGGGTCAACGCCGACTCCATTAGGAGAGCTCGGAGTCGGATCTCACGCTCCTTCTTTGTTTGCGGCTTGAAGGAGCGGCAAATTTTACACTTCTCACTAATGTGAGACTCGCCTAGACAGCGAAGACACTGAGTGTGTGGATCGCTTCTGGGCATAGAATTGCGACAAGAGTTGGACGACTTGAAGCCTGGGCCACAGGACATGCCCCAAGTCCAGCACGAACAGAGAAAGTTCAACAAGTAACTTCAGGGAAAGCTGGATACCACTAAGACTAGAATGCTGTAGCAAAGCTGGAGCATAAGTTCCGACTACCTTCACTGGCGGCAAGAAGGAACTGAGGGTGGGGGGAGCACGCAGCCCCCTTTATGGGGTGATATGTTGGCGCCACTCCAGGGGTCGCAGCGGTACTCCCCCACTACGGATGCTGCTAAGGGAAAAACTTCCGGCACCGGTGCACGTGGCGAGCACGCACACCTACTGTGGAATACACAGGAGCAATCACTCGAAGAAGAATTGAGCCCCCCTGAGTTCCAGTCCATTATTGGTCATAAGCTTTATACAAGCATTTTTTTCCCCACAGAGCCTACATTTTGATCCAAATTTGACCTCACAATATGTCTATGGTCTACAAAATTACATACAGGCATTAAAAACAACAATATTATTTGCAGTAAAGGCCAGATACATTCAGAGTGTAAGCAGAAAGCTTGCCTGGATTCATTACTTAATTGATCATTTTCATCAGTCTTTCCATTTTAAGTCTGTAAGTCTATATAGTAGAATTTGAACAAAACCTGCACATCAAGTGCAGTAAACAGCATGACCATTAGTTCAGTTAGCTTTCTTGCATCAATATACTAAAAAGGTATTTCCCAGCTGATTGATGCATTCCTTTTTCATCATTGCCAGTTTGGATTAAATTATTTGCAATCATTGCCTGTAGCTGCAGGATATAACCTAAAGGTGGTAGCATATTAGCCAACTTATTGTTTTGTTTCCACACTTTTTCTTTGCTTCAGTTTAGTAATAAGCTGCAAAAGAAATGGCATATCTATAATAAAAGGAGCAAATCTGAAGTTTCATTTGCTGACAAGAGGGTGTAAATCACCTCCTGCTAAAAGTTGTGTGTGTGCACGCATGGTTATATTGTCTACATTTCTGGAGACAAAAAATATGCCTACCTTGCCTTTGAAACAAGATACGCTAATCTTTCCCCTTCGACTGGATTGACTCACTCTCCAGTCTCAAGCTAATTTAAGTGAACACTGCAATAAATAGGATTTTTTAGAGCAAAGTCTACTTGCTTTCACAACTGCAGTATTTCAAAATATGAAATATATGTGGTATAATGGACAAATTAACAATGCAGCCTGGACACAGTATCGCTACAGCATATGAACAAACATATGAATTAACCAGAAACAATATTATATATTTAAAGGGATGTACATTTGTTACAGCAGATATTATGTACATCTAAATGGAAATTAGATTCAGTTGACACAGTTATAGTGTTTAAAGACAAATGCTTAACACATGGATGTATGAATGGATGAAAAATTATGTAAAACGCTTTGTCTGCCACTGCCATTCTCTGCATGTAACCAATAATAGAAGCTGGCAAAACTCCAGCAGCCATAATTCAATCTCTCTAGTTTGGTTCATATATATGCACAGCAACATAACTGGACAGTACATGCACTACACACAGCACACAGACAGAACAACATATAACACACCCATACAAGATATAAATACACGAAGAGCATTTACAGAACAGGTCTCCATCATCCTGTCCCAGACCTGTCTCTTGCCCACCTCTGGCTCCTTGCCTACCCAGTCCCAGTCTTCACTCCACAGACTTCCCATTCTAGTCCCTGTCCCAGTCTCTTCCTCTGGATGTGCTCCCTGAGTCCCAATCGCTCACATACTCCCAGTCTCTCCCCCTCTCAACACCCAATCCCACCCTCCTTGCTCAGCCAGGCTCAGTTCCCCTCACTTCCAGCTCCTAGTCAGATCTGTCTCTCCCCTCACTACCCACTGGCTCACAGTCCTAGTCTCACTCCCCGGGCTCCTTCCCAGCTCCTTGCCCTAGTCTCTTCCTTCCCTAGCTCCTGATCCCAGTCTCCTCCTCCCATAGCTTCTTGTCCAATATCAATGTTCTCCCCACAACCCAACTGGGTCCCAGTCTCCCCATCTCCCTGCCCAGCAGCCAGTCCCAGACCATCTTCCCTTCATTCTTCCATCCCTGTCTCACTAGACTTCTTGTCCCAGTCTACTCCTTTCACTCTCTTCAGGTCCAACTTTTGTCCCCTCTGCATTCTAATCTGATGGCTTCCTCCTCCATGTTACCAGGGAGCCAGCAGGGTGTGTGGGGGCATGTGTGGGGGGGTGTCATTGAGAGCACAGGAGAGACAGGATCACTGCTCTCACTTCCTCTGCTTGGACCGACCCCGACCCACTGCAGCTGGGAGCAGCCATTAAACGGAAAGTGCAGCTTCGCCACTGTAGCCTTGGGCTGGACAGAGCACGCTCAGTTGCTCTGTGGGCATGCTGCATGCACTGTCTGGTCAGTATTAAGAGTGATAAGTAGGGCCCTACCAAATTCACTGTTAATTTTTATAAATTTCACAGTCATAGCATTTTAAAAGTCTTGAATTTCACAGTTTCAGACATTTAAATCTTAAATTTCACGGTGTCGTAACAAAACATTAATATGTATCTAAAAATGGCAAAACATACACATGTAAAGCCCTTAAGACTTGGTGTTTCTCAAACTGGGGGTCCCGATGCAAAAGGGGTAACAAATCTATTGTAGGGGGATCATGATATTGCCACTCTTCCTTCTGCGCTGCCTTCCGAGCTGGCTGGCCGGAGAGCAGTGGCTGCTGGCTGGATGCCCAGCTGTGAAGGCAGCACTGCCGCCAGCAGCCCAGAAGTAAGGGTGGTAATACTGTGACCACCCTACAATAACCTAGTGATCCCCTTTAGGGTCGGGTCCCCCAGTTTGAGAAACATTGTGTACTTCTGTATGCTTTTACCCTATGTATAGAGTAAAAGTACACATACAAAAACAGATTTCATGGGGAGACCAGATTTCACAGTCCATGACGCCCTTTTCCTGGCAGTGAATTTGGTAAGGCCCTAGTGATGAAGGTATAAAACTTTCTCGGACATTCTGTGGGGATGCCACATGCGCAGTCCAGTCACACGTAGGAACTGTAAGGGGATGCAGCACATTCAGTCACTTTGTCGGGATGGCGCATTCGCGGTCTCAGTGCTTGTTGAGTATGCAATATACAGAAGTCTCTACTGAGCATGTGTGAATTGTGATTATTCAAAGGCACATAACTTGGCCAAAAATGAGTGGATTTTCACAGGAACATCAAAAGGCACATCCCTGACACAAAGGCTACTCCGCAATCAAATTTCAAATCCCTGTTCCAACGCATGGGGACACTAGAGCTATTCAAAAGAAACATTGCCAGAATTTAAAACGGGCAAAACATTTTTCACTAGCCTCATTCTTGGAAACAGCTGAGCCATTTTGGCCGACAATTCCAAAACAATTTAGCCTGAGGCAGACACTAGATATGTAAAATTTCAGCCCACGGTTAAAGTCTCACAAAATTATAAGCTACTGAAAATTCGGTCATGTAGTGGGATGTGTCAGGCAACCTTAATAGGCAGTACTACAAGCCTCACTTATAATTCATGCATTGTATAATACATATAAACACATGCATATAGAAATTAGTACTACATATAGAAATGAACGGTTTCCTATTGAATTGGACGTAGCGTATGTCTAATAGCATTTTAGAATAGAAGATTTAATATTTTTCTATAGTAGCTTGTAAAATATGAAGACAACAAAAATGACATCTTCCAGTTTTTCTCCCTTCTGGGCTTCCCAGTGCACCCTGGGTTTTTTGTGTCTGCCTTCTAGATCACATGCTCTTTGGGGCAGGGACTCTTGCTTTGTTATTTATTTGTACAGTGTCTTGCACAATGGGGCCGTGGCCCCTAAGGGAATGTCTACACTGCAGCTGGAAACATGCCTCCCCGCCCAGATAGACAGGTCACAACTAGTGAGCTAAAAAAAATAAGCAGCATAGCTGTTGCGGCACTAGTGTCAGATTGGCATAGCCACCCCAGCTCAAACCCATGGATTCGGATGGGTCCGAGCTCAGGTGGCTAGCCCAAGCCACCACCGCTGGTGCCGCAACATCCACACTACCAGTTTTAGCTCGTTCGCTTGAGCTGAGCCAGCACAAACCTGTCTGCCTGGGCTGGGAGGCGTGCTCCCAGCTGCAGTGTAGACACACCCTAAGTGCTACTGAATGGAAATAATTAACAGTTGAAGTGTGTCAGACACACTGTTGACACTTAAATAATAGGTAGCAACAGTTATAGCTAAAAGTTATTTAATATAAAACACTTACATTAATACTTACATGTTGTCTGGTGCTGCTGGTACTGGACATTGTCACAGACAGGAAAGTGGACTAAATGGGCCACTAGTCTGACCCAGTCTGGTAGTTTCTATGTTTACTATATCTCACAGAGTGATGTGGTTTATAATAAATATAAGCATGAGCATTCTTAATATTTTTGCAGTGTTGCCATCGTTCATAACATTATTATGAGCCTCACAATGATTGGTGTGTTTTTAACACACTACCTCCTCAACTCCTGTGAGTACATAAGAATCTCAGCTCTCCTTTTTAAAGAAGTAAGTTTCTAGCCCTCATGGCTTTTAAGAAAATCTTGAAAATGTTAACTCATAAGGGCTCATCAACCAGAAGGCCACTAAAATAACCTAAAACGGATTGTTTTAAAAACTCCATTTTGGGGCCCATATTCATGATTTTTGAACATCTGTGTTTGGCAATACTGGATCTGTCTACTCTTGTGGTGACTACTGTACCTACTGTGACAGATCCAGACCAGTGGGGTAGAGGAGTCTGGTAGAGGGCAAATATACTGGTCACTGGATGAGTAGTTTTCTGTTCCCTGAGTGACCAGAGCAGGGGCTGTACTAGAGTAATCAGGAACCTGCTAGAACCAGTTAAGGCAGGCAGGCTAATTAGGACACCTGGAGCCAATTAAGAAGAAGCTTCTAGAATCAATTAAGGCAGGCTAATCAGGACACCTGGGTTTTAAAAAGGAGCTCACTTCAGTTTGTGGTGCGAGTGTGAGGAGCTGGGAGCAAGAGGCGCAAGGAGCTGAGAGTGAGAGGGTGTGTTGCTGGAGGACTGAGGAGCACAAGCGTTATCAGACACCAGGAGGAAGGTCCTGTGGTGAGAATAAGGAAGGTGTTTGGAGGAGGCCATAGGGAAGTAGCCCAGGGAGTTGTAGCTGTCATGCAGCTGTTACAGGAGGTACTATAGACAGCTGCAGTCCACAGGGCCCTGGGCTGGAACCAGGAGTAGAGGGTGGGCCCGGGTTCCTCCCCAAACCTCCCAATTGACCTGGACTGTGGGTTCTTCCAGAGGGGAAGGTCTCTGGGCTGTTCCCCAACCCACATGGTGAATCTCTGAGGCAAGAAAATCCGCCAATAAGCGCAGGACCCACCAAGATAGAGGAGGAACTTTGTCACACTACTAATGAGTATAGCTCATTGATTCTGAGCATCAATAATGGGATCAGTGAAAACTGAAGTCAGTTAATTGAACATTTCAATTAAGATACTGTTAATAGTCCAGGTACTATGGACTCAACATATTCATGTGTTTCAGGCAACAGATCAGAATCTGATCTCAGTTACACCTTTGTAAGTCTAGTAACTTCACTGAAAAAGTCTGAATTAGTTTGGATTTACACCTGTGTAAATGATCTGGTCATATGTGTGTTTTCATTCATAATCTGATTCCAGAAGTGGTTACCATTATCTGAAGCAAATACAAATGAGTTCTCTTTTTACAGCCCTAAGGTATAGTTGCATGCAAATGAACAAGATGATTAGATAGCGAAGATTAAAAAAATGCAATGTAGTGACACTATTGCAGATGATATAGTACATATTACATTGTGTCAACTTACTTTCAGATGAATATGTTGTAATTTGGTGTGTCATTCTGATTTGTTTCTTTATTTGAGCCTTCAGCCAATGTCAAAACAGCTTTTGCAATGTTAGGTGATACCAGCAACTGAATCTCAGCCTCACTTGAAACTAAGCAGAAATACCTGGCAAAAACCTTGATGTTAAGTGCCCCACCCCCCCACAACTGACATTGTATGAATAAGACACAAGAGGCTGTCAAAGAATGATGCATCTGTTCTTTCAAGTTGTGTGTTACTGCTTCATAACTCACTCATGACTTTATATGTCTCAGATAAAGAAGCTAATAACTGAGGGCTAAAACATCAGAAGCAATTAAACCAAATGGTAAAATAAATCTTAATACTAACATTACTGTTTCATGAATAAGCTCTACAAAGTAGCTTTGATCTCCTACAAAAGTACTTTAAAAATTGTAATTCAGGTGAGTTACTACCCTCTTCTGTGGCTAATTTTCACCTGCAGTCATAGCAAAGTACCTGAATTAATGGCCATCACTTGCTTAGGTGTTACATACCTAGAAAATATAACACTTTCATATTGCACAACTCCCTGTCTCCAAGGCCTTTTACTGTATATAGCCATTGTCACTGATTGTTATCCCACTGCTGCTGTGGTCCTTTTCGCACATTTATCTTTATGGGCCCCTACCGTAAATGAGTCAGAAGAACATGAAATGGCATAAGAAAAGGAAAAACCACTTGGCCCAATATGCTCGCTCCAGACATATCGACTCACTTTCTGAGTAGTTATCTTGACATACACACTAACAAAACAGACTGAACAAACTGAAGTCTCATTTTGAACCGATGTCCTAGTTGCTGTAGAACTGAATAGATGGAAGATGAAACAACAGAAAATGTGTCAAGTTTGAGGCAGGTTGCTTCATACAGTGGGGTTCCTGTCACTGACTGTTGGCTTTTGGCTCAAAGGGACTGTCCTTAGTAGAAACCTTAGAGGAGGGCTAAGGAAATCCATAATGTAATACAATGGGCTAAATTCAGCTCTCATTTGATGAGTGTAATTCCAGAGGAACTACACTTATTTAAGTGGGACTGTTTTGGATTTACACCCTTGTTAATCAGAGCAGAATATGACTGAACATGTTACTTTACAGCATCATTCAAACATTCTACTGTATCATACAAATAATTCTCCGCTGACTGCAGTGCATACACATAAATACAAGTAACACATTCTATAGAGTACAATATATTTTTCTTTTAATATCTGCGTATAAAGTACGATGGCAGGTTGGAAAAGAAAGGATAGAAATGCAAAATTCAGGAGGGAAAGGATTGAGCATGAAGAAAATGGGATGCTCAGGTAATAGTATTTTAGTAATTTACTGGAGAAGGTTAGAAATTATAGACGGGGAGACTTGGAGATGAGAAGTGAAGAATACTAAGGAGTCCGTTACAGTCAAACAGATGCTATTTCAGAGGATCTGGAGAGCAAGAATGACGGGACAGATACAAGTCTGATATAAAAGGAGCATAAGGATCCAGTTGGACAGAAAGAGTTAAGACTGGAGATGAAGGAGACAATTCTACAGAGGATCATGGAAACTAAGAGAAATTATGCACTCCGGAATGGGCAGATAATTAGTTTCCAATGGCATGAAACACAGTAGTATTCTAGTGCTTTGCAATGGTAACTGGTATTATATACACTGCATATTTGATTCAACAGCATGAAAAGGATTCCTTGGCATTTATGTTAACTAATTGTATATTAAAATATGATAAATCATTTTTATCTAATTCTTGTTTTTTCTTGAATGTCTCAACTGTGATAATGTATTTCAATTATTTTATGCACCCACAAACCATAGCCTAGGGCAGGGGTAGGCAACCTATGGAACCTGTGCCAAAGGCGGCACACAAGCTGATTTTCAGTGGCACTCACATTGCCCAGGTCCTGGCCACTGGTCCAGAGGGCTCTGCATTTTAATTTAAATTTAAATGAAGCTTCTTAAACATTTTAAAAACCTTATTTTCTTTACATACAACAATAGTTTAGTTATATATTATAGACTTATAGAAAGAGACCTTCTAAAAACGTTCAAATGTATTACTGGCACGCAAAATCTTAAATTTGAGTGAATAAATAAAGACTTCTGAAAGGTTGCCAATCCCTGGCCTAGGGGAACATGACAAAAGCAAGAAATATTAATTTAAACTACCATATTGCACCATTCCAATCCATTATTCGAAAAGCTTTCAATGTGATGAGTCATAGACAAGTGCCTAACCAAAAAGATGCATCGTGTGTTGTGGTCTGACTTTGGCAGATCCCCAGAAGGTATGAGTTCCATAGTAGGGAATGCTCCACTGAAAATTCCTTGCCTCCTCAGAAGTGCACATCCAGTTACTGCTAACAGAAGCACCTCCTCATCATCATCACTACCACAAGTGTACATGAGGAGACAGGTGACCTCTAATGTTGCTATATCCCAAAACACAGAGACCCAGATTTTTATCCTGGCTGCCTACAGTTGGGCATTTAAAACCATGACCTTTTTTCCCTGAAGTAGCTAATACTCAACAGCAACCATTAATTTTAATGGAAGCTGTGGGTGCTCAACAGCTCCAAATATCGGGCCATTTGCTTCAGTGTCTAAATGTGGATTTAAAAGCCTAATTTTAGGTATACAAAGTTGAAAATTTTGGGCAATGGCTATAAAAATGATAACCAATCCTTTGAATTTCACAAAAGGGTTGATGTGTTCATGGGAACCCTCTCCTTTATGCAAGGGCCACCACAGTCTGCAGGAGCTGAAGATTCCAAGTTAGCTTCCAATGGTAGACTCAAGCAGAGCATATTACAACAGTCCAACTAGGGTGTGAAAAGCTAATCATCAGTGATCATCACTGGTTCAGTCTCTCTCTCAAGCTATTCCAGGGAGCAACAATCCTGACATTTTAGAACTTACCAGCATCTATTTAATTACTTGGAAAATGGTTATTCTCAGCATAATGACCACTCTAACTGAAATACCCAAGGTAACTGGAATTTTTCTAGATTCCAAAAGAATTATGGGATCAAGGATTGATATGGTGTATGAAATGAAGGATACATAGATACAAGTCAAAAGGATATCATCAGGCTTACAAAAAGTGCATACAGTTCTAATGTTTCCTAATAATTAATCAGTCAGAAAAAATATCACAGCAACTACTGTGCATGCATGATTGATGCAGGCTTTTCCAGATTTTTAAATTAAATGACAGTTTCATGGCAATTCCAGAATGTGGCTAGTCTCTTTCCCATCAAATTAAGCTCCAAAATAAATAATGGACTTGGGGGTAAAAAACACAACCAAATCAGTTCCTTAAATAGATAATGCAAGACACAGGAATTATTCAGGCTTTTAATGAGACTTAAACCAGAAAAGGAACAACAATAATCCAAAGGCAAAACCTCAGCAATTAGGAGGCTTTTCATCTTGCATTCGTTTAATTTAGAAATATTTGCATCCCTAGAGTCTACAGGCAAAATATTCTTTGCATAGCAGGGGTTCAAAGATTGCCTAACAATCAATATTTGGGAAGAACTACATGAGAAATTTCCCATGTGATTTAACACTGACTCTGATTCCCCAAGGTCTATAGTTACTGACATTGCTGCAAATGTAGTGCAAGCAATGAAAAATGGAGGCTGCGTGTATTTTGCTTTCCCCACTGCTTTTACCAAAATCATAACTCACTCTTGCATATACTGTAATTTAACCTGTGGAGATCCCAGAGGGCGATGTATAAATATTGTGTAAAAATTTAACCCAATCACTAAAGACCTATCATATGTTTTGCAGATCATCAAAAGTCTTCTGGAAGGCCACTTAAATCAGGAGAGCTCTGCTAAATAGGGATTTACTTGCTTTACAAATTAAAGGTTTCATACCAGGCAAATCACCATGATATCTTGGAACTATATCTGAACCAGCAGCTAATAAAGGAAAGCCATAAAAGTCAAACTTATGCATCTTTCTGACAAACCTTAATCTTTACTCTTAAGGTAACATAAGACACTTTACAAAAATACACTACCACTGGTTATATGAAATTGAAATGGGCAGGTGGTAAAATTACCCGTTGTAGGAAACTATTCATAGATACAAAAGAGTTCTTCTTTCTCACACAAAAGCCTTCAGCTAAAAATCTGGCACACATTCAGATCAGATATCCACTACTCAAAATTGTTAGCAGGTATTAGCTGCCACCTTACATTAGCCCCTCATCATACTATCTTGCATCATGCCAGCATATAATGTGATTTAATGGAACATGGCATGACATATATGATGTGACGTGATGTGATGTGACAGCTGCCATTTAAAGGGAAACACACCTATTTTCAGATCAGATGCCCATTATCAATTAAGCTGCTCTGGTGATTGTCAGCCATTATATGTCAAACCCAAACAAAACTAACCTGCATGTGTTCTCTATGCTATTGAACTGATGAGCATGGGAATCTGCCAGCTACCCAAATTATCCGTGGGTAATTTGACAGATCTGTAATTTAAGGTCTGTGTATCACTTCCATGTCATATTTGCTCAGTACTACTGAAATCATGCTTTTGCCATTTTTTCTTCTTCATCCATCATAATTAAAATCACCTAAAATGTTGATTACCAAGCTGCAACTTCATTTTTGTTATTATCAGCTGCAGTGCCTGGTGTATGAAAGGAAAGTGGACACAGAATACGTTTCTTTAGCTGCAGTGAACATAAAGTGCTGAGAGCATCACAAATATGCTATTGCCATTAAACTGACCAGATACTATCTTTTTCTATTAGTTCCACACTGTAAGAGTAAGCATATAACATGACTATATTTTTTGTACTCATTTCTGCACACTATTCCCCTCCCCCCACGCCCATAGAAAAAGACATTAAATGCTTGAATCTTAAAACTAAAAACGATTTGCATAGGTGTAGGGAGATTGTCATAAATCTCCTGTAGGCAACAGGCTGTGTAATATATGCACAGTTCAAAAGCAAAGAGCATGTGGACAAGCATAAGTGCGGATGTGCGGAAGTGAAATTCAAACACACTGTAGTACAGATATTTTACCCTGAATAAGGAATGTAAATGATCCCTTATGCAAAATAGCGTGTAGGGCATGATTCTCCATGACTCTGCACTTCGGTCACTTACACATGGGCAAAATGAGTGTAATATACTATCAAATCAGGATGGTCACTTTGCACTGAGGTACGTGACTACACAACGTGTAAGGCAAAAGAGAAAAAGGTCCATTGTGTTTTGGAGCCTTTGTGCGGAGGTGCTACTCTACAAATCACAGTTATATGGCCTCCTGCAAGTGACGTGCCTGCAGTTCCTGCTCAATTGACTGTTTCTGATGATCCCACTACTTAACAACAACCAAAAAAAAAAAAAAAACCCCCTGCTGCCTCCAGATTTTCTGATGCAAAAACTGTAATTCAAGGCCGATGGCAGCTTGAAGGTCACACACACTGAAGCCTCACATGCCAAAAAAGGAAGGAAGCCTAATTTTAACCCACAGGAAATGTAAGTGCTGATTGGAAAAAAAAATAAAAATAAAAAGAGAGAGAAGCTTCAAAGAGAGAAACCATACTTAGCACAAGATACCACATTGTACCTGTGGTCTGCAATACTACAGGGATGTTTAAAAAAAAAGAAAGAAAAGAAAAAGAAAAATAGAAGAATTTCCAGCTAAATCCACAATGGGACTTAGGTGTTCAATGTTGAAGCAAGGCCAAGCCTAACTTTCTGGTGCCTAGCCATACAGTGGAATTCACAAATACTGGGTTAGGTGTTTAGACGCCCTATACAATGCATGGGAAGAGATAGGTGTCTGAGAATGTGATTCACAAAAGCCAGCACTCTTGGTGGGAAGTCATTTCATTTAGCCAATAGTAGATGCCAAAGAGAGGTGTGGGTCCTCAGTTCTACTCCTCTTTGGGAGTTAGGTGTCTAAGGGCTTGTCTACACTACCGTGGTAGTTCGACGGCTGGCAATCGAACTTCCGGGTTCGATTTATCGCGTCTGGTGTGGACGCGATAATTCGAACCAGGAAGTGCTCGCCGTCGACTGCGGTACTCCACGTCAGCGAGAGGAGTACCGCGGAGTCGACGGGGGAGCCTGCCTGCCGTGTGTGGACCGCGTCTGAACCGCGGTAAATTCGAACTAAGGTATGTCGACTTCAGCTACGTTATTCACGTAGCTGAAGTTGCGTACCTTAGATCGAATTGGGGTGTTAGTGTAGACCAGGCCTAAGTGTGGGCCGGAGGGAGGTGCCTATCTCCATTTGGAATCCACAGCTGGGAACCTTTCCCTGAGTCACGTGCTGGTGGGGAGGTAGGGAAGAAAAAGAAGAGGCCAACTCCTGAATAATCTTTAGCCCATGCTGCCCAGGCTACATACATATTTTTATCTCGAGCTAGCATGGGTGGTTTGGGATGCAGTGGCAGAGCTTTGAGGTGCAGGAAGCATGGAATACAAGGAGTTGGGGTGTGCTTGCAGAGCTGGGGATGCTGGGAGGTTGGGGTACACTGGCAGAGCTGGGGGGTTCCATGCCTCCCTCAACTGAGCACCCAACCTCTCTCACCTCCCCAACTATCCACCCCCTCCCCATAACCTCCCACCACTTGCTGCAGCCCCAAACCCCTCCCCCTATTCCTCCACTCCTCCGCAGTCCTCCCAAGGAGCATTCATATCTCTGTTATTCCCCCCAAACACTGATTATATTCCCCCCAAAATGAAATTGCCATCCATGACTCACAAATTGTAGCAACCTCCAGCAACTCCTTTTCCCTCAGGCTATGGGGGGCAGGGTGGTTGTGATTAATTCATCCTTGGACATGATAATTGAAGGGTAAGTTCACAGCCATCAATAGGTCTGTGATTCATCCTGTACTTCTCAGTTTAACAGTACAAGACAGCAGAAGGAAACTATGTTTTTGGGAGCACCAATAACTTGAGAACCCCTCAGTCAATGGATACAGTTTTGGAACACTACCCCACACTCCCCATTAGGCAACCAAACTGCAAGCAATCTGAATAGCCATTCACGTTTAGAGCATCTACAGGAGTTGAGTTTAAAGCATATAAAACAGCAAGAACGGATACTCCCTAGCCGTTTTTCTGTGTTGTTGCATGCCCAGTGTAAAATATGTACATTTTCTTAAACATTGTTCTCAATTTGGGTCCCACATAGATTTAGTGGGTGCTGTGAACTACCTTGGGTAAAACTTGACAGATTGGGACCATTTTGACCCACAGCTCAACAATATTTTGATCTCTAGCTCTGAGAGGGAAAAACAACAACAACAAAACCCAGCTAGAATTTTTTTTTAATAGCTATTTTTTCCAGGGCTAATATCTCTGGAACCCTTAGCTCAACTGACTCCAAATTTGGTCATTAACCTTGCCCTGCACCCTCCTGATGTACTGCAAATTTCAAGAAATGCAACTGAGCATGTCAATTTTAGAGGACTTGTAAAGTCAACCTTTCAACAGCTGTCATGACACAACTGTAACTATAACAGAACTCCCATGCCACTATAATTATTTATTCAAAGTGGAACAGCTTCAACAGGAGAGAGAGACACATCAAAATATCCCCACGTCCAGTGGTTAAAGAGGCACTCACCTGAAAGGTGGGAAACCCCTGTTCAAATCTCTTCTCATCAGGCAGAAGGAGCAACTGAACCAAGATCTCCTATATGCTAGGTGAGTGCCCTGACCTTCAGGCTACACTTGTAGGCAGGCGGCCTCCTCCACCCCACATGGTGTATGGGGAGCTAGGTGTGCTTTGAGAATGCCCACTGGATTGGGCTCCGCAGGTGAGATAGGTGGCACAATGCCTAGTTTTGTCTGCTTTGAAGATCCTGTTGAGGTTTAGGCATGAGATAGTTGCTGGCCATCAGGACTGAGGCTGCAGTGTGCATGTCCAGGGGCAGAAACTCAGCACTATGGGGACTTTAACAGTGGAAATGGAGGTGCCAATGGACGTTAGGTGCCTACAGAGTTAGCAGGTATTTTGAGGATCCTGGTGGTGCTTCAGTTTTGGATTTAAGTGCCTACAGTGGAAGTTAGGTGTCAAAGTCCTCTTGGGGATCCTGGCCTCCATGATTATAGATGGCAGAGGTGGACACAATTGTCTAAAACAGTGTATTGAAAACAACCAGACACAGAACAACATGCCAGTTTCTCTCTGTGTACTTATGAGGCAACTTCCAAATTTCACTTGGCCAATGGGATGAGAGAAAAATCATTGTTGTGATGTTGAAAACTGAAAATAGTTATGGATTTAAGATGGGTGAGATATTTGTAACATTTTTCCATAATAATTTCTGTGCTTGTGAAACTTCTATGAAATTGGATAATTTTATTAAATTAATATATGAAATTTCATGCATTTTTTCCTCTCTGAACATTTGTGAGAACTCAAAACAACACTTACGAATTTGGAAGCAGGATAGAAAGCCAGCATAGTCTCTTTCCTCCCAAAATACTATAATATCTAGTGGAGGGGTTATCATGTTAACAGTGAGAGTCTTATAGATACAACTCCTCCCATTCATGGTCACACAGACCATCTCTCCTCCTACTCACAATCACAACACCCCTGTGGCAATTGCATCTATTGTTTACATGGAAAAGGAGTATTAGGAAAGTATTTGTTTATTTTTTAGCTGTATTCTCATGGAATTTAGCAGCAGGAAGCAAAATAAGAATGCACTGGCCAGCTCCTAGCAAATTCTACTGTAGTGAATGAAAGGAGGGAACTGGGAGTCAAGTGATCCTGAATTCTATTCCCACCTCCGCCACTGACTCAACCTTTTCATACACTGCAGTTTCCAAACATTATTTAGTAGCTAACCATCATTACCCCATTTTACAGATGGGAAACACACTCAGAAAGTTCAATGATTTGTCCAAGGTCAGACAGCAAGTTAATTGATGAGTCAGGATTATAAAGCAGTTCTCTTGGCTCACCCTACTCACTAGATTACAGGAAAAGACATTAGGGTCCAATGCCCATTAGAAGTCTTCTAACTGATATCAATGACAACTGGATCCTTCTCAATATTAGTTTGCTATTTGTAACATGGGGGGTAATATTTATGCCTACTAAATATCTGTGAACTGTTATATCCATGCAGACTATTATTAGAGCCCACCAGTAGTAGATGTGGGATCAACATTTTTACCTTCTAAATCCTTTATTCTACCAATGAAGTGGCTTTTGAAGAGCATCCCTTCATCTTCCTTCCAGCTTTTTCCAAAGTCACATACATGACTCCTCACAAGAAAGTGGATTTTAAGTTTTAACATTCTTCACTGTGAATAAATTTCCAGTCAATATTTCAGGCTGCTGCAAAATATACATAACCAGCTCATGAAAAATATCACAGATTTTTATCAACCTTTCCCCTCACTTTTGCCTAGCTCAAATGAGGAGATATAGTTGGAGGAGCCAAGTATATTTTTTGTAACTGTTTAGTGCATGTTTGTTTTATAAAAGCTCAATCAAAAAGTACAAACATATAGTTTTGTATATTTTCTTCCATAGGATGACAAACTTTTCATTTAAAAGATACAACAACTAACATTTTAGCCTATCCTACAAGTACCTGCCCCACAAAACACACTGAATATGTACACACATGTATGCCTTTAGATGTACACTGTGCACTGCACATTATTAGGGACACAATGTAGAATACATAATAAATAATACTCTATCTATTCATTAATCAATGGGATACTTTTAGGATTAAGTTAAGCCTCTTCTAAAGCAAAAAGTGGGCATAAATCTGCATGACCCAAGAAGGACACACTTCACTTTTCCTAACCTATTAGAAGGTTTACTTAACCTATTCTAACACAACTGTTAGTTTCCACACACTATAGTAATTATTATATATGAAAAGCATCCCAAAAATACATTGCAACAGTATGGGTGGGACAGGCAGAGGAATATCAAAATGGAACCATTTTGAGGCAATGCTCCTATTTTGTGCCATTTAAAGACACTGTTTTGATAAGATTATAGTGACAGTGTTTGCACCACCGAAGAGAGTTTCCAGTCCAACCCATATTTTCAGAGGTTCATTTCAGGGCCAGAAAATTATATTTTGGGTTTAAATTTGTCATTCAAAGTCTCAGCCAAATTATTAAAAAACAATCACAAGTAGGGCATAATTCTCATTTACTAACTTCAGATGAACTTTAAATATACAGAACCCTTTTCCCTTCCTATGTGAAAACAAGCAGATGATCACTGCACTGTGTCAACCACCTTTGGGGAGAATGTTATCCAAACTGGGCCTGATTCATCCTGCTGGCACAGGATGCATCCCTTTGTGCTGGGTGGCACAGCTATACCATCAAGGTCATTCACTCCTGGGGTAAGGCACCATCTGTCCACATCAGGGGTTCCATCAATGGAAGCTAGCTTTAATGCACAGCTGGGATCCATAGGAGATGTGCTAATGGACGCTGCCCAGGACAGACACTGCAACCCACCTCCCAAGCTTTTGGTGTACATTATGCCACTGAGGGCCTGCAACTAGAGGATATACTTCAAATTCTCCAAATACATAAATCTACATCTTTACCATTGTTGTTTTAGTACACCAGTAAAGAAGTCCATCTCAATAGCTCTGTAAAATTTGCATGTGTGTGTGTGAGAGAGAGAGAGAGAGAGAGTGTGTTAAATGGGAAATATAACATTTTGTTGAAAGCCACAAATAAATGTTTCCCAGCCCTACCAGAGTATAGTAGAAGCACTCCAGAAGTCAAAGGGTTTTATAAACTATGTTGCCAGAAAGTCTTCATCTTCAAGGGCCTGTATTTGCTCTTACTGAAGTTAGTGCAAATATCTAATTGGCTTGAATGGGAACAAGATATAGCCTGAGGCCTTATTCCAGGGACGTTCTGAAGGAAGTAGTAGGAAAATACTTGAGAGCATTACCCTCTTTTTTGTTTTGATAGAAAGAAAAATTATTCCTGTGTTTTTTATTTTAAAAATATTTTGCAGTTTGTGATGGGGCTAGGGAAAAAAAAGCTAAATGGGAAGTTTATTCCATTGATGTCTATTCCTCAGAAGGATTTGGAACATCTAACTCCCAGAGGATACTAGTGTAGCTTGGCCACTGTTCTGATCCCAGATGTCAATCTCCATGTTAAAAAGGTGTACTTCATTTTAAAAATGGAGTCCAGCATTATCTTTAGTCTTAACATTATACTCACCTGTTAATATTTGTAAAGCAGTTTGAAGAGGTTATGTGTTACATAAATCATTATGATGTCCCCCATCCTGCAAATAGATTTGTGCACCCATTCAAAGAACCACTGAAGTCAGTTTGCAGAATGGGGACCTATTAATGTACAGCTACAACTTAAGGATTTGCAGAGTCAGGGCCAAATTTGGGGCTGAATGTCCTCAATTCCAAATGACTTCAGCGGTAATTGTGTGTGTTCAGGATTATAGGCCCAGATCCTCAAAGCCACTTAACACCCACTGAAATTGAGAATCCCATTGAGGATCTGGGCCTCAATGTCCATAGAGGTCAATGGGAATTTTGGGGCCACAAACTATGCAGGAGTAGGTCCTAATTATTTTGTATTATTTTTAATAAAGTGCCATTCATGTGCATAGCAGTTTGCAGACAAGTAGAAAGACAGGGCTCCTGTCCTAAGAAGGTTACAGTTCAAGGTCCCAATCCTTGTTCCATGGGGCTAGGCCTCTGGACTGCCAGCATGTGCAAAAGTTTTCCATGTTGAAAAATTTGCAGGACCCAAAGGCCAGGTCTAAGTTGGAGCACTGATTCAAAATAAGTTGTATGTGCTCACCATGGCAACAAAAGGAGGAAGTGAAAAAAATGGAAACGGGAAGGGAAAACTGCTCTTTGGACAAAATTAATGCAATTTATTTTGTTCCTGTGTCATGTTTTTCACTGTTGTTTTATTTCCATATGTTCCCATAAAAGAGGGGAGCAGGCAACACCAGAGGTGAGACTGACGATGGAAAGCTAGCCAACTGAAATGAGATTTGAGGTTGACTTGAAGGAAGATATGGAGGACATGTGGGTTGCACAGGAGGAGGAAAACAAGGCCAAGTTTAGGAGACAATATGTAAAAAGGTGCAGAGTCTACATTGATCAAGCTAGCATTGCAAATCTTCATCTGAGAAATAAGGGAAATCATTGAAATATTCCTCTCCTAAAGGCCTTTCTTGCCATCTAGTCCATAACTGGTACAAAGGAGAATATTGTATATCTTTATAAGAATAGCTACTGCACAGAATACATTATCCACTCAAGCAAAATATTTCCATATGGCTAGAAAAACCCAATTTGGTAAAAGGACCAATTACAATCTAGACACATGCAAATATTACTGGGCTTCTCTGTAAGGCACATTATTTACATCATAGATTTACTATTGTTTTGTGTTTTGTTGACATGAAATAATCTTTCATTTCCTTCTCTGTCCAAAGTAGTCCAGGCATCCTTTGCTCAATAAATAATTCAAAGATATATAAATATTTTAAGAACTATAAGCAGTATATTTTGGACCAATAGAAGAGGAGTGAAATTAGTTATTTCTAGTGGAGATTTTGATTGCAACAGCATAATTATTTTTCAGTTTTCATTAGCCTACAGTGAACCAAATCTCTCTTTACTTTCAAACACTGTTTAGTTTCATCTGCAAGAGTAATTTTTATGAAAAAGCAAAAGCATTCAAATATGAATTTTCAATGCTTTCAAAATTCACATACTAAATTCACATACAGGAAATCTTTAGTCATCTTGTAACAATTTTTTGTCCTGCATACATCATTTTAAAAATACAGTATAATCATCTTTTTTCATAAATATTGTGTTTATGAGTTAGTAGATGAAACCTTGTTGAACACCTGAATATAATGAACTAATAAGGAATATTCTGTCAATATGTTTGTTTTTACATTGTGGGTTGAAGAGAAATGGAAGGAAAATACTTTTTTTTAATTCAAAGTTGTTTCACTACATCTGGACTGAACTACAGTCAAAACTACCTGGAATTTTAAAAGCTGAAGTAAGAATACACTATTAGCAGATGGATGATAATCTGTATTATACATCCTATAATTAATAAAACGTTAGTAACTAAATTGTAAAGAAACAGAATTGTTGACAATATACAATATTCTCCTATTTAAGTATTAAAAGAGAATTACAGATATACGATTAAGGGGCAGTAGAGTATCAGTTAATATACATATTTTTATTTAAAATGTTAGGGTAAAGAATTGATTTTTATCCCTCTCGGTCCAATTTTCCTCAAAATTTTAGCTAATCTAATACAGTCAGTAAATCATTTTGTTCCTCTCCCTTCTGTTATTCTGGTCAATGCCATTTCTGTAGCTGGGAATTTACTGTGGCTGTCATAGGACTAGCTTGTGCTTTAACATCTAGTCCTGAGTAAACAGAGACACACAGCTGTGCTGATCTAGCAGGAGCCCCAAGGAGAGAATTGTACTCCAGAGAGAGACAGTTCCTTCCCTGACCAACAGCTTTGCTGGCTGGCACACTGTAGGATGAAGCTTACTCCCCTCTCGTCTCCACACTCACCTAGATGCAGGGAATGTACCAAACACACAGACCTTGCTCTGTCTCCACTACCTGCATGTCATAGGATACAGGGAGGCCAGCCAGGGGACAGCAATGCTGATAGAAAGATGGGTCTCATTCCCCCTTATGCCCTTGTACACTTACTCCCCTTTACACCCTTGCATGGCTGTGCCGGGCTGGGTCACAAACTGACCAACGGTTATGAATCACATTCCCTATCATCATATTTACAGGAAATGTGGGGGAGAGGCTACGTCCCTGACATAATTTTCTAGGATCAGAATAGGAGCCTTTCAAATTTGGATTACCTTAAAAGGTATGAAAAGGATTTCCTACACAATGGTATTTCTTGTAGCATTTTGCTGTGAATTGGGGGTCTGTTTTGTTTTTCAAGACACGTGTGAAAATATCTAATAAGAATTTTTCACAGGTATCCTCTCCATGAGGGAGAACTCCTATTGCTCCTAGTGGTTGACATTGTACCTTTACAGTCCTCCGGAAAAAGAGTACTTGTACATTTCGTTTTCCCAACCTAACTATGCAATGCCCTGTGGTTAGAGTCACACATTTTTTATGGTTTGAGTCTGAACTTCCGATCCACAATGCAAGTCTCCAATATGTGCACTAAGATGAGTTGGGAGGGCTGCCAGGAGCCTTACACTAAATTGCTATACACCCTGATTCTCCCTTCCTGCAAAAAGAGTGTAGCACCAGATCTGCATCTCCTTCACATTTGTGATGGTGGCGCTCTAAAGAAGACTTGATTGATGGGTATGTCATAGGAACCTGAACAGAACAGCCATCTGAGAAAGGTCAATCTAGAGCCCATATACAGTAGTGATTTAAGACACAGTTGATCTGTAGCGGATTTCAAAACATGCAGTACAAAAGTTATAGGAGGAGAATATCAAGTAATATATTGTTTTGGCATATGGCACAGTAACTCTTGTATGTGAGTCAACCTATATATACATCCAAAAGGGAGATTCCAGGTGCAGTCCTTCAACAAGGCTTTGGCCCTCCAGTTGTCTATAGTGGTAAGGATTTGAATAGGCCAATATGGGTAGTAATGACTTTGAAATTTACAACCAGTTTTTCTTATAACTCCATGACTTTTTAGTGTATACATTGCATGGTGGGTATTTTCTGTTGCAAAATACAGAGTGCGATCATCAGCTGTTTAAGAGTTCTCTTTAACCATCATTATCTTGTATGCAAACGTGTCCTTTAGGCTAGAAGATTTTTTTTTAGTTACTTGTATGTTACAGAACAGGAAACGTGCCCCCCATTCTGCATACAAAAATTGGTGAGATCACCACCCTCCCAGTACTAGCGATGTACTACAATAAATATGGAAGCCTTTAGAAATGGGATTTGTAGACAAAGGGTAGTCTTTGTCCAGTGATAAAGGGACTAGAGGGTGAGGAGGAAATATACTTTGTATGAAACATACTTTATGAGGGAATGCACTTTCTCAAAGTCTCTGGTTTTGTGTAAAAAGGGAACACATTTTCAGTAATATATTTTTAGCATTCTGCTGATATCTTGTTGTTTCCTTGATTCCTTTCTCATATTCTGCCTCTCCGCCTCTGCTTGTCACTTCCCCACAGCCTGCAGAAACTGAGAGTTATGCAATGGAAATGCCACAGACTCTAAATGCCTTGATAAGGATCAAGGGTGGAATGGACATAAAATTGCTTAAGGACAGCAGAAGAAGATGGAAGTATTCCCATGGAAAGGACAGGAAAAATAACTCCATTGGTCATCAAACTTTCAAACACATCTGAGATAAATCTGATACATTTGCTTACTTCAGAACATAAGCTAGCTGCAGTAATGCAAATACCTTTTACAATCTATTTCTGGCATTGTGCAGAAAGGAGATTGTAAGCCAGTGTGCAGACTCACAAGTTGGGGGAAGGTAAAATAAAGTCCCAAATACATGTCTCCTCACAGGCCTTGTTTTATTTTCCAAAAAACACAAATTCAAGCTCAGAACAAATCAACTCCAACTACTGGGTAATATCCACACAGGGTCTTTCCAATTACAGGCAACTGGGAGAAAACACATCCTTCCCCTCTCGCAGCCCCCTTTACATTCCCTTTCCCTTTATAGCCCCACCCAAGTCAATCTAGGCAGGAACCTGGTAACCCTTTGCTCCCTGTACTGTTTTACATCTTATCAGAGAAATCTTTGCTGAATACCCAGATTATCATGAATCTCCCTCTTCTTAAGACTTATACATCTTTTGCCTTGGCATTTTGTGATGGAAACCACATTTTAAGTGAGCTGTATCACAACCAGACTGGCCACCAAATTTAAAGGTACACCTATCACAGGAGAACATTTGGAAAGGTTACCAAGGGAACCATAGAAATGATCAATATAGCTATAGGTTTTGTTTAGCTTACTTTATGAGGAAAAAATAACACAACAAAACACTCTAATTGACTGCATCTCATGGACTTAAAAGTGACAGAGCAATTTAGCCTTTAAAGAACTACATAAAATATTTTATCACATCTCTGCCTCAGTAACTTTAATAAACTACACAGCCTTCAGGGACCAAGCTCCTTATAAATTAACTGCCGTCAACTTGCTGCACAAGGGTCTTTATCTCTTGTCAGCTTAATTATGTGTTTAATTTTATTTTTAACGTTTTTTAAAAATGACCCACACCAAGAGAAGCCTTGATTGTTTAATTAAACAAATGAATATGGTTATATCTAGCATGATCAAAGCACTAATTTGTCATACTAATGTTTTATACAGAGCTGATAGTTCCATTGTAGTGCTAATACACCAGTCTAGTCTAAAGTTTATCTGCCCACCTTTCCAGCAATAATTTACTGTTTTAACTTTGTTCCACAGCCCTCTTAGAACTAATTGGCTGCAGATTCTCCCCAGTGCCTCAAGAGCTGCTATACTCTAATAAGTTATTAAGCAATTACAAATGTATTACTGCATATGTATACACCCGTGAATGTTCTAAGCAGATGCTGTACAACCCAAAAAGGGGAGTTAGGTTAAGATGAATGTGTCTCCTTTACAGAATGTGACTGTAGAAGACTGTTCCTTTAGGCAGCAAAAGCTCCAGTAGAAATCTGGTCAGGAGTCTGTAACTAATTACAGGTGAACTTCAGAAGAAGTGGAAGTTCAGTTTGGTTTGGTAAGTGTCAAAAATGTTGGACGATTACCCAAGTTTATTCAAACTACAGTATAAGGTATTTAAGACTCTCTTCTCCTCCATTTCACCTCCTTGAATATTCAAATAGGTCATCAAGTCCCTCTTGTGTCCTCATGCATACATCTTCATGTCCTACATACAGACTGCCATGACTAATCCCTTTCTGCTGGTCTGCCACCCTCTGATGTAGATACCTTTCCTCTCCTTTCCCACGGCCTTTGCCATGATTTTTGAAGATCTTATTGCAGAGACCACAGCTAGCATCTCTCTAGGACCACAGCTGCCACTAAAATCAAATTTTGTGCACTCTGGAGCTAAGTACCTCTGAGAGCATTGTACTACCCACAATTTCAAACGAAGTTAGCAGAAGCCAGAAAGCGGTTGCCATAGTTGCCAAACCATGTTACAGGACATCCAAAAAGTGAGGAATGTTGCCAAGGGGCCGGTGCAAGTGCTTATATTTGGAGTCAGAGAAAGGAAGGAAAAGAAGCAGGTTTTCACTAAACCTAATCTAAGCTTTGTGATCAGCTAGGCAAATGGTCTAATCTTTGGTCTAGGATTGTTTTTATTCTGAACCAGTTTGACTGTCCCACCAGGATTCTTTGGCTCTCCCACTCTAGATTAGAAATTAATTGGGTATTCCATCCATCGGGTATTGATATTAGCTCATTTCCATTACTTATTTTTTAAGGGGAAAAATAGTTTCTCAGCTCATATTAAGCTAGATGTCTTCAGCTATTCTGTTTAAAAAGCGTAAACCTGGTTCACAGTCTTTAAAGAACCAAATGTAGCTGGTTTCAAATCAGCAAGGACAGGTATAAAGACGTTACGCGAGGATGATATCAAGTCACATTGCTTTGGCATGTAGATCATAGAAAACACACTAATTGAGAAAAAAATGTGCCATGGGGATTTCAACAGAGGAGTATACATTGGTTCACATGCAGCAAAAGCACATACGGAATATGGATCTGAAACCTAATTCTTCAGAGATCTGTAGAAGCCAAAGGTGTGTAATTTGGAATGCTCAGTGTAAGGAAGATGTTGGTTAGTAGATAGGAAGAATGGCAGGTGACACACTTGGAATTACTGAATGCTGGTCTCTGTGCAGTAACAATGTATGCTCAGTAAGCTCAGAGAGTGGTGGATGCAACTGAGAAAAGTCCGCATCAAAAGTCAAAGCTGAGGCGAAAGCACTACTATATGTGTGGGAAGACTGTGGTGCACGAAAAATAACTTTCAGGTAAGCTATAAGAGGTAAAAAACTGGAAAGTACAATTGCAAAGTCTTGTAGAATTTATGGCTTACTTAGTTAATATGTCTGTCTGTCTGACTGATAGTTCCATTGTGGTAGTAATACAATAGTTTAAAGTACAGTTCAATTGCCCATCTTTCTAGAAATAATGTAGACTTTTCACTGTTTTCAAGCACCTCTGAGACCAACAATAAATGGCTGCCAGTTTTCCCCAAGCACATTGCAGAGGTCAGACTTTCTACTAAGTTATTAGCCAATGACTAATCTGCTATATGCATCCATGAATATCATAAGAATACAGTTAGCACGCTGAATTTAAAGAGACATTCTTAATGGAAAAGTTTGAAGAACATTCTAGTTATAAACAATTCTCTTCATACAGCCTAGATTTTAGTATTTTCCTTTCCATGTGCTTTATTTCTACGTACCTTTGCATGGAAGTAAGGTCTTTGTTTTTAGGGGTTTCATCTGTTGATGATGCTTAATCTTCATTTAATACCATAATGTTTTACTTGTTACATCACACAGAAATTAATTATGTTGCCAAAAAAGCATGATGGCATTAGGAAGAGAACAGGTAACAAGAGCATTTCAACCCTTAAAGACAATATTTTGTTTTTATGCAAGTGTCAAAGTTTTTACTTATGGCACAGTGACATACAAACTGAAAGCCAGAACCACAGGTGGCATCAATAGATTCAAAAAGAGTTACACCAATTTACCCTAATTGAGGCTCTAGCTGGATTATAGGCACTAAAGCCCTGCTGCTTATAACTTTGTCAAGTTTTAACTGGGCTGAAATTTTCCATGCCAGGTGTGTGCTCAGGCTGAATTTTTTTCGAAAACCTCAGCCAAAATGATTCAGTTGTTTCAGAGAATGAGACTAGGGAAAAACAGGTTTTTACTCGTGTTAAATTCTGGTGACCTTTTCTTTGGGAAGCTCAGATACTACAGTGATGAGGCCCGTAGAAAAGCCTCTGAGGAAAGCAATAATCTTGTCTGGAGAGCAGGGTTTGAATAGTGTGCAGCAAATAAGGCCTTGGGACACACATTAAACAGTGAAAAGAAAACAAAATATTCAATAGCTCCTCACTAAGTGCGTACCATCCATTTTGTACACTGAATGATTCAGGGGTCCTATGGAAAGAATAGTTTGTGATCATGTAATTAAAGACCATATCATAACGAATATGCACAAGGGAAGCAAATGAAGGTTGCACAAGCAACCTTAATTCTGGCATTTCCTAACTTTTGAGTTCTTGCCTTTGTGTGAAATATATATGTGTATATATATATACACACAAGTGATCTTAATTTACTGCAGTTGGTAGAAATTGAAATTATCAACATACATTAACTGTTTATAAATGGGAGGTACCAGATCCTTAATTCACCTCTTAAAACCATTATTGTATCAATTAAAGGGGATA
The DNA here is from genome assembly GCF_002925995.2 of Terrapene triunguis. Taxonomy (NCBI): domain Eukaryota; kingdom Metazoa; phylum Chordata; order Testudines; family Emydidae; genus Terrapene; species Terrapene triunguis. Next base: position 1,256,343 of record NW_020664456.1, on the reverse strand, counting down.
CATACAATAATTATAAGCTTTCAGAAATTAAGAGTTCTATATATCTATATATAAGGTCTTCACTACAGACTTAATTCAACGCAGTACCAGTCAAATACTCATTTCATGCTTTATATTCTTTCATTCTCTGGAAGCTTGGGCAACTGCACACTTTAGGTGAATCCCAACATTTTAAATAGTTCAGAGCTGACAACTATTTGTACTTTCAGTGGTAAATTGTTAGAGTCACACTGGGAACTAGATTAGTCTTTATTTTAGGAAAGCTTGCTAAGGTATTTCAATTCTGTATGAAAGCTACACACATTCAACAGATTAGTGCTCTAGTATGTAATGCTCTTACTGGCACATATCCATTCTTGGTGTCTTTAGCCAGGGTGAATACTGAATTATTTCACGTACTGGTAACAAGTTAAAAAAACATACTCTTTTTATAGGTAGGAAACTATTTCCTTAATAATCATATTGTATTCAGAGATACCAAAGGTTTTACAAACTGATTTGACCTGTCTAAATAGTATTGTTTGCTGCCGATGGCCTGCTCTGTTATGATTACCTATGGAGGCCATTGTGTTTACAAGCAAATTAACTTGGGTTTCCCACCTTTCATGTCCCTATCCATTTATCTAGGCTAGCTAGCTATACACATTTCTAAAGCACCTACAATGTCACCATTGACGTTCATCACAGGCCATGTACCTGACATTTATGACAGGAAGAAAACTAGTCTACTCATAGACGAGGTCTTATAGAAGGGTTTTATTATGAGGGAAGAATATGGTACTTAAAGTAAAGGAAATGTTCCTGGAGGTTTGACAGGGTCAGGTCAGATTTTGCAAAGACGTAAAATTATGCACCAGTCACCATTCTATAATATATACTCTGGTAAGGGAAACAGAAATGAAAGGCTGTTCCAGACTATAAAAATCTTCATCTGAGGTGATTCTAGGTGGTAAACTACAAACCTGAAATTCTTTCAGCTCCCATCAATATTAAATAATGGTTGTCACTTTAATTGAAAAATGCAGGTTTTGTGACTTTACAAATCCATTCATGGCTATATCATCTGATTTGAAACTTACATGTTCTACCACAGATATAGCACAAATACTGTTACTGCTGGTGAGGCCAAGATGCTGGAAATGACCTGAGGCTGTAGGCCTAGTTGGTATTTTATTTCATGATCATGTAAACAGTTATTTTCTTTTACTCCATCATTTTTTGTTCATTGCCAACTATTTTAATTTGCAAATGCAGTTTTACAATGCTCTGTAACCATACCCAGCAATGTTACACTGCTGAAAGTTCTTTCTGAGAGTATCTTTACATGTTTCCTATGTCCACTGCATGTCTGTTTTTCATCAGCTGTTTCATTGTAGGATAATTCCATTATAGGATGATTTTCATCCACTTGTAGAACATGACTTCCTTATGTAAGTATACTTGGAACAAGGGCACTATGCTCCCCACTTGGCTCCTGGCTGGTTCAGCCCAAAAATACATTATGCAAGAGCAGAGACTAATCTCCCCAACAAGATGCTGGCCAACCCCTTTTCAGAGGTTTTTACAACACGCACAACTGCGAGCCCTTGCACACTTACACAGGAGGGCTGGCCAAAATATGACCCATTATAAGTGAAACACAACTCTTCTGTCCCCGTGTTTGTTCCCTGTACTCGATTTCTATACTGGGCATATATATTCCATTCACAACACTATGATAGAAATGCCAAAGTGCTGTTTGTTCAAGCAGACTTAACTCTGCCCCCTTATGCACATCCATCACAATTCAATCTTTAATTACATGGTCTCTTTTCTATTCCCCCCTCCCCACCTCCACAAGATCCCACCTCATTCACCTTAGATAGAGCACAGGAAGTAATGCAGTTGTTCAATATTTATTTTTATCCTCTTTGATCAATATGCAACTCCATCTCTCATCCCCTGACTATCATTCAGACACTGTACCCAATAAGACCAATGTGTTCTGATTAAGCTATTTGCAATTTACATTAAGATTTCAAATTCTAATCTAGATTTAAAGAGGAGCAAGAACTTCTTTATTCTTTGTGTATGATCTCTAAAGGACGTTATCAGTTCACAAAACAATCATAAAGAATGATAATAACTAGAGCGGATGAGATTTTTTTTCCAGTTTCTACGAAAAATTTCAAAATTGTTTTCATTTTGCCAAGTTTGAAATATTTCCATTCTCATTTTTTCCAAATTTTATCATAAACATTATTGAAAGTGTTACAGACAATTTTCAGTTAATGAAAATGGGTAACCATTTTTATTAAAACTTTGATTAAAACTGCCATGAAAAATTGTAAAAAATGAGAAGTGAACCATCTGAAATTTTTCATTTTTGAAAAAAGGCTGGTTTTCACCTGAAACAACAACAAAAAACCCTCTGTCAAATAATTTGGACCAGCTCTAATAACCCATTCTTAAAACAGTGATTTTGCAGTCTGTCATTCAAAGAAACTAATGCACTGAACCGTACTAAAACCAGTTGCCCACGTCAGGGCAGCATTTGGGCTGAATTGTACATGGCAAAGGATAACTTCCCAGGATTTCTCCTGTCAAACAGTTGGAAAGAGTAGAAGGAGAACAGTATCCAGGTTGGGTAGTACAAATGTGCACTGACATTTGGAAAAGCCACCCAACAGCGCCTTTACAACAGAGACAAGTAGTATAACCTACTTTTAAATTCTCTAATCAGTTGGAGCTGTCAAGTGGCACCATGTACTCCACTGATGTGAAACCCTCAAGAATGTCCAACAGTTGGGTGCTGTCAACAATGTCCCTGAAATCTGAAGTCCTTAAGCAAGGAAGCCTAATAGAATATGTATGAAAATCATTCAAAGTATTTATTAAATGTGTGGCAAATCACAGGATAGGAATATTTTCAAAGCCCAGCAGCATGTGCCAGTCTGCTCACTGATTAACTTTCAGAAACAATTCAGAGGGAAGTCTGACTCTAGACAGGATATGGTGTGATATACCTTATGGTGAGAGGGATTTTCATAAATGACTCTTCACAGACATTAGATGGTTCCCAGAGGGACTTCCCCTCTAATGATGTTAAAATGTTCAGGGATCAAGGCACCTAGAATTCATGGACAGGAAGATACTGTTCCCCTTCATATTTGACAGCCTAAGGATAAAGAAACTATCGAAGATTGGCAGTAGTAACAAAACCAAGAATTATTAGACTATAGCGGTGTCGTCACAATCATTGAGCTTCTTCAGGTCGAGGAAAGGTACTCAGAGCGTCACAACTAAATACAAGGTAGAACAGGTTGTTTAGCATAAGTAGTTAACACATATGGTAAGAGAACATTCAAAGTGAAGTGGCCTGTTAACACCTTCACAGTCACAGAACAAAAAAACGGTGGGGGGTAGTGGGTTACAGATTGTTGTAATAAGCCACAAATCAAGTGTCTTTATTAAGCAAAGTTATGAATTTAAGCTCCCACACTGTCTTTTGAAGGGGTTGTGCAGGTTTCCTTTGAGGATGAGGACTGAGAGGTCAGTTATGGAGTGATCCTTTGTGAAACGTGTTTGGCCACAGGTGATATGGTGTTTTTGCCTTATTTTTCTGTGTGAATTTATTCATGAGCGTAAAGTCCCCATAAAATAAGGTATTTGAAATAATCCTTGACATCCTTATAAACAAACAGACTAACTCCTCTCCCCCCCCAAATATTGGTACTTCAGGTAACACTAGTGTCACATCACCAATGTAACTATAGAATAGGTTATTTGCACTGCTATTGCTTGATACTTTATAGTATTTCACAGGTCATTGAAGGCAGTGTACACTTTGTCTACCTTGTTGGAAGTCAGACATAGTACGACCTATTCCTGTTGCTGTAAATTGCCTACAAGAATGGCTGTGTGTCTATTTTGCCTACCCACTTTCAGATGTCACTGGCTTTGGCTGCTTTGAGTTACATTCACTCTGACAATGCATGGCATAGCCTCATGTAATGGGAGAGAAAGAGAGAGAACTATGTTGTGCCAAGTTCAGTGTCTCAGAATGCTGTAGAAAGGTGTTTAATGCTGCATCCAGTGGAGCTTTCCAATGAGATTCTTTTGACAAAATACACCAGCAGAAGTCATAGTTGAAGTGTTTTCTACTTCCAAAGAACTTTCCCTATTACTATAGATGTAAACATACAGGAAGCAAAAATTTGTACAAAGAGCAGGAAAGGCACAAGGAGGTCAAGAAGACAGTAGCTGCAGAAGGATGACACTGCACGAATCTTGTGAGAACAAGTAAAGACACAGACATGAAGGAAGAACATAAACCAGCCAAGGATGCTAAAATTCATATGACACCCTAAGAAAAATTCCTCCTAGAGATCAGCATCTGGGCTCTGCAAATTCCAGATTTGCCTAATGATAGGCCACAGTATTGCAAATAGATTGAGCGTTGAGCACCACCTGCGCTGGGGAAAATGTATTACTCTGTGGGGAATGCAATTGCCAGAATGGATAAAAATGCTAGGTGTCTTATTTATTTTAAAAAATTAAAGTGCAAGATACATCAAGATAAAAATTCTGCATATTTTATTTGTCAAAATAACATTATAATCAGGGTGGAGCCCTGGCTGCTGCAGGGCTGATAGTGGGAGCACAAGTGGGCTACCATTAATGTTCCCTGCATTGCTGGGCTGCCATTATTTTTTCCACACAGAAATCACAAATTCTGCATGAAAAAAATAAAATTCTGCGGGGAACATTAATTCTGCGCACATTCTACATTGCGCAATGGTGCAGAATTCCAGCAGGAGTAATGGTAATAAGGAACTGAGTGTTGGTTGGGGCTGCCCCACCCTCTATGCCCTTGTGTGGGAAGCATGAGGACATTCAACGTGAGCCAGGGCCCCAATAGACACATCTGGTCAAAATAATACAAACTTAGGGCACATGTGCACCTAGAATGGAATATATATGGACATGCACTCAAACAAGAATCAAACTTTTCCAGCTCAATATCACAAAATAACTAACAGAAACACAAAGAAAAGCAAAAGGCCTAGAACTATGGAAATCAGGGGAAATAAAAGCAGCAAAACAGTAAAAAAATTAACAGCAGTGGGATTTTAAATAAATAAATCATTTTATTGTTCAAGGCACTTTTGGTGATTAGTTATCATTCTGAAATGATGAAGCCCATGAGTCCTATTCACGAGCCAACTCACTCAGACAAAAGAAAAGTATTTTTTACTTAACATGTGGTATCCATCCCCTAAACCAGTTACAGAAGAGTCAAAACAGCTGCTGCATACTACAATAGAGTTACAGTAAAGTTATCATTGTATAATATAGTACTTCTTTTTACATGGCATATGAAATAAGAGAAGAAGGCTAATGGCAACAAAAATGGAACTAGGCTTAATTTATTATGCGGGTATTACTGAGTAACAGTGCATCTACTTTTACTGCCCATATATTTGCTTTCCCTGAAATGTATATGAAAGTTTCAAAGAAATGTTTTAGAATGGTAAACTCATTTCTTTTACAGCTCATAAACTTCCAAAGTGTATGATGGAATAGGCAATGCTCTCAATGTATCTCCCAACTTGTATGACTGATGGGTGACTTTTTGTCTCTCTTTTCAACTGTTTCTTACTCATAAAGCATAAAAGTATAATTAGTATATCATTCAGCACTCTATGGTACGTTCTTTATGTTTGTGTAATTTATTTCCAGCTTGTCAAAGCGCCTGTCAAATTGTGTGTTGCTACATGGTGCCTTATTCCATGTCTGTTCATTGATATGAAAGTCTTGAAATCAGGCAAATGGTTTTGTGAAGTAAAGACTGTTTTGCCTCAAGCAAGAAGTGTGTAGATTAAAGAAGAGGTTAATACAAAAATAATTCACAGTAAAAATAAAAATTCCACGTGTGTATACAGTTCTTTTGCCAATTCCTTTCCATCACATGTGACCACAGTATGTAAATATTCTGGATCACATATATGTGAAACTGTATGGATTCGATGATGGAGGGGAGGAAACTAAATTAATTTCTGAGCAGCAAACAACATACTGGCACCATTGTCAATTTAAATCTTCTCAGCCTCTAGGACAGGATTGCCTAGCCAACTCTACTATTCTGAAAGTCTCCTGAGTGGCACTTTGGGGATTTGATTACGTAAGCTAATGTCCACTACAGACCAGTTTGACCCCATCACATTCACTTGATGTAAGTCCTCAGGGTAGGTTTGCACAATGACCTTAAAGGCTAATTTTCTAGAATGATTTTATCTACTTAGAAAAAATGTAGTTCAGTTGCTATATGGAACACCACGACACCTGTTGGTTTAAAAAGTGTACAAGTAGAGAAATAATCTCTTTGTTAATCTTTCTGATACTTCATTTGTATTTTTGGTTCCAGAGTTTTACCATTATATGCAAGCCTGAAAAAACTGCATACAGAAAACAAAGGAAGTGTAAATTAATCACTGAAAGAAGGGGCGGGGGGAAATCTCAGTTTGTGAACAATCAAGTGATACTCTTCATATATCGCAGTTTTGCATTTAAACTTTAGATCTACTTTCTAAATTATTTTCAAAATATATCAGTTCACTGTCCTGAAAGCTTGGATCTGAGTTCCAACATTTACTTAGTATTGAAATATTTTATATAAAATTTATGCACATAATTAGCAAAAGACAGTGAAAACATCTGGTATCTATTCATTCTTTTTGGGGGAAGGGAATAGGGGCCCCCAAAGAACTGTCAGAAATGGCATTAATCCAAGTAAAGATTAGGATTTCACCTACTGAAGTGTACTCTACCTGGCTGTATAATGGTCAAGTCCAAAGGATGGTATAAACAGCAATGTTTTACAAGCATAGCTTATTCCATTACTTGTTTTATACTGAAGTGAATGTTAAATGAAAAGTCTAATGGACTATTGAAGGATGAATCTCAAATAAGTTTTAATATTCAGTTCAGATAAATACCTCAAATAAGCCTGCTTTCTGAGACTATATGAACATGCTGGCTGGACATCTAACAAGAACTGGCTTTCTCTGGAGCTTACTTAAAGCACTTTGAGGTGCCTGGATCTTGGATCCTCAAAAGAGAGAAAGAATTCCACTACATCTTGCTTTTAGGTGGGATGGAAATGTCTTAAGCACAGCCTTTCCCATGGTATCTTGGCACTATTTTAGAAATGTTTTACATGTCTATAGTTCTATTTTAGAATTGTCTTAAATAAACCAAACAACACTTCAAAACAAGATAATTTGTGACATATGTTCTTCGTGATTATGCCTGAGATGTAACTAAAACAATCTTAACACATTAAAAACAAAGTTTCTGATAATGCTTTTTCCCATTATGTCTCAGGTTTTATACTTTACTTGCTTAGGAAAAAAAGAGATAATCAGCTCTTTAAAAAGTTCTTTCGGTACAAGTTGTTCCATCAAGTCACAGTACCAGACTCCTATAACCATGAAGCACTCGGGCCCAGATTTTTAAATGTATATAGGAATTGTTCCACTCAGGATTGCAAGGCCTAAGGCCCAGATTGTTAAAGGTATTTAGGTGTTGCTGCTCTCAACATTGCAATACCTAACTGATTTAGGAGCCTACACCTCATTTTCAAAAAGGATGTAGGCACTTATGAGTCAAAATTCCATTGACAGTCAATGGGATTTAGGCTCCTAAATACCTAAATTCCTTTCTGAATGAGAGATGTAGGCTCCTAAATCCATTAGATGTTGCAACGCTGAACACAGCAATGACTAAATAGCTTTAAAATTCTTAGGGTATGTCTATACTTACCCGCTGGTTCGGCGGCAAGCAATCGAACTTCTGGGTTCGATTTATCGCGTCTTGTCTGGATGCGATAAATCGAACCCAGAAGTGCTTGCCGTCGACTCCGGTACTCCTGCTCGGCGAGAGCAGTACGCGGAGTCGACGGGGGAGCCTGCCTGCCGCGTCTGGACCCCAGTAAGTTCGAACTAAGGTACGTCGACTTCAGCTACGTTATTCACGTAGCTGAAGTTGCGTATCTTAGTTTGAATTGGGGGTTAGTGTAGACCAGGCTTTAGATAAGTCCCATTTTCAAAAGTGATGCAGGTACTTAGGCCCAGATCCTTAAATGTAGTTAGGCGCCCAACTCCCTTCAAAATCAATGGGAGTTAAGGCCCATATCCTCAAAGATATTTAGGCACCTAAGTCTCATTATCTTTCTATGACATTTAAGCTTCTACATGCCTAAGCCCTGGTCTACACTGGGGGGGGGGCAACCTAAGACACGCAACTTCAGCTACGCAAATAGCAAATAGCGTAGCTGAAGTCAGCGTATCTTAGGTCGATTTACCTGGCCGTGAGGACGGTGGCGAGTCGACCACTGCCGCTCCCCCGTCAACTCCGCTTCCGCCTCTCACGAGCTGGAGTTCCGGAGTCGACAGGGAGCGCGTTCGGGGATCGATTTATCCGCGTCTAGACGAGATGCAATAAATCGATTCCTGATAGATCAATCTCTACCCGCCGATCCGGCGCGTAGTGGAGACCTGCCCTAAGTCACTTTTGGAAATGGGACTTAGCCTTCTAAGTCACTTGGGCCCGGAGTCTCAAAGGTAATTAGGCACCTAACTTTTGAGGTTCTGGACCATAGGGCTTGCAGTGATGATTGGAGCATTGCCTAAAACCTTTACAAATCTGGGCCTCATAAACCTAAACAGGTGCAAGGCTTATATCTGGATGTCTAGACCTACAAATGATGCTGAAGCACAAATCCTTTTCTTTCCTTTTGCATTTTGGATTTGCATTTGCAGACCATTCCCAGAGAATATTTATCAGTGGTTCACAGTCAAGCTGGAAGGGCATATCAAGTGGGGACCTGCAGGGATCAGTTCTGGGTCCGGTTCTGTACAATCTCTTCATCAATGATTTAGATAATGACACAGAGAGTACACCTATAAAATTTGCAGATGAATGCAAGATGGGAGGGGTTGCAAGTGATTTGGAGAATAGGATTAAAATTCAAAATGATCTGGACAAACTGGAGAAATGGTCTGAAGTAAATAGGATGATATTCAATAAGGACAAATGCAAAGTACTCCACTTAGGAAGGAACAATCAGTTGCACACATACAAAATGGGAAATGACTGCCTAGGAAGGAGTACTGCAGAAAAGGATCTGGGAGTCATAGTGGATCACAAACTAAATAGGAGTCAACAGTGTAACGCTGTTGCAAAAAAAGCAAACATCATTCTGGGATGTATAATCAGGAGTGTTGTAAGCAAGACACAAGAAGTAATTCTGCTCTACTCTATGCTGATTAGGCCACAATTAGTATTCTGTCCAGTTCTGGGCATCACATTTCAGGAAAGATGTGGACAAATGTGAGGAAGTCCAGAAAAGAGCAACAAAAATGATTAAAGGTCTAGAAAACATGACCTGGGAGGGAAGATTGAAAAAATTGGGTTTGTTTAGTCTGGAGAAGAAAAGACTGAGTGGGGACATGATAACAGTTTTCAAGTACATAAAAGGCTGCTACAAGAAGAAGGGAGAAAAATTATTCTCCTTAACTGCTGAGGATAGGACAAGAAGCAACAGGCTTAAATTGCAGCAAGGCAGTTTTAGTTGGATACTAGGAAAAACATCCTAACTGTCAGGATGGTTAAGCACTGGAATAAATTGGCCAGGGAGGTTGTGGAATCTCTGTCATTGAAGATTTTTAAGAGCGGGTTAGACAAACACCTGTCAGGGATGATCTAGATAATACTTAGTCCTGCCATGAGTGCAGAGGACTGGACTAGATGATCTCTCGAGGCCCCTTCAAATCCTATGATTCTCTGTCTTAATACTAGGAGAATTATCTTCTGGCCTTGTCAATTAACATCTCTATGCAATTGTGACACTTTGAAAATCCTCTCCTTGTCTCTCTGTTTCACTAGTATCACTTTTATCATGTTGCTAGATGAGGGTTCCCTGGTTCAGAGTTTCAAAGCAGTCTTGGGGATTCAGATATATCTTCTATTAATTGCAATCAAATATATGAATCCTCTAAACTGCTTTGAAAATCTCAGTTCTTGAGTCATTTTTGGATTAATATAGTCTAGATTAGAACCTATTTGGAGTCCTCATTGTCACACAAGTTCAAGATTTTTACACGGCCAGTATTTTATAAAAGCCATCCAATCTTTTCATTCCATGCCGGTAGGACTCTTTAGAATTCAGATTTGTCATTAGCCTGACAGTTTTCTATTCTGCAACCATTCTTGCCTAATAACTACTCCACTTAACATATCTTCATCTGCTTCAGTACCTTCACCTCATTGTTACCAACCACTGATGAAGGCCATCACTCATTTTTCCCTGCTGTTCTTTTATAGGATATTCTTAACATTTTGCTTTTTGAAATATTGTACTGGCTGCAGTTGTCCAGTGCTCACATGTGGTCTTAATCAACAATCTCAGTAAGCTGCAATGCTTCATCCAGTTTGGTGGGGATAATATTTGAGGCTTAATGCAATGGAGCTGTAGCTTTAAGAAAGCTGTCCAGGCTAACCTCAGTTTTGCTTTTCAGCATGACTTCTAATTTGATCAAACCCTGTAAGTATCTAGTGTGAAACAGATGGTGTGTGTTTGGGAAAGTTTAAAAGGGAGCATAATATACTCCCTTTGGCGGGAGACTCTGAAATGCATCTGTTCTCTCTGCAGTTAGGCTCTCCTCTCTCTCTCTACTGCAGGCAGGCAATGTGAAAGCTTCCACACATAACATTCACTGCATGCTGCCTGAATCATATCATTCATGTTACTTTCAAGTCCCAGGACTCTTTTGAGCAGAATGCTAATCAGAGTGGCAATTTTTTTAATCGGACAAACATCCACAGGATTAGATCTTCAAAAATCAATTCACTTGTGACCTCAGGTAGAATTCAAACACAAAACTCCAGAGAAAGGGCTCTAGAGCATGTTTCTTGATTATTAATTACCTGTCTATGAAACAAAGGACTATTTTCATCTTATGTTATTAAAACATAATAAAATCTAGTACAGATTTTATTTGCTTAGCATAATTCATACAAAAATCTCTTCAAGACTTGAGTGAGGTTATCACAGTATAATGGAGCTCAGAATTTGGTCCAATAGCTGCCAACACAAGTATATAACCACCAATATATGGTGCAAGATAACATTTGATTCTTAGGCATAGTGGGGAGGACTGGAGAGAGGTATAATGACCAAAGCAAGCTTCAGTGGAAGCACTAACAAATAGTACTACCAATATTTCGTACCAATTACTTTAAATCTCTGTAGAAAAAAATGCTAATGAATCACAACTATTTCTGACTATTCATGACTGGAGATCACTAACCAGATGTACTTCTCTGCATAGACATTGGCTTTGTGAAATAGTATAGAGATAAGGAGTAGCTGTGATCACAGGGTCATATCTGACTGATAACTTGTCCAGGGACCAGAAAAATACATGTCAGTGCATTAGAGAGTTCAGTACAAAACGCAGCCCATCTGCAGGAAAGCCAGTAAAACCAGATGCCCGGTAGGAGGAATTATGCCCTTTCTACTTAAGGTCAACTCTTCTTCCCAGAAAAAAAATATCACAAGAGAGTGGTATAGTGGTTAGAGCAGGTGACATGGATCCAGGACTCTGCTCTATTCCTAGCTTTTCCAATGATTGACTATTGTACCTAGGGGAAGCCACAGGGAAGGGATAGCTCAGTGGTTTGAGCATTGGCCTGCTAAACTCAGGGTTGTGAGTTCAATCCTTGAGGGGGCCACTTAGGAATCTGGGGCAAAATCAGTACTTGGTTCTGCTAGTGAAGGCAGGAGGCTGGACTTGATGACCTTTCAAGGTCCCTTCCAGTTCTAGGAGATAGGATATCTCCATTAATTTAACATCTCTGAAGGTATGTCTACACTGCAGCTAGGAGCATGATTCCCAACATGGGTAGACAGACACACACTAGGTTCTGTTCAAACTACTGTGCTAAAAATAGCATAGTCACTGAGGCTACCATGTGGCGCGCCTTGGGCTAGCAGTTGGAGTATGAATACAAAGGGTCCGGGTGGGTTTGTACTCAGGCGGCTACAGCCCAGGCTGCCCCCTGTGCTACCTTTAGCTAAACTGCCATTTTCAGTGTGCTAGCATGTTTCTATCTGCCCACACTGGGAAGCACATCTCCAGCTGCAGTACAGACATACCCTGATACTCATTAACCCATCCGTGACTCAGCTAAGCCACTTGTAATATTGATAATGATAATACTTAACTGATGGAGGGGTTCTGAGGCTTAAAGGGTAGTTCTACCCTAAAAAGTGACTCTGTAAAATGCATTGTGAGGTTCCATATTCATTGTTCTATCTTTGGTCTCTGTACCATACTGTCTACCAGTCCATAAAGCTACCTTGGAATCTGACTATCAAGCTGGATTCTTTCCACCTCCTGCATCATTACCAATAACAGGATCTGCAGGACAAATTAGGCCCTTTGCAACACCTGCACAATGAAATGGCAGTTTGGTTGTGGAACCCCAAAATACCATTTTTACAGAATCACTTTTTAGGGTACAAATGCACTTCAACTGCTTAAGGTTGATAAAGTGCTTTGAGATCATCATACTAAAGGCACAAAACATGGTAAACGCTAGATTTATATTATACTACTAGGAGATCAATAAAAGTTAACATACAATCATATCTTTTATTGGACCAACTTCTGTTTTTGAAAAAGACAAGCTCCACAGAGCTCTTCTTCAGGTCTGAAAAAGGTAATCAGAGTGTCACAGCTAACTACAAGGTGGAACAGATTGTTAAACATAAGGAATTAACACATGCCATTCAAAATGAAGTGGGCAGTTAGCACCTCTGCTGTCATACAACAAAGGAGAGTTAGGCTGTGTCTACACTGGCAATTGAACAACAAAACTTTTGTGGCATCTGAAGAAGTGAGGTTTTTACCCACGAAAGCTTATGTCCAAATAAATCTGTTAGTCTTTAAGGTGCCACCAGACTCCTTGTTGTTTTTAACAAAACTTTTGTCTTTCAGAGGTGTTAACACCTCCCTCCCCCTCCCGAAAGACAAAAGTTTTGCAGTGACAAGTGCCAGTGTGAACAGCGCGTTGTTGGCAGGACAACGGCAGGACAATGCAAACGCCGCTCGTTGGGATTGGAAGTTTTTTGACGGCAGGAGAGCCGACAAACAGTGGCTACACTGCACGACTTTTAGCGGCACAGCTGTAGTGACACAGCCATGTTGCTAAAAGCTGTGTAGTGTAGACATAGCCTAAGTGGGCTACAAATTGTTGTAATGAGACATACAACCAGTGTCTTTATTGAGTCCATGATTTTTGGTGACTAGCAGAGTTATGAAAAGCTCCCAGGCTCGTCTTCTAAAGGTTTGGTGTAGGCTTCCTTTGAGGATGTATACAAAATGAGGGAAAGAAGGAGAATACTGTATTTCTTAATTTAGTTACCACAGCTGCTAATAAATGTAATTACCCTCCCCTGCAGCTTACAAGGTAAAGGTGTAGCTATAATATGTAGGTATCTTCTAAACAAAGATTTACAGCATTTTCATTCTCCTTTAGAGAAAACAGTTGCCTACTGTAGAAAAAAAATATTTCATACCAAATGTTTAAGCATTTTATATATTCAGTTTCTAAATGCATTCTACAGTAATTAAAAACTAGTGAGCCCTTCTGGAAAAGGGAATTCTGGAATAGATCCTACAAACACTTGTCTCATTAGGCACAGATACTTTTTTAAAATTTAACTTCATTATTTTAAGGCAGATGATGTTTTTTTCCCCCTTCATCTTCCCCAAAAGGGCTGTAGGATTCATAGGAATATACTAAGTAAGTCTGCCCCTTAAAAGACTCTTCCAATTTTCAAATTACAGATCAATGGGTAGAAGAAGCAAAGCTTCCTCATGGAATCAAAGTACTACGATGTTCTTCCCTTCCTTCTCCTAAGGCTTGTCTTCACTTCTAAATTTTACTATGTTTGGACACTATTGTGAAGAATCAGTGTTGCTGGATTGGTGCCGTCCATGACCTTGAGATCAGTGTAGACCAGGGCAAACTCTGTTCAGCATTATTATTATTTAATATGTTTATTACTTTAGTGCCTCAGGGTCCACCAAGATCAGGGCACCATTGTACTCAGCACTGCACAAAGACAGAGTAGTAGACAGTCCTTCCCTGCCAGCTAATTATGATTAAACACAGGAATCATATGCAGGTTTATGTCAAACTGCAATCTACAGTCAAGAAGACATAACTGCAAAAACTCCATGATTAATCACGGTCATCATGTCAGATAACTTGATTCTTCACAGGTGTGTTCAAATAAAGTAACAGTTTTTAGCAGAGACCAGTCCCTAGACTCAGAGCAGTTATCTACTTCTCGTTATGGATCACATCATGACAAAAAACTACACTGAATGCATGTATGTCATTCAATATGGGATTACCATAATCTAGTCAGAGTGTCACTAAACTTTAGCCAGTTTCTGGCAATGTAACAATGGGAATTTCATAACCTGTCACATAATGCAGGTAGTACTAGCACAGAGTTCTCCACTGGCAAATAAGCAAGGGCCCAATCATTCAGTGCACACTCAGGAAAAACTTCTACTGAATTCAATGAGAGTTTTGCCTGAGTAAGGATTTTTGGCCTGGGTCCTGTCTAAATTTATAACACAAAACATTATATTATGACTATTTTAAAAACAAAACGACATACTGTAGATTTGAACACATTTGAGTATGTGCATGACCTTATGCCCAGTCTTGCATCCCTGACTCACATGGATAGTCCACCTGACTTCAATGGGCTTATTCACACGAGTCATGACTGCAGAATCTGGTTACTTGTTCGTAAAAACAAAATACTGCCTATGCTTGCATTTAAAGTTGAAAGTGAGCAGGAGCCGTATTCCCTGACTAAATACCATATGCAACTCTTATCCTATATAGATCTGATCTGGTATCACATTGATTAGATTCACAAAGCATCTCACCGTCATTGAAAAAAAAAGATGATTTTTTGCATAAAATAAGCTAAAAATAAACATCAGTGTTTGAAAATACATCCCCAAGTTTAAGTTAATATCGTTTTTTTCCTCTGTTTCACCACAACCACTTTCAGACATTTATTGTTTCCCTTCTACACAGGAATACTAATGAATCTGTGAGTGACTGAACCATCTAATCCAGGTGTTTAAAATAGAGTACATTATCTGTTGGAGAAAGGCTACTTCCCCATCAAAACTAGCAGAGCAGAATGGCAGTCACATTCTATTTACAGGTCAGATTTTTATCAATAACTTTCAGTGATGTGACTGACACTCAACATTACTTGTGAATTATAACTAAAATCCTAGGTAGCCAGTTTCAAAATCTAATGCTCAAGAAATATATTTGAAGCCATAGTTTTACCAGTAATGGTGCAAATTATATCATCTATAACCATTAAGCAAGAGGTTTCTTTCAGACAACTGTAATATATAGATTAGTTCTGTGTATATTTACCTTTAGATATACAGCTGTAATAGCAAGCCATGCATGAAGTTTATTAATCTTTACTACTCTTCTCTGTCCCAAGAGCTATATAGATTTTACCAATATCAATATCTGGCTCAGCTGCAAAATACGGTAAATTTTTTTAAAAATCAAGCCACTTCTTAAATTGTGCAGTTTTCCTAATGAATGGATAGCTCTTCCAACTCCATTTAGGGAGTGACTCTTCTTATAAATGGTTAAGAAAGAAGAGAAGAAGGTAGAAAGATGAGTATTCCTTGCAGAGTTAATTATTATCTAATATATCAGTTTCCACAGAGAGGAGGTGTTTAAAAATGCCGGTAATAATGTAAATGATGGACTCATATGGACTTTAAGAGGCAAAGGGCCAAACCGAGACCTGTGTAAGCAGGTTTGAAGAATAATGGAATTCCACTCACTAGCACAAGGTATGAATTTGGGCAATTAAATTTGTTATTTCTATTGTTGCCATACTACTAATTTAAATGGCTTTCCTTTTTGACACAAGTCTTGGGTAAGCAGAATGGGAGCTGCTAAAGAGTAGAAATGTATTCAGATTAGACTTTGAACTGCCAACTTTTAAAAAGGGCCTTAACATGATTTCTAACTGTCAATTGCAAGCTAATTAATGAAAAACTGGATGAAAAAGTAAATGCTATTTTTATTATCGGGACCCAAAATATAGCAGTGTATCACAGCCAACGAGGTTTTTTTTGTTTTTTGTTTTGGTTTTTTTTACTATTTTCCTTATGAAGGTATGTTCGTACTTTGTATGTTATTAGAAGAGCCCTGCATTAAAACTCCCTTTTATATCCGGGTCATTAATTATTTTATATACTGGAGGTTAGTGATTCTACACATCAATTCCACTGAACACAAAGATCCTTTTTACCATACCTGTGTCTAACAGCAAATGGATAAAGTTAATAGGGATTCTGAATTAAAATAGGAGCACCGTAAGGCACCCTAAATTTGCTCATTAACAACTGGTCAGGTGGTAATGTGTCAGAATATTCTGGAAACAATTATTCAAATAAGCACTAAAAAAGCTCCAATTATGTATCCTCCTAGAACAAAAACAAAATGGTGGCATAAAAAACTATTGGCTCAAAAGGCTTCTAAGAATTTTCTTCTCCCCAGGGATGCTTTTTTTCTTTTTGAAATTTATTTTAATTTTAAGGAGAGTCTGAAGACTTGGGAAGAGATGAAACGCTAAGGACCACACATACGTTCTTTTCCATTCCTTTTAAATACATGTGTTAATGCCCACACACATCTAGCACATAATTGTTGGCAGTCATGCTTTTTGGCTGGCACAGCTCTTAGTGGCTGAATGTTCTTGTGCTGTTAAAATGAAAGGGTATGATTGCCTGAGAGAGGGAGGATAGGGGGTGGGAAAAGTTCATATTGACATACTGCACTTTTCCAATTAAATTAAATATCACCAGGCCCCTGCAGAATTGTTTACATTGGGATTTTGTCCCCACCTCCACCAAAGGACTTGGACAGCTTGTTGGGCACTGTTTCCTAAGCAGTGAGGCTAGCACACTGAGGACGGGGCAGGAACCACCACATTCTAATCCTAGCTCTCACACTGAGCTGCTCGATAGCCTATTACACATCTCTTTGGCTTATATTTTTAAAACTGGAATGGTTGCCTCACTTTAGGTCCTAGAAGTCTCTAGTTCAGCATCCAGAAATTAAAGCATGCAAAACTACAGGCCACTTTTGAAAATGTAGTAGGTCTTAACCTCTCTGTACTTCAGTGTTCCCATCAAAGTCTTATGTCTTCTAGTTATCCAAGGAAAAGCTCCAGCCTGGGCAGCATTCGTGTATATTTCAAGTTACACTGTCAATATGCATCAGCCCTGATCTGGAAAGGCCACCTCAAGAAGTGAGAGGGGAGTTCATTCTCTTTACCCTTCTAATCCTAGGTCTTGCCATTGAGACTGCCAGAAAGTGTATAACTGCAATAGTGGTTTCTTTTAGGTGGATACCATCCGTTCATTATCAAGCAGCCATCAGATAATGCCTTCAGTCAATTCAGACCAGGGCCAAATTTGAGCAAGTGCAAGGTTCTGTATCTCTTACCCATCACTTGAAATATCTATTTGTCCTTGCTCACACTTGCTCCAAATTTGTATAAAAGGTCAGAGATTAAAAAATCAGATTAAAATTGAATGCAAAAAACATGCAATACTTATTTCACAGTCTGTACTGTAGTAGCAAGTATACTTCATGCCTGATTCAAGGGCAGAGGCAAGAAGTAAAGCTGCAAAGTAGGGAATAAGCATCCTGGGTGTGCTATTATTTCAAGTACAAGTGGTTTCTGTGAAATGTCAAAGCCAATTTCATGTTTGACCATCACTTGCCTCTCTCGGCCCAGACCCATGCGCTTTCATTGAAGTGGAACCCTTAAAACAGGCCAACACTTGTAGTTTGTCAAAGATGTTTCTGAATTCAGAATCCCTCAGGCTAGAGACCCCTGTATTTCAGACAAATTACACATTTCACAGCCATGATCCATCACTTCTATAAGTTCAGAAAAACAGTTTTAATAACCAAAGTGACTCCAGAATTAGATATCACGGCAGACAATTTGATACCCACTGTGTTTTTTGCCTTCTTCTATAAGATGGTTCATTAGACTCATCATTGGTAGATGGCACAGAAGTAATGTCAGTTTCACTGTATTTTACTCA
Organism: Terrapene triunguis; assembly: GCF_002925995.2. NCBI lineage: Eukaryota > Metazoa > Chordata > Testudines > Emydidae > Terrapene > Terrapene triunguis. The sequence goes on along the minus strand of NW_020664456.1, from coordinate 1,238,104 downwards.
AATACACTCCAGGAAATCAAACTAGGACTAATGGGTTAATTTGTTTCCTATTGAATGAATGTGGCTCTTTCCACAGACTGCTGATTGGTTTAATGCAGTCTCCGAGATTCAAATGTCCTTTGCAAAGACACCAGTAAGAAGTGACTGAGGCGCAACTACTAACTAATTATGCAAAATTATTCTCATTTGAGAGATAATAAGGTATATTTTACAAACTATATAGTTTACTGAAGAAGAAGAAATGACTTCTGCATGTACACTAAAATGTCTGGGTTTTTCCACCATTGTGCAGCCTCGCTATCTTTATTTCTCTTCACTTACATACCTGAGTGAAAAATTAGACTAAGCAGTGTATGGACATGGGAATAGCTCTAGGGCTGGTGCATACATCACAGCATCTAACACACACACAAGCACTTGGAAGCACACCTTGACTATTGGTCCAGGAAGAAGATTCTCATGAGAAATTTGCTAAGAGGTTCCTTACTGAATACATGAAAAGAAAAGACTCCTCACAGTCAAAGCAAGTCAATGGAAAATGACATTCTAAAATACATGGCAGACCCATCGACGGACCAACCCCAAGGCATTTTTCAACATCTAGAATTATCACAATGCTATTGAAATCATTTTGTCTGTGCCAGTAGGCAAAGTCAAACTAGAGAACAGATGTGCCTAGAAAAACGTAACATTCCTATTAACATTCCTATTCCTAATGCCAAAGTTTGTTCACATAGGGCAGTTTAGAATCCACCTGGGAATGGGCAGTTTCCACTTCACTCAGCACAACAACATACACTCTGGTTAGTGTACAATTTCACACTTTCCTGGGGTTTGCCTTAAACTGGTTAACCTAAACAAAACAAAAATATCCTTGACCAAAATTTTCTCCCCCGCTTGACTTTATTCTTAGGGTTTCTCCCAGCAGATCCCTTCAGGACTCATCTGTTTTGATGAGTCGGCAGAAATAACATTGCCCCTTGATGCAATCTTATCACCTGACATGATGATGAGTCAGCAGAAATAACTTTGCCTCTGTATGCGGCTTCCTAGAACCTGACACATTGTCACAACAACCCAGCTTAAGACATCAGGTTCCTCTGATGAGGCTGTTCAGAAAGAGCAATAGAAAAGGAGCACAAATGCCATTTTACTGCAGAGAACTGATGAAAATAAGAAGTTATACCAAATGAAACAATAAGAAAGGACAATTAATGATATATTTTCAAAATAAGCTGTTAGGAATTAAATATATCAGATAAATAGCTGGAATTCTATATCAGTGTTGTGTGGTCCACAACAACTTAAGTTTAATCGTTTTTAAAAGCGCTACTGAAATATTTTTGTTTCTACAAAGCAAAATTTCCATATTGTTTAGCTATGTCTCCTAGAGTTCATTAATGAGAATACAAGGGCTACTGATATATTTATGAAATATACTAATAGTTCATATTGCTACATATTAATTACTTGTGGAGTACAATTAACTAGTTTATATGTGACTTGTTGCATTAGATACTCCATATATTACTCCATTTTAACTGGAGTAAATCAGCAGTAATTTCATTGATGTCAATAGAGATATATTGGTGCAAAACTGATGTCAGAAGAGTCAGGCCCATTGTGCCACATCTAATATATGGCATATATCAAATCACCAGATAATGGGGAAAGAATCATTATTTGACTAACATGTATTTCTGTGTAATAGTAGTTTTAGGATACATGTTCAAAATTGTGTTAGGTTTTTTTCTGTTTCTAAAATCACAGCAAAATGCTGGACAAGCCAGAAATGCTTGGTTTTACTTAGTTCCACCTAATGTTTTGGCTACTCATTACTAACAGACAATACATGAACAGAGAGCACAGAGTACTACTTTAAAAGGAGCTGGCTTCTTTTTTCTTGTACACGTCATTTTAAAGTTACACCTTTAATCTCCTTTCCCAGCTGGAGTGGAGAGCAGGAGAGCATGTGTTTGAACTTAGGAATTAAATGTTAATATTTTAAAAAGTAAATCCTTGTTCCATGGCCTAGCAGTTGATACTTTTACTCTTGAGGAGTGCTATGCACATCAGGTAAATGAACTGAATAACTTATAACAAGTATCACCATGTATGTTATTACATAGCTGGGAAGTTCAGGGTAGCAAGTCTGTTCCATGCCACTGCTGGCAATTCCCTCCAGCAAACCCTAATACCATGGTCCCCTGACTGTGAACCCACTAGGTTAGGGCCAGTCATAAAGGTGCACAACCTTAATCTGATGTCAATTTTATCCTAGCTACAACACTACGAAGTGGGTGAACCATGGAAGAAGTGTGTACTGCCAAAAAGAGGTATGAGGCAAAGAAAGAGCTGAGAAAACATTGCATCACTTGTGAGCAACTGCAAATGACCCAAACTCAAAGCAACGCCGGTCAGGTTCCAAGAAAGCCACACGTGTCCTTACAGATGGTTTAGAATGAAGTACTAAAAGGGGTAAATGACCTCATCGCTCTAATTAACTGAAATAAGTTAAACATCCTTGATCAATCATTAGGCCAAATTCTGCCCTTACTTAAGTCTACAACTCACACTAGAGTTAATGAGATTTATACACATGTATCAGAGGTTAGAATTTGGTAAATTGATTAGAGGCTCCATGTGTTAGTAAATTGTCTGGGATTCAAAAGATCTCTATTTATCAAGATCCAAACTGTACAATCTGGAGGAAAATAAAAGTTGATAAGGAGAATAAGAAAAACCCTCCCCCACTCCTCACCCCTGCAAATAAATACCACTGATTCTTTTGCTCCTACCTTCTAGCCGGGTTTGACAAGATATATTTGTTTTTCAGTTAATATTCATAAAAGGTGTGAATAAGATGCAGAACTTTAGTACAAAGCAAATCCAAACAAAAGAAATACTCAAATTAAAGCGCTTTCATTTTTTCAAGACACAGCAGCCTTTTCTAAGCTTTATTAGAAAATTATCATGCCAGCTGTCTCTTTTCCCTGACTGTTATTCACACAATATGCCTCTCTCTTGTTTCTTTTCAGCTTTGTACATGTATAATAATGAGTTTTCTAGAATGGAAAACCCAGTGGAATATTAAAATTGCAAAGAGCAGCTCTTCGAGTTAATTTCACCAAAGTGCATCACAACACAATACAATGTTGTAAGAATGAATATCTAATAGGAATTCATTCATGGAAAAATTAATTAAAGAAAATGTTATTGCTAATATAGGCTTTTTATAGATGTACTGTTATGTATTGGCAATAATAAAAGTTAAACATTTATGAAAGTAAAGCATTCATGACATACATGCTGGGCTATGTTATGAACAATATACCAATTTGAACATGATGCAAAACTCATAGCAAGCTCTGACTATGGATTTGGTTGAGAGATGTAGAGAATTATGGTTTTGTTGACACACAAAATACAGTAGAAATAATGGTTTGTAAATGGAACATTTTACCTAATATTTTACATGTGACAATGTAAAATGTCAGCCTGCCATGTCATAACTGAGACTACTAGACTGTGACTTATGGGTATATCTCTTTTGCTGAAGGTACAGTTCAGTGGCTCCTTTTTCTGTAGTTTTATTTTTCTGCATGGCTCAATGATAATCTTATACTCTTGGGTATTTTTTCTTGTAGAGGCCAAAATTTGCAGATTTGGATGCTTAAAAGGTAGGTTCCTGAAACAATGTTTAGACATCTCACCAAAAATGGCCTTCTTGTCAGGAGTACTGCGTTCTCACAGCTCTTGTTAACAGGGCAACAATCATGGAATTCAATAGTACCTGGGAATCCAAATGCTTAGGTACTTAACATTTAATTCCATATTTGGAAATTTCAGCCATATGCAGAAGAATATGGAATATACAAACAGGGTGATCTGACAGCAAGGGGATGGGGAAGAGGGAATATTATAGGAGAAGATTAATAAACAATGTGCTGCCAAGTTGATTTTTTTATAATTTTTCTTTCAATGAAGAAAACTGTAAAATAGAGTTCAAAAATAGAGAAAAAAAGAAATAAAGGCTAGATTTTTTCCCGAGAATATATTAGAGATAGTTGTTTATTTGAATGCCAGCATTATCTATATTTGTGAGACATGCAAGTGATCTGAAAAGACCTACTGTGTATAATGTTATATAGTTAAATACAAGTTTTACTAATCTGTATTTTAGTCCTTTGAGGCCTTTTGCAACTTTTACTTTTATTTCAAGGCCTACAGACATGTTCTTTATTCTATTGTCTAAACATGAAAATTACTGGTCCCCTAGGATGAATGATTTGTGTACTGGGTTGACTTTTTATCAATCATGTTAATTTGAAAATAAGCTATTGGTTTGTCTTTTTATTCATTATAGTCAAAAGTGGATTGTGTTAGCCCTATCCCATTTGCCCTTAATTAACAACCATTGAATCCCCATATTAATTAGCAGAGCTGTTAGATATTTTACATCACTCCTCACTATACCAGATAATTAAAAGTCCCATTAATAAAACTGGTACTCATAATTTGTATAAACCTATTATGAAACAATAAAACTGATTACACTACAGACGCTCCCCGACTTACGCAAGCGTTCCGTTCCGTAATGCCTTGCGTAACTCAGATTTTGCGTAAGTCGGAAACATATCTCTGACCATTACACACACACACACACACACACACACAAAACCCTCCTATTTCTAGCTTACGGAACTTTTTCTGTAAGCTCGGATTTGCGTACGTCGGGTTTACGTAACTCGGGGAGCGTCTGTATAGCTTTTTACATGCCTGTTTATTGATGTGATATTGCTTTAATCTGAGAAGAATTTGCAGCCTTGCAAAGGTTAAAGAGAGCAATTGTAAATGTCAGCTAGGACTTCATTGGTGGCTACCCTATAGAATCATTGAACCATCAGATCCCCAAGGCAACCTGGATATGCCTCATCCCCAGCCAACCAGCATCAGCCACTTTTGCATTTGCTAGATGTGGGTGTCTTGGAGTCTTTTGCTGGGGGATCCACAGACCTGAAAATGAATGAAGCCCAAATCCTTTAAAACTTTGGCACACCCTTTTATGTGGAATACGTAGAGTCACAATCTTTGCTGGATGGAAATAAGGGAAAACCATACAAAAAATAAGGTACAATACTTTATTTTAAGAGACATTTTAGCGAAACACCATTTCCGTTAGAGTAGCACGTATTTTCTCTCAAGTCTACATTTCTACTGCCTCAAATATACAATGCAACTAAGTACCATTTTAAACATTAAATTGAAGCATATCAGTTTTAAGGGACAGGTGATCACCCTAAGGGACAAATCAATGAAATAAGGGATGGTCCTTTAAACTAAGGTACACATAGTCACCCTAGAAAAACAACAAGGAGTCCAGTGGCACCTTAAAGACTAACATATTTATTTGAGTATAAGCTTTCATGGGTAAAAAACCCACTTCTTCAGATGCATGGAGTGAAAATTACAGATGCAGGCATAAATATACTAATATGGTCACCCTAGGAATACCAATAGATTTAGGTTAATAATTATCTTAAAGTTGGACTAGCATAAAATTGTGAAACATTCCCATTTAACAATGGCCACTACATAGTAAAGTTTACATATAGTGGATTTAATCCTGTTTGCCTTCCTCCGGCAAGGTATCCGATTGAGTTGAAAATGTGAAGTCAATGGGAATACTTACAGGAATAGGGTGAGCAGGATTAGGCCCACTTTCAAACCTCTCTCTGAGGTTGAAAAGCATCTGGTAGATTTGCAGTTTGTAGGAGAGTCTGTGGCATCCGCAGAAGGATAGACAAATACATTACAAATATGGTTTTTGGAGTGGTGCCTTGAGATTGAGTCTCAAATTCAGTCTCAGATATTTGCTTCTAAATTTATCCCAAAACAACATTTAGCCCATGATGCCTCCATCACCTTCCAGGGAACGTTTCTTAACTTGAGCCTTAAAAAGCCTTCAGTCATGGATTGCAAGGATCCCAAAGATCTATGAATCTTGCTACTTTGAGAACCAATTATGTTAAACATCATCTCAATTCAGTGTGAATAGTCAGTATTCAACAGCGCAAAAAATGTCTTACTTCCTACCCTGTCCTGATATCCTCTAGTCATTGCACACTGGATCACAGTCAAGACCCTGGTTAACATTTCTGATAAGACAGTTTCAAACTATGAGTGGGTAAAACAAATACCCTAATGTCCAGAGATTTTGAACTCCTCTGAATTAATTTTGCCCAATCACTACCCACATGTTGAATGCAAAGGCAAAAGTTTGACTTAAAAAACAAAAAGGAGGAGGAAAGCGGATCATCTCTCAGGTAAACCAAAAGCTTCATTTTTCACCCTTTAGGAATTCCTCTTTCTCTGGGGAAGAAAGTATTCAAAAACAGTGTCCTCTGATGTGTAAAGACATCTATGTTAAAACAAGTAAGCAATTACTTCTTTGGTTTAACTCAAAATGCAATGACATTTCATGCCAGCTCTGGAAAAAAAAATAGAATGACATTCAGGAAGTCATTACAGCTTCCTCACCAAAGAAATTCAGTTAAGTTTCAAGTTTAAAGTTAAATCTAATTCTATAACCCTGTTTAATTAAGTAATCTTCAGCTCTTTTCACTGAGGATTTGTTATTCCCTCCTGCATTCCTACAAGGACTGGTTAGATTTGCTGAGTTAAATTTTTAATCACAGTTCTTTGGCTTTGTGCCTCTGTCGTGTACTCTCAGGCAAAACCCACCTGCGATAAAAGGCCTACTAGCGCTCATCTATGGTAAGAGGTTAAAAAATTAGGAAAAAAAACAGATGAAATGTATGACAACTGTGACATTCCCTCAGGAAACGTCATAAGTTAGGGGAATCTTTCAATATTATGAACTAAAGGTTTGGGCTGTCATTTACGTGGGAACTGCTGATATTCTGCAGTTATGACTTTTGAGCAAATGAAACTCTGTGTGGGTGAGAACTGTATTTAAGTAGAGTGGCTGTGAATTTATAAAATGCAGACAAGATGTTCTACTGCAATTTAACAATTTAGTAGGAATCTTCAATGGCAAACAAACAGGGAAGTATAATTTCAAAGATACCTCAAAGCCAGCCTATCAATATACAGGTGAAAGACAGAGAAAAGAATCTCTCTTACCAACAACTGCTCTTCCCCACTCATTCTTTCAACTAAATGTGTACTCATGTTGCATAAAGTATCATTCAGGCCTGTGCTAATGTAATTCAGATACAATAAGAAATCATACCTACTTAAGGCATCAGTATCTTTGGAATTATATATGGAATGATTTGTTTTTAATATAGGCTTGAGCTTTGCCTTTTAAAATAAGCAAGATACATTTGCACCATAGGTTCCCCTTGCAGTTTATTGTTCTTATATTTAAAATTTAGGACGATGACTCATGTATAATCTCTAGCTCATCTGAAAGACAATACAGCATTTAGCTAGGTCATATAATCCTCTGATGTTGAATAAAGTTTGCAGCCCTGAGATATTTTGGTGCTTTTTATGGTCCATTTTCTATTACCGTGTAGAGGAAAGTCATTGTCAAGAAACTTAACAGCAAGGAGTGGCACCTAAAGGTAAGGTTTCCTACAAGGTTCCATTGTGAAGAACCTATTTTTAGTTGCTTACAACATTCTCAAACTTGTATTGTTCAGGATGCAATTCTGCACACTTGGTCTTAGCCCAAGAACACATTTTGAATTTTTTTAAACCAAAAGTAGTTCAGCCATTTGAGTATGTGAAGAGTGAAAAATCACAATTCTGCCATTATTAATAAAAAAAGTAACTATTTCTAACAGTTTTATTGCCTCAATGGCAGGAGTTAAGAAAGTTTGGCAGTTCCACAGTCCCTAATTCACAAAAGTGCATTTCAATGTAGTGAAAATCCGTTTGGATTTGGATAAGTTATAAGGTTCACATATGTCCTGGTTACAGCTACGTGATAATAGCTTTGGGGTTTTTATTATTATTTTTTACTATTGGGTTAGTAATAGTAGTATTAGTTTTACAAAATAGTAAAAGAGTATCTTTCAAGTGTAAGGTACTGTTCAACATGAATAAAGGGTAATAGTATCTGGCCCTTACTGTGCAGGTACATGTAGAAAATGATCTGTGACGTGTGCACTATGCAGAATGACGGGGGAGGAACACCCTGCCTTATCTTATGCAATATGTCAAGGTGAGTATATAAACTTTAGCCAACTTCACCACTGCTGTGATCAGGTGCATTTTCACTGAAATCAACGTACTCATGGCTACATATACTAATGGTGAATCTGACTCTTTATATACATCAACACTTCATTCGTAATTAAAATTCTGCCACTTCAGATGTAAAAATGTGCCTTGCATTCTGCACAGACTCTACATGACAACATTTTTTGAAGGGGAAATGAAGATGATAAGTAATTGAAACTCTACAAGAAATTTTACAAAGAATGTAATTAGCTGAGTTGGTATGTAGCCAGGACAATACAGCTAAATAACTCTTACTCGTGAGAAAAGTACCATGGGATATTTAAGTAAAAATAGTTGAACTCACTACCTAATTACCCAACAAACATACAATGCAAGACACTGGTGAACATCTATGTCAACTGTACAAGGAAGTAAATAGTTACAGTTATGTTCCTGCTTATATACAACATTCAAACCTCTATTTAATAAAAAAAAAATATGAAAAAAAACCCCAGAACACACTTCCTTTGTCTGAAAGATTTGATGAAACCTGTAATAAGTCTTTAAAGACAGAATGTAGCTAATCTTTCCTGTCTCCTAAGAATCATGTCAGATTGATAGGCCTTAAATTCCATGAATGGAATCCGCTCAGTATTTCAGTTTGAATCAAGATGAACCAAAGTCTATCCCTGATAGTGCTATTATTTTAGTCTACTTGCAGACTGAAGACATCCTTGCACTGACTGATATACTAGAAGGCTTAGCAGAATTCTTTTTGTTGAATTCTGAATAAAAACAGGAAAATCTATGGAAAGACTATCTCTCCCATACATATTTAGATTGTCCTGATTGAAGTTCTGAAAATGAAAAAGAGTTGTTTTTCTGTGGTTTTGTATTGCTAAATCTGCTGGGATAAAGAAGAGCAGAGAATAATATCCCCTGCTGTGTTAAAGCAATAAACACGGCAAAGGAATTAAAACAATAATTGAAAAACATAGAGAGCGATAATGAGTTTTTATTAGAGCTGCAATGAACTGTATGTTACTAAGGTTGCAAATTGCAGCAGACTCTCAGACCTTACATGCTTGCTGTCATTCACCCTGTCAGCTCATACTTCATTATGACCCTGTATGCACCCATTAGACTAAGGGAGTCTTTAAAAATACAAAAGACAAATAAAAACAATTGCAACTGGCAGCCTAGAAAATGTAAACTGTGCTAAGTAGGTGAGCCACCTATGATATTGGAATACAAAGAATAAGAACACTTCCATTCAGAGTCCATGTGAATAAGAATCTGCGTTGGGTGTATGTTTTGCACACCCATGTAAATCAAGTACAGAAAGGAACTGTTGAGCAACCCTAAAGGGACATTAAATCCTGCCAACTGGTAACTTTCCCTGATTCTGCAATCAGCTCCATGTGGGACAGACCCCCCTCTTCACCATGGAAGGAGGTTGTAGGTTCAAGGCCTTTTAGCCATGTGTAACTTGTATATTGTTTCTATTTCTCACCAGTCTGCTGCATATCTGACATTTCACAAGTAGTATAAAAGTGTAAGAGTGTGTGTGTGTGTGTGTGCGCGTGTGTGTATAGATAGATAGATAGATAGATAGATAGATAGAAGAGAAAGAAAAGCCTGCTACACCTCACTCAGCTGTTGGAAGACAACTCCCTCATTCTGCATTATTTTCAATGCAGTTTTTAAAGCATCTCTCCCTATGAAGAAAGATTGTGCTCTATGTTTCAATGAGACATTTAAAATCCCACATTTTGATAGCAGGAACAGGGTGGAATTCCTCTCCATCCAAAGATTTGGATGGCCTTGTGATAAATCTCCAAAGAAACTTAATTTTAATCTGTGGAAGGCTTTCGCTCCTCATGCAGTCACCAATTCAGCCAGCATTAAGCCTAAAGCACACCACCCAAAACAAAAAAGGCTTGTACACATAGGGATTATCTGCACATTGTAATTTTAATAGTCACACTGAATAAAGGAATGAGCACTTCTCTGAACATTTTTTAAAATTACTCATGTCTAAAACTATCAGCTCTGTCTATGAAGGGCCCTGAAAAATTGGAGACTTCACCTTCATGCCCCAACATCTGCCTATACAGCTGTCTTCTCTTACTGTACTACAGCTGCCCATCACAGCTATAAAGAAGTGTGTAGCTAGCATAGCAGGGTATGCACTGGTGGATATGGCAAGCAAAGGTAATATCAGCAACATTACTATTGCACAATGCTTCTGAACATACGGCAACGAGTTTCAACAATTACATCATCACTTTGTCAATTCCTTCTTGGTCTTTTTTCAAGTACTAGCAGTCATTTTCATTCGGAAGCTCAAAAGCCCAGTGCTGTTTTTCCTGTCCTGACTCTAGAGTAAATACTAAGGAAGAATGCAAGTGTGCCAGCATTTGATGTACAGTACATTCTTTGGAAAGAAAAGCCTCGTTGGATTATATCACAGTGGTTTATGTGCAATGGGCTCAGAATGTTCTTTCAGAAATTTTATAGTCTCATTTTGATAAACTAAGATCATCTTTTTTTTGGAGGGAAAATCGAGACTCAGAGTCCTTGTGAGATTAAATTAGGCACTGATTGTTTCATGCAAACTTTGAGTGTAATATTCATTGTTATTCATTATTTTTGTTTCCTAGTTGTAAGCCCCAGCTTCTCCTTTTTTTATACTCTAACAAATCTTCAAAGAAAGTCAAACAAACAAGACAATTCTACCTGATTTATCAGAATTACATAATATACCCAATATTGGAAGCTATAGCACTAAAATAAAGGTGAATGTGTAAGTCCTCAACATGTCATCTCACTGCCTATTACATTTTCATCTCAGAGTCAGCTCAATTTTGAGTGTTGCAGTGAAGATCTAATGAAGACAGATTTCATGATATGATCTAAAGAAACCAATGTTACATTTTTACTTTTGCTGTGTGTACACTGAAAAGTGTAGTACATTAATCTACACTTTATTTTCCCCTGTGAAAATGTAGCTGCAGAATTGAAAATTTTCTGGCAATTTTGTGCCCCTTGAATTTCCTTTTTATGTAAAATTTGGACAAAATTTGGACCTTTTGTCATCCACCAACACCTTTCCAATATTTAAACTTGGAACTTCAGAACTGCCTTTTAACTGGATTGGGTCCTTTTTTTCATTAAGACTTTTCCAGAATCATTGCTGGAAAAGGAGGCACATTATTTGAGGGTAAAAATCAAGACACAATCACTAGTGTGGAAGGCTTTGTGCAGACCATCTACCACAGGTTGAATTTCATCTTGTGTCAGTTGCAGTTCCATTCTGTCTTGTAATGAAAGAATATCTCCACCTGAATAAGTTCATGTAGGTCTAATTTCTGTAGGCAGACTGCAATAGGTTTTTAAATTTCTTGCAACCTTAAGTGCAATGGAAGAATACTATTAAAGTAAGTGCAAATGTGTTTTTAATAAACTGGCTGAAAATCTCCCTATATGCATCATAAGCTCTTGTATTCCCACAAGGGCTTATTAGATCCAGATAAGATGTTTTAGAAAATTTTCATCACCTAACTACTTTAAGCTGCATTAATCATTTTAAATTCCAACCAAATCATGAGCAAAAAATCTGCTCCTGTCTAATGAATAATAATACTTTCCCTTCCTAGCTAAATTTCTTGGGCTGAAGTTTTACAAACATTTAATGGGAGATGTGCACAGAAAATCCATTAAACAAATAAAAGGTTGTGTGTGTGTGTGCACACTTCCTGAGCAATATGTGGTGTGGAAATCCGTCACCTCTACTGCTTAGCATTTTCTTTTAAATTATCCGTTTTTTAAAAAAATATTTCAAAAGGAGACTGATCAGTCTTTTTTATAGTTTTGCTTTTTTTACATCCCGTTATTTGTAATATCATAAAAAATTAAAAATGAAATTTGTGTCCTTGCAAATCATCCCTAACCTTTCCCTAGTCAGACATCAGACTGAGATATGGCATAGATGACACTTATTAACAACCCCCTCCTAGCCATGGTCTATGGGCCAAACATCCTTATTATTCTGCTGGATCTCTCCACAACATGTGCTACACAGTGTTTTAGGATCATGAAATGCACCTGTTCTGCCTCACAGATTTATCAGGGGTAAGCAGCAGTCTATTTTGGTGATTCCAATCCTCTCTCTTAGACCAAGCCCATAGGTCTCTGATTAGAAACTGCAACACTTCCTTCAGAAACATCACCTATAGATACCTGCAAGCACTAATACTGGACACACAAATAGCAACAGCTGCACAAACAGCTTGGTCCACCCTTTCTGACCAGAATACAATGCCCCATCCAACAGATTCAAGCTATCTATGTCAGGAGTCAGATTAATGGAAGGGTGAAGGAAAGTTTTCTCAGCAGTTAACCAAGCACTCTGGAACTTCCCCTTGCCAAGATCTGAGTGACTTCTCACTAACCTCACCAGCTAGGATAGTCAAAGAAGCCTAAGGTAGTTAGGTACCCAAATCCAATTGGAATATAATGGTAGTTTGGTGCCTAACTCCCTTTAGATCCTTTGAAAATTCCAGTCACCATCTTCAGGGTGAAAAGTGGCTTCAACTACATAGTTTTTCCACACATATACTTTGTATATCAGCATGAATGACTTTAGTGCAAATCATCTATGTAATAAGCCAACTAAAGTCAAAGGAATCACACTAATGAGGTACTTGGCCTGATGTCTCTTAAATAATTTGTTTCAGATTCAACAAATTATACTTTAATTCTACAACAATATTTTTATTTTTATTGTTTTATTTATGTATAATAATTTCTTTGTGATGGAGTGCTAAGTTTAAAATCAAATGGACAGACACTGCACTTGGGATCTGCATATGGAGAAGACTCTAAATGTGCAGAACTCCCCTTTACTACCTAGGAATGGAAGCCAGCTGCCTCAGCAGCTTGGGCACCCTGGACAGCACAGAGGTTCTCTTCAGGTCTAGAGATGAGGAGAAGTCTTGCCATGCATAGAAAGTAGGTGAGTTACCCACTGTTCTCTCTGAAAAACCAGGGGGAAAATAATACTGTCAAAAACTGTATTAAGGTTTCATCAGAGCTGCCTCTGAACGAGGGAACTGTCTTTGAAAAGGAGTAATGGGGCATGTGCTAGTGGCAAAGTTTCTGATACTGTAGTTCCAGTGGAGTAAGGAAACAGAAGCAGAGCTCCTGGAGCCATCATGGAGGTCCAGGATCTCATGGTGGAGGACCTTATAACCTTGATAGATTCTAGGGATCTGCACCAATCTCAAGCAGCAGGGTTTATGGGTTGGACTCCCAGATTCTTTCACTAGGAAAGGGAGGAAATATTGGAAGAATTCAGAAGAAACTCCATGAGGGGAATCATGTGGAGCTTCTCAGCCCTTCCAATCGTCTTTCTATGTAGGGGTACAGTATGGTGCACACGTTTATTTGGACCTGGGAAGAATTGCTCCATCAGATTATAACAATTATAAGAGAGGTCATATTTTGAACTTAAAATTCTTAATAGTATTAGGGATAAGCAAAGCTCAAAAAGTTTGTGGTTCAGGATTTGACAAGCCACTAAAAATTCATGCTTATCTGAACCTTCTGAAGTGCTAACTCTTCCCTCCCCAAACCCCAAAATGATATGTCGCATTCCACATAAAACCATTTTTATTGATCCTCCCTTACTTGGTTGTAGATTTAACGGAGTGGAAAACCAGCTGTCTACTTCCTCCTACTTCAGCTTTGGTCTCTTCTTTAGAGGGCAAACTAGGTAGTATGCTCTCCTTACTTCAGGAGCCAGCCAGCCTTTTCCTACCCATAATTCCCCTTCTTTTTGCACTGTCTGACCCTCTTCCCTTATGGCAGTCTTCACTCAGCTTGCTCACTTAATGCATCTTCATAAAATAAATCAGTGTCTCCCTTTTCACATCTGACCCTGCCATGTTTCATCAACAGGATCTAGTCATGCTATTTGCCCTTTAAACTTTAATATACTTGGGGCTTAGTAGATAGTTGGGCTAATCTGAAATGTACAAATCACTGATCTGAGACTGAAAAAGGAGACCCTTATACAAACATTTCAGAACTTTAAAAAAGGTTTAGTTCAAACTTCAGACAAGGATTCAGGCAAGGGTTGGAAAAGTTTCTTATTTTATTCAAAACAGTCCAGCAATCCTTGGCAAGTGCGTCTAATCTTGCACTTACTGGAGATAGAGGAACATTTGCCATTGTCATTAATGGATGTACAATACAAACAAAAGTCTGTGACATAAAAGGTTTTCAAATGAGCATGGAAGCTACACGTAAGTGGGAATGGTAATTCTGGAAAAACTTTCTGTGGACAAGGGTATGTTTCTCCACTCTTTTACACCAGTTTTATGACTAATGATGTCAGTGGAGACCCGTTGCTATAAAACTGCCATTACCAAATGGTGAATCGGGCCTTGGAACTTCCTTTCAATGTTTTTTTAGTGTTAGTTCTTAAAATTAACTTATGAGGGAAAATCATTGTGTGATCTGTTTTCGTTTCCACAAAAATGTCATGTTCCTACTCTGCAAAACTTTACCACCTTTATAGTAATAAATATTGCAAAAATGATCAGCCGATTTGCTTCTTTATCTTTCCTGGGATATTCACAGAATATGAGAGAGGTACAGCTGGAACCAAGCAAGCGTTCCAGCAGCACAACTGCTGGCTGGAACCCTCTCCTATTTCTGTTGCAAAAAAGGTTTTCAAAGTTTGAATTCCATTTTTAAAACCCTACCCGTAAGAATATAACCTATACTGATAAGGATCAAGGCATTCATCTTCATTTGTAGTGAGCACCACAACTCAATTCATCAGTCCGCTTTGCTTTGCCACTCGTGAATCATGTCAGCACCCCAAACCTGTGAAAACAAACACTGCTACTCTGCTCTTCATCTGTGCCTATCTCCCTCCTTCCTCTCTGTTTATATGTATATTTATTGTCTTTTTCCTTTTCTAAAAGGCACAAACAACCTGTCAGAAATATTCAAGCATATGCAAAATGCTAACTAGACAGACAAAAATAATCTTTGTTCTTTTCTCCATGTGCTCTGTGGGAGTTTTGTCTTGTTTATATGATTGATCAGTTTGCATCTTACTTCAGCAAAATCATTTTTCAAAACACATACATTAAGTATAAAGGCAGAAGAG